>NC_090654.1:243868585-244178585 GCF_040937935.1 Hyperolius riggenbachi
GCATCTTGCGTCCTCATAACTCACACTCTCTTCTGTATCCTTTAGAGGTAGTTGTCAAAGATCACTTTAATAAATACAGCTGTGTCCTGGATTGACTCAATCGCAGGATGCAATCCACTTAACCCACAGGTGTCAAACTCCAGACCTGTGGACCAAATGTGGCCTGCGAGAGCCTCAAATGTTCATGATTGTCTCAAATGAGGTCTATGATTTAACCTTCTTAGTGGTAACCCCGAGTCGTATATGCAGAGCCTGCGTGCAGCGGACGTTTGTAACTTGCATACCCAGGATCCAGACATTGGCAGCCATTCTTCTTTCAGTGCTCGGAGGCTCTCGATCCCTCTGGTGAGCGATCACCCAGTGGACATAGGGAGAATTGCAGAGCTGGATCCAAGGGAGGTGAGTAATGTGCGCAGGGCTGCCACAGATCTACCTAGCAGCATGATTGTTTGCCTGCTTTTAGGGCCTAAAAGCTTGTAAAAAAAAAAAAAAAATTGCACCGCTTTTAGACACTAAGGCTGGTTTCACAGTGGGACGTTACAGGCGCACGTTAGAGCAGCCTGTAACGCACCCCACCGCACAGCAATAAAAAATCAATGGGCTGTTCACAGTGCCCACGTTGCGTTAGTGTAACGCTGCGCCATAATATATTGCGTTAGTGTAACGCTGCGCCATAATATAACGTACTGCATGCAGTACTTTGTAAGCGGCAGAGCCGCGTTAGACTGTTTGCACATGCTCAGTAACGTTGGGGAGGAGCGGAGAGCGGCCAGGCACATGGCTAATTAATATTCACTGCACTCAGTGACGTGCAGTGTTTCCTTCCTTCCTTGAGCGGCCACTCTGTGCGGCGATTGGCCGGGCGGGACCACGTGATGCCGCATGCGTCCAAGAGTGCGCATCACGGCATCACGGACGCCAGAGTGAGCTGCACAACGCGGCTCACTCTGACGTCCAAAGCAGAGAGCACCAGGCGTTGCGTTAGGGGCACGTTGTGCGACCATAACGTCCCCTAAAACGCAACGTCCTGGTGTGAAACCAGCCTTAAATCCGTAAGTAATCCTACCGCTAGGAAAGTTAAAGAGCACCTTGTCCATAAACTACATCTCCCACAAAATACTTTGATTGCGACATCCTGCCACTAGAGTGCAGTGTTTTTACTTTGGCAATTCACCACAATATCCGTGTTGTTTTACGGATTCTACAACACTAGAGACCAAACCAAACCTTGCTTCACTCACTGGCCAGAGGAAAATTGTCAGACATCTGGTTAGAAAACAAATAGGAGAGAATTTTTAAAACATACATTTTTAAATACAGATAAATGTATTTTAACACTACGTGTTACCAGAATGAGGAGGGATCGGCTTGATGTGTGACAGCATCCTCTCTTCAACTTCACCCAAAACTTTATCAGTATTATTGTGAACTGGGACAAGTCTTATTCTTATTTTGAGTTAGCAGTAATGTATATAATCCACGTAAACTGTCCCCACTTGTTTTTTTATTCCTCTGAAACCTCTTCTCAAGGGATACATTATTATTTTCCATTATATTCTTACAGTTCTGCATGTTTAATTTAATTTGCAGAAAAAAAATTTAAACTTGTCATTTTATTTTTGGAGAGATCGATACATTTTTCGTCCTGCTTTGTGCAGATATATAAAATAAGACAATCCAGAACAGGAGAATTCTGGGTATCTCTAATATTAATCCACTATTGCTGAGGTTTCAATCAAATAATAAAATAATAATAAATATAATAAAAATACTGCAAATTGTTTAATTTTCACAATTTGATAAAATAATCGATTGTATAGGAAAGTCACTTTTTTTTCCATTTGGTTTTTTTTTCCCTCAAATATTTGGATTATTATCTGATCTGACATGGTAGAAAAGGTATAGATTTTTTGGAAATGTTAATAGCGCATGGTAGGTTGATAACATTTCACACAGTTCAATCGATCAGGAAAACAAATCAACATTTTTTCCACTTCAAAAAAAGTAAAAATATAAAAAGCTGTGTATGGCAATCCATTAACTTTTTTTAAGAGAAAAATGTTTTTTTAGGGGAAAAAACAATTGCATAACTGCTTCAAATATGTTTGACTTTTAGGAAAATAAAGACAGAAAGGAGCAAGCGGCCAAGGCTGAGAAAAGGAAGAAGCAGATTGAAGAGGATGAAGCCAAGAGACAGAAGGGTGAAAATGGCAAAATCAGTACGTTTCATTGCTGGAACTTGTATCTAAGCTATTTAGTTCTGTACATGAAGTAATTGCATGTGGTCACTCCTTGTCCTAAAAATACCCAGAATGCATCTTATCAGGATCTTTTTTGTGTCCGGTGTGGATCCAGGTTTATAGGTTGCTTAACCACTTAAGCCCGAAGGGTTGAAATTTTTTTACATCCGAGCAACTTTCACCCCCCATTCATTTGCCAATAACTTTATCACTACTCATCACAATGAATTGATCTATATCTTGTTTTTTCCGCCACCAATTAGGCTTTCTGTGGGTGGTATATTTTGCTAAGAGCCACTTTACTGTAAATGCATTTTAACAGGAAGAATAAGAAAAAAATGGAAAAAATTCATTATTTCTCAGTTTTCAGCCATTATAGTTTTAAAATAATACATGCCTCCATAATTAAAACTCACGTATTGTATTTGCCCATATGCCCCGGGTATTTCACCGTTAAAATTATGTCCCTATCACAATGTATGGCAACAATATTTTATTTGGAAATAAAGGTGCATTTTTTCCGTTTTGCGTCCATCACTGTTTAGAAGCCCATAACTTATTAAATCATATTGATATACTCCTTTGACATGCATATTTAAAAAGTTCAGACCCTTAGGTAACTATTTATGTTTTTTTTTTTTTTTTATTATTGTAATTTTTTTTTTTTTTTTTACTTTAAACTTGTATGTGGGTATTTTTTGGTGTGGGTGGTAAACAGGGGTTTTTTTTAATATATTTATATGTTTATTTTTAAAACTATTTTTTTTTAGGTGTAATTTGCTATTTGGCCACAAGATGGCCAGAATCAAAAAGTCCTGGGAGCGATCGATCTCGCTCCCAGGCAGAAGAAAGGAGACCAGAGCTCAGAAAAGCCGCAGCGTCTGAAGAGACACTGTCGGCTTTTCTCCGGGGGGGTCCGATCAGCGAAAGGGATTTATAATCCCTTTCACTGATCGGTGGGCTAGCGGCTAGCAGCGGGGGCGCGCACGGGGGGGCCCGCGGGAGCGCGCGCGACCCGCGGGAGTGCGCGCAGCCCAACTGGACGAGAAATCTCGTCCAGTTGGGCTTAAGTGGTTAAAGAGACACTGAAGTGAAAAAAAATATATGATATAATGAATTGGTTGTGTACTATGAATAATTACTAGAAGATTAGCAGCAAAGAAAATATTCTCATACTTTTATTTTCAGGTATATAGTGTTTTTTCTAACATTGCATCATTCTATAATATGTGCAGATTACACAACACTCAGCATTCAAAATGAGTCTTTCAGAGCAGTCTGTGAAGTAATGAACTCTCCTCTGGCAGAGGAAAAGTAAACAGTTCAATTACAGTTGAGATAATAAAAGTCAGATAACAGCCCTCTCCACGACTAACTTAGTCGGAGAGCTTAATAGCTTTTTTGCATAGAGATAACAACTGGAGTTTCTCAACTCTTCCTGTACTGGAAACAATTAGACTGATGTATCTGATCTTAATGTTTTATTTCTTAGCTGTACTACACATACAAATCATAATATCATAATTTTTTTTTCGCTTCAGTGTCTCTTTAACCCTCTGGGCGATACAATTAGATCGCCCAGGAGGGGGCGCAGCACTTTTTAAATTTTTTTTTTTTTTTTTTTTAAATCATGTAGCGAGCCCTGGGCTCGCTACATGATAGCCGCTGCGCAGCAGCATCCCCCCACCCACTCCGATCGCCTTTGGCGATCAGAGTAAGCAGGAAATCTCGTAAAGAACGGGATTTCCTGCTGGGCTACCCCGGTCGCCATGGCGACAAGGCGGGATGACGTCACCGACGTCATGGAAGTCGTGACGTCAGAAGGAGTCCCGATCCACCCCTCAGCGCAGCTTGGCACTGATTGGCCAGGCTGCGCAAGGGGTCTGGGAGGGGGGGGCTGCGCGGCACAGCGGCGAGTGGCGGATCGGCGGCGAGCGGCAGTTACACGCAGCTAGCAAAGTGCTAGCTGCGTGTAACAAAAAAAATTATGCAAATCGGCCCACCAGGGCCTGAGAACTCCTCCTGCGCGACATACCCCGAGCTCAGCTCGGGATTATTGCCCAGGAGGTTAAAGCAAACCCGAAGCAAAAATAAACTTCTGAAATAATGAATTGTATATGTAGTACAGCTACTAAATAGAGCATTAGTAGAAAAGAAAAGTCTCCAATTGTTTTCCAGTACAGGAAGAGTAAAAAAAAAAATTCAGTTATATGTGCAAAAGAGCTTCTCTGAGCTATTCGACCCAACTTGGGTCAAATACGGTCCTGTTTTCTGAAGCACTTAAACAGCAATGAAACCATGAGAGACAGCTTGAGATAAGGCTTTACTGCAGGAAAGTTCAAATGGTCATTATTTTTGCTTTTTATAGCTGAAAAGACAGTGTGGTTGCAACTGTGACAGTATGATGCGATTTGACTAAAAAAAAGCGATCTAACTAAAAACAGACTCTTTTCTGTGCTACTAATGTTCTATTCCTTATCTGTACTACACATACAATTCATTATCTCGTAAGCTTTTTTTTTTCGCTTCAGATTTGCTTTTAACTGCACCGACTCATTATATACTTAACGGACCATTATCGCCTAAAATTGTAACATTTAAAACCCATGTACACATACATGTAAAATGTACATTTCTCCCAGAGTAAAATGCACTATAAATTACAGTTCTCCTTATGTCACTATCACAAAAGGTAGTAAAAATCTGGCAGATCTGACTGGTCTCCGCCTAGCCCATCTCCATATAGGGTATTTAAAGTAATTCCTTCATTCTTTACAAAAGCACTCCCTGAACAGGACCTACACAATGATGCCGGCCTCCTTTTCTCTCTTGCACACTATTCTGGCAGTTGGGCTAAGCTACTGACATTCAGTAAATGCCTAATGCTACGTACACACATGCGACAACGATCGTTCGTTAAGAACGACGAACGAACTTTTAATTGATGAAAGAACGACCTAAGTAAAGGTAGTTTTAAAATGTGTGTAACGATCTGATCGTTAGAACGAACGTTACATCACAGAAAGCAACTATTGCGCCTGCGCATAAAAATGAGAAGTTCCATGGAGAAATAGTGAAATGCGCATGTCAAGCCTAGTACGAACAATCGTTTCCAACGATGTACTACTTTTGCAAACGATCGTCGTTGGTTAAAATCCGCCGAGACAGAACTTTCTTTTGTAGCGATTTGGCTCGTTCGTCGTTTGCCTTAATAGTCGGTGGTTCGTTTTTTGTAACGATCGTCGTTGGTAAAGATCGGGGAACGATCGTTACAAACGACTATAGTCGCATGTGTGTACGCACCTTTAGAAAACAAAGACAATCCTTGGAATCCCCTATTAAGAGATGGACTAGTCCAAAACCTGTCAGATTTTTATCACCTATTGTAAGTGACAGCAACATAGGATGTTTTTTTTGTATCGCTGTTAAAGGGAACCTGAAGCAAGCGGTATATGGAGGCTGAAATATTTTGTTCCTTTTAATTCCAGTTGCCTGGCACACCTGCTGATCATTCCAGCTTTAGTAGGGTCTGAATCGCATACCTGAAACAAGCATGCAGGAACATCTGATCTGATCAGGGTCTAAATGTATTAAGGTGTACCAGAGACGGAACATAAAAAAAATTCATACATACTTGGGGCTTCCTCCAGCCCCCTCGGACCTGATCGCTCCTTCGGCACCATCCTCCGCCTCCTGGACCTTCGGTACGGGGTCCCGTTATCTTTGGTCAGTGGGGGCAAGTCAGCGCATGTGCATTCTCCTGCAGCCAGGAGAGTTCTGCGCCACACATGCACAGTAAGGGCCCTTTTCCACCAGCGCTGGCCGAATCGTAAAGTCGCAAACCGCTAGCGATTTTACAATCGCTACGGTTTGCTTTTTAACATAGGAATCGCGGTAGGTCATTTCCACTACCGCGATTCGTTTTTGACGGGAACGCGAACGCGCGGCGGAGCGATATTTGCCGCGATTTTGCTATGCAGTGCATAGCATAGTAAAATCGCGGCCGCAAACGTCGGGAAATCGGCGGAATTGCGATTCAGCAATCGCTAGCGTTCAGCGTGAACGCTAGCGACTGCTAGTGGAAAAAGAGCCCTTAGCCCTGACTGGCCAAGGTACCGGGACCTCATACCGAAGGTCCAGGAGGCGGAGGACAGTGGCGCCGTGTGCATCCACCGTTTTCGACGCTCCTGCCAATTTCGCCACTGAATCCCTGCCGTCTCCCGACGCAGCTCACTAGCTCTGCCAGTCTCTATGATGGCAGAGCCATGTGAGTCGGTCAGGAGCCGATTTCATTGGCTCCTGGCCCTGTCTTTCAATGTAAGCAGCGGCCATTGGCTTACATTGAAAGACCGGGTTAGGAGCCAATGAAAGCGGCTCCTGACCGACTCACAGGAACTCTGCCGTCATAGAGACGGCAGAGTGGGTTGCCCAGATTCCCGACGTGCGGCGGTGAAGGTTGTTGCAGCGGGTATGTGTGGCAATTCGTCGGGGTTCCGCTGTTTCTGTACCAGCGATCTCTGGTCCTTAAGGGGGCAGAGACCGCTGGTACTTAAGTGGTTAAGGTGCATACACACCTAATTGATAACATCCATCAGGGATTGGGACCCGATCCTCTTGGCCTACGTTGCTGGGCCGGCCTGTACAGACGACTGTCAGCTGTGTAATTGACAATGCGTTCTATTGCCAGGGCAGAGGCAGAGACGGGAGAGGCTCCAGCCTCAGGGCGCAGTGCAGGAGGGGGCGCTCAACTCACTCAGCTATCATTCCCCTTTTGTGTTTGAAGCAGAGAGAAATAAGAAAAGGGACTATATAGCAGTGACTGCAAGCCATATAACTAGAGGTTAAGGTGTTGGGGGGGGGGTTTGGGGGCCATGGGGAGCCTCTTAGTCTAATAGCAATCAGTGCATGACGGCTGGGGTGGGAGGGACGGAGGGGCGCACTTTAATGTCTCAGCCTTGGGTGTTGGAAGACCTTGTCCCACCTCTGTCTATTGCTATACGGGGACAGAGGAACAACAGAGCGGAGCGTGTCACCCAGTGGACGGGGAGCGGTCTCTTCAAAGAAGTTGGCTGCCGCTCAGCCAAGTTGATCCACCGGCCAAATAGCCATCATTGGTATGGGGCCTCTGTACACATTCCTGACTATAGGCTGAGGCAGTTGTTATCCGACTTTAGTCAGGCGTGTGTATGAGGCTTTAGAGGCAGAGGATCAGCAGGGCAGCCAAGCAATTTGTATTGTTTAAAATTAAATAAATGTCAGCATCAATATGACTCTCACTTTAGGTCCCCTTTCAAGAGTAACTTTAACCCAAGATTGAAATTCATCCCATTCAGTAGCAGATACCCCTTTTCCCACAGGAAATCTTTTTTTCTTTTTCTCAAAAAGATCTGGGGGGGTCTGTGTGGCTGATATTGTGGTGAAACCCCTCCCACAGTGTGATGTCATGACCATGGTCCTGATAGTTTTCTGTGTGTGAACCTCATTGCATTGTGAGAAATAACTGCAAAGCGAGCAGTATCTCCTCTGTGCATAGAACTCTCATTAACGAACATAATACCATACAGATCACCTGGCAGAGCTAAAGATGGCACCACTAGAGATCAATTTCAGACTGTAAATCGGAGGAAAGATTTTACAATGGGCAAACACCGACTAAATAATCTATAAATTAATATTCTAAAAAATAAGCAATTTTATTAATTGTTTTCATTACTGTCCCTCTTTAAGCACTTTTAAAACTGTGACTGTTGCAGTTTGCACAAGTGAATGGTAATTTGGCCGCCTCAGCCGACTTTAATCGTGTGTGTGTGTGTGTGTGTGTGTGTGTGTGTGTGTGTGTGTGTGTACACGAGACTTAAAGCGAAGTCGAGCCAAAGCTCAGGTTCAAAATACGCTACCCCTTAAAGGGACTCTGAGCAGTGCAGACACTATGGAAAGATGCATATCATGTTAAAGCTCTCTTTCTCCTCTTTCCAATGATTTCCTATTTTCGCGATCGAATTTGCCGCGACCGCGATTTCGATCGCAAAAATAGAGAAAACTAAAAGGCGTAGGGCCGCAGTTTGTGTCAGAAAGAGGAGAAAGAGAGCTTTAAAATGATATCCATCTTTCCATAGTTACATTGTATTACACAGGATGACTTTTTCTCAGTCAGCAGCTCCATTCAGCAGAATGGAGCTGATGACTTTAGGAAAAGTAGCAGCACGGCCCTAATAGGATTAGCAACAATGCCTTGCTGCTAATTTTTGGGGGGGCTGGGGGGGGGCAGGCAATCCGCAATGGGGGGCAGCAGACCACCGATGTAAGCCTCAATAGGATCTTGAGACTTCCCTATCTTTAGGTAAGTAACAGTTATTGAGTTGTCTCGCACACGCTAAGAGATCAATCCCATCATCTCTAGGGGGAGTGCAGCAGCTGGAAAAAGAGGGATGATGCCCTCTATGCAATCTTCAATCAAAAAGAGCGGGCACATCCAAGGTGAATCTTTATTGGTACCATATAAAACGTACATCTTCCGCTGTAAACAAGCTCCTGTAGGGTTAATGGGAGTAGGACCCCTCTAGGGATGTGTACTCAGCGGGTGGGGGCAGCAGGCTGTGTGAGTGTCTAGAGAAGTCCTACTCTCATTAACCCTACAGGAGCTTGTTTACAGCGGCAGACAGATGTTTGCCCTTGAGCAAATTGTGCCTTGACAAAGGGGCCCTACGTGACTCTGAAACGTTGGCTATATGTTGGTTATATGTTTGAGCGTCAGCTCAGGTACACTTTTTTTTTTATCACTGAGGGACGTTTCCACTTGTGACGCACGCGCTGCGTCACTTCCTGATGTGTGGGTACGCAGACGAATCCCATCAGCCGTGCCATGCACGGCTATAGGATTCGCAGCCTCCCGCACCATTTCAGATGGTAATGTCTGCCGAATTGCTAGCGCAAGCGATTCGGACAGCGGTGCCATTGTACCCTATGGCTGAGTTTCCCAGCACGATTTGCCTGCGGGGAAACTCTGCGGATTCTGCTCGGAAACCGCGCCAGTGGAAACGGGCCCTTACAGTGAGATAAAAGAAAAAATGAAAACAATCAAGTTCTAAGTAAAGCTGAGACAGTTTATACACATTTATTTTGTTATATGTCACTTCAGGTACCCTTTAACCGTACAATCCAGCGTGTATATACATGTTTGTTTGTTTTTTCATACCTAGTTCGAAAAGGAGCAGTGAAGTTGGAAGAAGGCTGCATCATCGATGCCTTACTGGCGGATATTAAAAAAGGTTTCCAACTACGCAAGACGGCCAAAACCAGATCAGAAGGCGATGCGGCTCAGAAAGCTTCTACAAGTGATTCAGGCGGAAAGCTCAGTACGGATTTGGGTAGGAGAACGGCTGTGTCGCCTGTGAGACTGCATGGTCCAGACTTTATGCTGAACACATACTAACCACTTTACCGCAAGCTTCTCCAGACTCTGCGCTTTACAGCTTGCATGATTCATTTGTTGCCATTTGCTTTGGAAAAAAAATGCTAATGCTTGCTTGCAAAGTCCTCTGCATGTGCATATTGTGCTATTAATCACTCTGTGTCCATCGCTTATCATTCAGATACAGGGCTGGGCAACGCTGGCAGTTGTTCAAGGCTTTAACTCTTGGTGGGATCTCTTCCAATCCTCCTGTGGACCTGCAGCACCTGTGACTGATAATGCAGGCAGCAACAAGAGCGAGAAGTCACTCCTGTACTGATGCAATACTAGTGATTTGTGCTTTGTATACCTCAACCTTTTCACTATCCTTGGTTATTAATTTCATTTATTTCAGACGCAATAGGAATGCGGGATCGGGGAGACCACCTGACATACATATATATTTAAAGGGCAACTGTAATGATATGAGGGCCATATTTATTTCCTTTTAAAGAATACCACTTACCTGGCTATTTTGTTGATCCTCTGCCTGTAATCCTTTTAGCCATAGACCCTGAACAAGCATGCAGCAGATCAGGTGTTTCTGACATTACTGTCAGATCTGACAAGGTTAGCTGCATGCTTGTTTCTGGTGTGACACAGATGCTACTGCAGCCCGATAGATCAGCAGGGCTGCCAGGCAACTGGTATTGTTTAAAATGAAATAAACGTGGCAGCCTCCATATTCTTCTCACTCCAGTTGTCCTTTAAGCTAGGATTTATAGCCAGAGGATACAGTTGAGAATTTCCGCCTACAAATCGTTCCCTTGGCAACACTTCCTAACTGGAGCCTTGCTTGGTTACTAGTAGTAGCAGTGGACTTGATACATATATATAAATAGTCTTCTGTTCAAATAAAACTATGCCTGGGAAGTGAAGCTCTATTCCCATTACAGCGAAAAATAGACATTTTTATGTCCATTTAGCCGCAATGTAAAAATGACATTTAATGGATCCTATTTTATAAATGGGATCTGTTGACACTTGAGTCTGCAATGGATCTGTTGCAGTAAGCGGAACGCACACTTGTACAGTTGGACATTCCCTGGAGAGTGGATACGTTTGCCATATAGCCTGTGATGGAAATGCATCTGGACCACAAACGGACCATCGGAGTGGACACTAGACTATCCGCTCTCGGCTCGCCATTGGAGTGCCAGCTCAAGTAGGAACCCATCCTAAACAGGCATAGCTGAAACAACTGTACAGCCTAATCCCTCAACGTTTTTTTTTTCTTTTACTTCTTGTAACTCAGAAGTAAATTTGGGCAATATAAAGTGAACATTTCCTAAAGTACCTATACTTCGGCTGTAGACCCACTATGAGGTGCTTTCTGGGTGCTTTTCTGACCATCAGAGCTTTCTGAGCTTTTTTTTTAAAAAAAAACAAAAAACGCTCCCATTGACTTGTATTAAGATAGTGGTAAAATTGCTGCAATCGTGATTTTTCACAAAATTGTGATTGCGGCAATTTTACCACAATTTTACCGCAATTTTAATGCAAGTAAATAGTAGAATTCTTTAATAAAAAATGCTCTGATGGTCAGAAAAGCACTCAGAAAATGCTCATAGGGTGTCTACAGCCTGTGAAAACTTCACAATAATTTTGTTCCAGTGTAACTTGTAGGAAAAGTACTTGCCATATTTATATGGTGAGTGTCAGGGGTACGTCCTTCCCCTGTTTACCCATCTGAACCTCCCTATTGGTCCTTTGTGATGACTTCACCCATACAAAAAGGGGCTGTCATGCTGTTTTCTCTGTCAGTAGCTTGTAATTATGACATTATTATCCAAAGCTCAGTTTAAATTGCTGGTCGTGTAAAGTTCATCTATAAGGAAAGATGATGGCATTTTTCTGGAAAATATAAAAAACAAATGCCAGGTACCTGGCTGCCTTGACCCAGGACCCAGATGTTTTGACTAAAACAGCTGTATGCTTGGGTGACCCAAACTGATGTAACCAAAAAAAGGAACATGGCAGCCTATTTTTTTTTTTTTTTCATAGTCCGCAATGGAAATTTTTTATTTTTGTAATTCTCTCTAAGTTTTTCAAGAAGCTCATGCACCCATAAGTTGTTTTTTGGGAGGAGTCTAGGAAGCTTCACTCCTACCATGCCACCACTGGAAAAATCTCCACCCACTCCCCACTTCCACCCAGGACAAACTCAGGCCCTGATAAACTTTTCACCCATACTACTATTGCCATCGCTGCAAGTGCATTCACCATACGTCTACAAAGAGTCCACTAGAGCATTGCCTTTCAGAATGTCAACTAGGGACCATTGGTGGGCTGCTGGCATATGTTAGGTTGTTCGAAGCCATAAGCTATACCATCAGTCTCCCCGTAAAATTATGTGTATTTTGTTTACCGTCTAAAAAAAAATAAATAAAACCGCAACAGAGGACAAAAAATGTAATTTTCAGTAGGGAAAAATACATTCTGTTCCGTGTTACTGTAGTTGTATATTACTGGGAAGAACATTTTACAGTGTAAAAAGTGGAGACAGGAGTGGTGCTCATTAGATGTTAGAGTTGAAGTGATGGAATAAAGGACCTTGAGAAGAACTGCACCAGAGACCAGTAGTGAAGTTTCTACAACATAGCATGGTGGACTCACTCGGGGGACATTAGTAGCTTGGCATTCGTGTATTGCACAGCAGAGGCAAGGACAGAGGAAAGAGAAGCTGGTCTCATTAGGGTTTCACGCTTGAAACCCACCAGGAGTTCATCTCTATGCCTTTTCTAAGCGCTTGTGATTTGAAAAGCTCTTGCTAATGTAATGCTAGGGGTGTGTTCCCACTTGAGGGATGTGATTATTTTTTTTTTTTAATCCCCCATAGCATTACATTAGCAAGAGCTTTTCAAATCACAAGTGCTTAAAAAAGCACTGCTAGTGGGTCCCAGGCCTTGGACAGATTTGAAGACCTACAAAGTAACTAGGATCTCACCACCAACCCCACCAAAAAGATCCAGTTAGACAGTATTGCTCTTTAGTATAAATATATTAAAATTACATGCAGACATCACTGTTTTCTGTTTTTGTGCAATAACCTCACTGTGCAAAGAAAACAGTTGGTTAGTTTATTGCAAAATAGTTTGAGACTTTTACGGCACAACCAAAAACAAAATCCTTTTTAAAGACCAATTACGTGCCTTTAATTTTGTGACACTGGACTTCGTAAGAAATGTGATCTGGTTTAACTTGTACCAGTTTCTTTTGCCTATAGGTGCCATGTATCTCTTATATATAGGTCATCTTTATAGCGTTTGGATTTTTTTTTCTAAATTTAATGATTAAATATAAATTTGTGTATAGAAATTAAAAAAAAAACATATTGGTTATGGGGTATTAAATGGAATGTATTATTTTGTAAAAAAAAAAAGGCAAGCAAGGTTGTTTAAAAGCGTTCTGTTTATTTTGTAAATAGGTTCCTATTTGAAGGGCAATTCCATGAGAATTATTTTCTCTGCCTAAGTTATTGGAAACCAGCCTTAATCTCCTTTGTGTGTTTTATGGGGGATTTTGCCATGTTGTGCCTTCTTAAACCCAATATGATGTTACATAGCTTGTGTTGCTCTCTGCATGTTGGTAAATAAACTGACTTGCTTCGTTTTCTGCTTCTGTTGCCTAATTTAGTTGCATGCCCAGCGTCAAGTGCAGCTAATCACTCCATGCTGCTTGGTCGAAGCGAGTTGCTTGCATGCAAGGTTTACTTTTGCTGTGAAACCATTAAACACTGTCTTGGTCTTATTTTATAAAGGCAAATCTATGCAGTCATCGAATGTGGATGCAAAGACTGTTAATAAGAATTCCTCTGCACCTATAAATGAAGGAGGTCCTAAAACTTCTGTGCCAACAGAGACAACCGAAGAGAAAAAGGATTCAAGCCATCAAAAGCCAACTGGTCAGGATAATGTGGAGGAACTTGCCAACCAAATCACAGAAATCGTAGCTAGTAGTGATGGAAATGTGCAGAACAATCAGGTTGTGGCCACGAGCCCATCTGCCTGTCTCACCAGTGATGCCAAACTAGAAAAAGAATGCCTTCCCGAAGGTGAGCAGAACAAAGTATTTTCTGAAGATGCTGTTACCCCAAAAAATGTAAGTATTGCAGACGCCCAAGAAGATAAAGCACTGAGTGCTCAAGACATTGCACAAACTAAAGTTGTGGGTGAATCCGAGCCCAGTCATCAATATCCAGATGAAGTGGACTTCAAAAGTTCTGATGTTCTAAATAATAACAACCTACAAAGGCTTTCATGTGACCAAATAAATACTGTGAGTAAAGGGCAATTAGAACAGGTAGCTTCAGTGGTTGATGGCCCTTCACCAGCCTCAAAAAGTAGCTCAAAGGAGGAACCTTCTAAGGATAGTGAAGTATTGTGTGATGATCATCCACCAGCTCAGGATACAACTCTTAATTCCTTAGAGGATCATGTCAATGGAAATGCTGTCAATTTAGGATTAGGTCAAGAAAACAGGACGTCAGAAGAGTCCCCAACACATCGGACAGAAGGAATTCTGGAGGGTTCCACAGAAGCTCAGGAGAAGGGAACTACAACAATTTGCTCACCAGAAGTAAAAAATGAGACCACCGATGTGTCTCCTGATGAGAAGATTGTGACTGTAGGTGTTCCCCCACCAAATCAAACTGAAGGGCCGCCAGACGTTCGTGCACAAGTTGACAATATTAGTTCTGTTGATGCTTGTAAAAACGGGTCTGCTGACATAGTCCCACAAACAAATGAAAAAGTGTTGACTGATGACTCTTTAAACAAATCTCTAGAGCCCACCCGTCTCCAGGCTTCTGATGATTCCAAGATCAAAAGAAGCTCCACCAAAAACAAAAAGAAGAAGAGGAACTCCAAAGGCGCAGAAGGTAATTTATTGCTGTTTATAATGATGATGTACAGTCTGATACTGTTGTATATCATTATTGTAAACCAGTGCATTTGAACATACGATGTTACTGTATTAGAAGAAATGTTGGGTAACTTGTTGCTACCTATGTCAACATGACACGTTTCCTTTCCCCACCTTCTAAAAGTTGTTGCATATTCTTGTTTTAACCAATGGTACCCAAAAGATTAGTTTTTGCATCTCTATTCTCTGTCCTATGAGGATGCAGCTGAGGAGTGTTTAAAGTGTCAACAGCATTCTATGCCTCTCTTTTTATAGCCTCAGGTTCTTGGCTTGTGATAATAATATGGGAGACTCATTTACTAATGTTGAAATAAATCCCGTTCATGCCTTCACACAATCAATGCAATCATTTCCTCTGTGGCAGCTTGCATCACCACATCTAGATGAGCTAGAATGATACCCCAGCCTTTCAAGCTAAAAGTAGCCGTACATCTAGCAATTTGGCTGTACGATCGACCATTCAAATCAATCATTTAATATAAATGAGTGTGTTACACGGATCGATTCCTGCTCGTCCCCGCCGGCATGCCTTATCAGCCGCTCGATTCCCTGCTATTGTCCGCCCGCGGGGATCGAGCGGGGAATCTATCCGGCAGGTCATCGGACCTGTCTGATATTATCAATTGAGCCATTAGCAGCTTGATTGATAAGGAAACAAACTAACCGTGTATGCCCAGAATTATGCTGGGAATACACCATACAATTTTCTGTAAAGGTCCGTACACACGCCGGACAGCAGACAACGATGGGTCTGTCGTCACCTCCCGCTGGGCGGGTTTTCAGCAGACAGTCCGGCGTGTGTACAGTCTGTCGGCGGACTGATAAGGTTGTTTCTGCAGACAGACTGTACACGTGCCGGACTGTCGCTGGAACGCCCACCCAGCGGGAGGTGACGACGGACCCGTCGTTGCCTGCAGTCCAGCGTGTGTACGGACCTTTAGATTTACCTGCCAGATAGATAAAGTTCAACATGTTGGAAATTTATTTTACCACCGAGCAATTAGGCATTGTTATACTCAGCAGAAGATAATGCACCAGGGATAATGACCATTCTCTACAGAAAATAATCTAATTATGCATTCTAACAGAAAATCTAACAGAAAAATGTAACAGAAGAATCTAACAGAAAATTGCATGGTGTATTATCAGCATTATGCTGGGCATACACGGTTAGTTTTTTTTATTAACAATCAAGCCGATGATGGCTCGATTGATAATATCTGACGTGTCCGATGACCCACCGGATCGATTCTGCGCTCGATACCGGTTGCTGGAGAACCTTGTCCTGGGCAGCAGTTTCCCCATAAAATGCAATTATAGTGGCAGCAGACAGTTTCCTGGATTTGCCACAAATGCATTTAGAATGGCAGCAGACAGTTTCCCCGGAAATGCATTTAGACTGGTAACACCCCCCCCCCCTTTAACACACACACACACACACACACACACACACACACACACACACACACACACACACACACACACACACACACACACACACACACTCTCTCTCTCCCCCCTCCGATGACCATACCCCAGCCAGGCACTCGAAAAACCACATACTTTGTACAGCACTGCGGAAGATATTGGCGACATATAAAAACTAAAACTACACACACATTGTTACATACATACATTTTTTTTAATGTACGGTTTTGTTAAAATTAACAATCTGTCCCCGAATGTTTTGAAAACAATATCTAGCATTAACTTAAATACATGTAAATTCCCCCCCCCCCCCCTTTTTTTTTTTCCTTTTTGTGAGTGTTCACTGACTAAATAAAGTTTAGACTGTGATAGGGTAACATTCACAGCTACATCTGATGGTTATTAGATGGTGTACAGCTTGCAATGCCGCCTGTTCATTTTCCTGTGCAGCTGAGTGCTCTCTGGTGCTCCCATAATTCTTCTTACTGTTAAAACCTTTGTAATATAATTAACTCCGGCCTCCCTGTACTCTCTGTTCCCGAGAGGGATCTGGATTTATGGTCAGATTGGCAAGCTGCAGTAGCCACAAATATAATATGCACACTCTCAGTGCGGATCAGTAATGAAAGTAACATGAAGGTTAGAGAGAGGCTAATGGAAAGATTTTTATTTTTATCCATACGCCAAACACGTTTATTTTAGTGTCATTTATAATCTAAAAATATTATCCCAAACTACAGAGCTTTAGTGCAAAATCTGTGAATAACCTGAAAGTCCAAGTACAGGACGCTGGGTGGACACTGGCCATAAATGGGTCCTTGTAATATATTTGTCACAAGTAGAAACTCATAAACTGCTTCTAATATGTGTAAAGTCAACTCTATCCAAACTAATTTTCTTCCTTTTTTGCATGAATGGGTGAAGGTTCAATCCTCTGCAGGTAGATGTCACTCAGACCCGACCACGATAGCCTGAAAACTCCTCTGTAAATTGAAGGGAACCTGAAGTGAGAGTGATATGGAGGCTGCCATCTTCATTCGCTAATAAACTATGCCAGTTGACTGGAGTACATATTGTGGCAGCACTGCTCACTTTGGTGTGGGTAGAGCCAAATCCCGGCTCTCCCTGCTGCCCCTAAACTCTGATGCGGCGTTAAATACTATTCCCCCTCTGAGTTGTCGCAACTTGAAGGGAGATGTAATTCAGGGTCTGGCAGCCGCCGGAGCCCCAAATTACCACTACGCAGGGCGTGCAGCATAGCATTGCTGCTCTGACGGCGCCCAGCTTTGGCGCATGGTCCCACCATGCGCAAAAATAACCTGCTTCAAGTTAACGGACTTCTGTACTGATACTTAGCCTTTGGACAAGCGTGTCCTGATCCATCTTCCTGCCGGTGGGCATGCACGGCGTTAGACGACGGGCACCAACGGGAAGTCAAGAGATCACGGTACTTTGCGTGGAGTCCTCGGATCTTAAAGCTCCAATACGGCATGACGGTAGTTAACGCTGCGTGTCACTAAACATCGTTTGTATGCCTGTACCCACGTCACGAGATTGCAGAAACTATCGTTCGTCTGTCAAAAAAAAATCACTGCTTGGCGGGAACATTTTGTATTGGATACGGGCCTTAAGTCACTGGCCCAGAATGAGCATGCAGATCAGATATTATGACTTTACCCCATTGGCAGGTGTGGGACTCATAAACAGTGCTTTTTTCCTGGCTGTAATTATTTTTAAGGGAATAAAGATGTCAGCCTCCGTATTTCCCTCACTTCAAGTTCCTTTTAAGCTGCTGTTGCCCTTCTGTATTTGTCTATGAAGAATATTGGGGTGCCAACCCTAGTGGTGGCACATCCAGCTCCAGGCCTGTCATGCGTATGCCAGGAGTGAGGAGGGACATCCTCTTTGCTGGGATAGCATGAAGTAATGAAGGCTTGGGGCACAAACCAGTCCTTATGCCACACAACAAGGTGCATATACTCTTAAAGGATACTCTATAGGCCTGATGTTCCCGTGGGGTTAATACAGGTAAAATTACCATGTGCTGCCTGCGCATGACAATTTTACTGGCCTTTTGTCCATCAGGCCCAACAACAGATACTTACCCTTCTCTAGTAGTGCTGCTCCATACTTCCTGTAGACAGCACTCCCATGATTGGCTGTTCCCAAGCAGCCAATAAGTGGGTTCAAGACTGGAAATGTGTAAAAGAAAGATGAGAGCCATGTAGCACACTGTTTGAGCTGGTAGAGTTAGTATCTGTCATGGATGACACTTGATGGTACCACCTGTGTACCGAGGGAAGATGGTGGCCTTTTCCAAGTTATGAGACTCCCTCTATGGTCAAAAAGCAAAGTACAGTTACTTAAAGCGATCCCATGTTGAGAGCGATATGAATGCTGCCATATGTATTTCCTTTTTAAAGAGTACAAGTTGCCTGGCTGTCTTGTTGATCTTCTGGCATCAGCAGTGTAAGGTTTACAACCCTGAAACAAGCGTGCAGCTAATCCAGTCAGACCTGAGTCACAGCGCCAGATCTGCATGCTTGTTCAGGGTCTATTGCTAAAAGTATTAGAGACACAGGAGGATCAGTGGGACAGCCAGGCAACTGGCATTGTTTCAAAGGAAATAAATATGGCAGCCTCCATAGCACTCTCCCCTCATGAGTGCCTATGTAGGTTTTAAATAAATATGTTTTGATTGGTACACCCTAAAAAAATCATATTCTATTATCCATAGTGTTTTCCCATATAAACTGATAAAAATATAAGCACATGCCAAGATGCCAATGTGGATCACCTGAGATCAATTTATTATTATTATAATAAATATAGCAACGTTGCATTTCTCTCTCTCAAACAACAGAGATGGGACTTGAGTCTGGCACTCATAAAACAAAGAGTTGTGTGGTGCAGTGAGGTATGTAATACCAGGTTTCATGTCAACTAACGTCAACTGTGTCCTGAAAAAAAACATTGCTAGGAAATAAATCAGTCTACCAGACTAATTGCTTTCTTGTGTTCAACTACATCTGATGTGTGTCTTTTTTTTGGTAATCAACTAAATTGTCTTAATTATTTGATGTTGATCGTCTTCTTCTTTCTACCAATCATGCGATGATTAATCTAAAGGTGGAACTGCCAGAGGGGTGGCTGAGGCTTCGTGGCTGTGGGTGGTGTTTTCTATTTAGGGAAAAAAAGAGGTGTGGCCTAGATTACCTAATCCTATAGATTAACCCCATGAATGTGGATTTAGACCTTAGAGGAATGCCAGCCTAAACAAACATACTGTCATTAAGTTACATTCGTTATGTTAATTAAAATAGATAGGTAATATAATCTCTTACCCGCCCTGTTTTAAAAGAACAGGCAAATGTTTGATTTCATGGTGGCAGCCATCTTTTTGGTTGAAAGGAGGTGATCGGGAGCATGAGACACAGCTCCTAACTGTCATGTGTGCTGATCACCCTTCCGAGTTGCTAGGCAACGTGAATAACATAAGAAATCCCATCATGCTTTGCACAGCATCAGGGAAAACCGCCCGGCAGTTTTCTTTGATAGGTGGAGCTTAGCTAAAAATGATGCTTTAGTAAGAAAAACAAAGTTCTGATGCTGTGAAACTGTTAAACACCAAGCCTTTTCAGTTCTGCTGAGTAGATTTTTAGTCTGGAGGTTCACTTTAAGGACTAAACAACAAGGACTAATACTTCAGACCCCCAAATTGTTCCATCTGGGTGGTGGTGTATCTTAAAATCTGGCATTAGCATTTTTAACATCTACTTCTTGTAAATAAAACTCTTGTCAGTGGTGTATGGTGGTTGCTTTGAATATCCTTTAATGTATTTAAAGGAAGATGTATCATCTTGGAACACACAGAATGTAATTGCATGTCACCACGTCCACTTTTCTGAAATACAACACCCATATAATTTATTGTATTTAGAAAGCACCAACATATTACGCATTTTTTGTTTTGTTTTTGTAATCAGACCCATATTGTAAAGATACACTGGCTATCAGCTACTCGTTTTTCTCATAGCTGAGCAACAGGTCAGATTACACAAGAGCACACAGATACGTGAAATGTCATATTTAGCATTTCACTTTGGATATTAAGGGCTTCCCTTCCCAGAGAGGTAATAAAATCATTTGTTGGCTGAGACACACACTTCCTCCTGCAGCTGCTGTTCACCCCTATTCCTTCCAGTGGACTGTTCCTGAATGCCATGAATGTGCATATTCACTATAATAGTGATGTGTACATTATAAGTTGTGAATTTTTAAATAAATCAGTATTCCTAATGGGGGAAAAATATATTGGTTAGGACCATTCAATTCATGATAGTGGTCCTTTAAAGGCAGTGCTGGGCTTTCTCGCTAAAAACAACGCAAAGTTAATTGGGAGTGTCATGGTTGCACCCTTGGTTCATTTCAATAACATAAATAACAAAAATGCAGTTTAACAAATTTAAACGCTAAAACTGAACATTGTAGTTTTCCTTTAATGGGCATGACCTTAAACCTAATGTCAGGTACACGATATTTAATTTCCTGGTTGATCGATGTATTGAAACGATTATTTCCAACATGTCTGATCAGCTCCCGATTGATAACTGGATCAATTTTCCGATCACTACTACCCACAACTGATCCGGTTATTGGGAGCTAATCAGACATGTCTAAAATAATGATTTTGAGCGTTGATTGACCCTGGCTTCAAAATCGAGATTAAAGGACACCCGAAGTGAAAGGGATATAAAGGCTGCCATATTTATTTCAATTTAAGTAATACTGGTTGCCTGGCTATCCTGCTGATCCTCTGCCTCTAATACTTTTAGCCAGAGACCCTGGAGAAGCATATGCAAATAAGATGTTTCTGACATTGTCAGATCTCACAAGATTAGCTGCATGCTTGTTTCTGGTGTTATTCAGACACGACTTCAGCCAAATGGATCAGCAGGGCTGGCAGGCAAATGTGTAAGCTTCCATATTCTTCTCACTTCAGTTGTCCTTTAATTGCTTGAAATCAATAGATGTGACTTCTCTTAGGTACTTGCTTCATCTACAATGCACTAGGAAATTTTACATGAGTCAGTTGTCAGGAAGGAACTCAGTTTCTTGATCTCCAGCAGTAAATCCTGCTTATCTAGCCCTGGCCTAAATCTGGGCGGTTTGCCTTAAACGGCACGGAAAGTACTAATTTGGGTTGACCTGTAAGCAGCAGGCTCAGGTCATGCCACTGGCCAGTTCCACCTCTGTAACTATCCCGTAATCAATAAATCCAGATTCATGGTTGTATTTATGTTTCCTAAGTCTTTCATAAAGTGAATCTATGTGCAGTAAAAAGTACATCAAACAGTGCTACATTTCATGTGCCAAAATTGCTAAAAAAAAGTTATGCCATACCTCTAACTTCACTCTGCCCACCTGGTCTGGGTACATGACGGCCTTAAAGTTAGAGTGAAGTTGGGTCAAGTTTGATACAATGCCAGCTCGCTTACTTAAAGCTGAATTATCGCACATACCGTCTGTTTTAAGAAGGCAAACTAACTACACTGTTTGTTGTTTTTTAGTAGGAGGGGTTTTCGGTCTCTTTTAGTTCCTTATACTTTCCTAGTAGTTTTGGGTCACCCTGAGATGCTTGGTTATTCTGTTGTACTGGTCCAAGCCCCATTCTACAGTAATATCAATCCCTGCCCAAAGCAGAACAAATAGGCACCGGAAAATTTGGGCGCACCATGCTAATTTGGGCGTAGGCGGAAGATGAAGCCCAAATTACTTAACAGTGTAATTCGTCCGTCTTTCCTCGGTGTCCATGGTGGCTTGGAGGGGGAATAGTGATTAACGCCACCTGGACTTTTGCAGCAGCAGGCTGCGCCAAAATTTGCCGGCGCTGTTTTTACATGTATGCTCCCTGCCATGCACTGAGGAGGACCAATAGTCGGAATCAGGCTGTCTGCATGTTGGGGTGATGGGGCTCTGTACATTTTATAAGCTATAGGCTTGCACCAGCAGTTCTAGGTGTAAGCCTGGCTTCAAGGGCAAATAGAGATAATTTGCATATTTAGTAGTGATGCATTGTGGTAGACCACAGTTGTTCACTTAAAGCTGAATTATTGCAAATACCTTCTGTTTTAAAGAGACTCTGTAATTTAAAAAAATGGGCCCCTGGGGGGTACTTATTTCAGGAGGGGGGAAGCCTCTGGATCCTATCGAGGCTTACCCCGTTGTCCTCTGTCCCACAGTGGTCTCGCTGGGACCCTCCGAAGCCACAGCCGACAAAACACTGTTTGATCGTATAAAACTGCCTACAGGTTTGCTTTAAATGTTACAAATTTTTGTGTTTTAAAATTGTGTTTTTGTTGTCCTTATTCAAGCCATGTTTGTCATGTGAGTTCCTTCCATAAACAGTTGACCAATGAATGCTACTTGTAAAAGGAAACACAAAAAAGGGGACACAGAGAGCCCAATATAGTGTAGTATGTTGTGATACCAAGAAACTATGTTCAAAGGTGTATATGTAAATACACTCACAAACCAGGATTACCACATAGAGAACCACTGTAAGGGCAGGTGGGGAGATTAGACCTGACTCCACTCAGGTTAAGAAGTCGCTCTCTGTAGATCAGAAAAACAGGGTAGCACCCCTCCACCAAAAGTGGACTAGGCAATAGGTATACTGAGGTTTGTAACCGCGACGCCTGGCTACAGGGGCATAAAGAGATCATTTGCATATTCAGTAGTGGTGCATTGTGGGTAACCACACATGTTCACTTATAGCTGAATTATTGCAAGTTTCCTTCTGTTTTAAGAAGGCAAATCACACCAAGCATTGCTTTTTTTTTTTTTAGTAGGATGGCTTTTCGGTAAAGTCACCGCTACCTCCACTTTTTAAATGTTTTTTAATTAATCTTATGGTTTTGGCGCCTGTATTACAAACCCCAATTGGGGCGAACTCAGTTTACAACTCAGGCCTGAGTTTTTTTTCTATATACAGTTATCCAATGAGCGCTGCTTTGTGAGGGTGGAAGGGCGGGCTCAATTTTCAACACGGGCCTGATTTTTCTTCTATATTCAGTTGGGCACACTGTAACCTCCTTGGCGGTATGAAAAATACCGCCAGGAGGGAGCGCAGCAGTTTTTTTTTAAATTTTTTTTTTTTAATCATGTAGCGAGCCGAGGGCTCGCTACATGATAGCCGCTGCTGAGCGGCATCCCCCCGCCCGCTTCGATCGCCTTCGGCGATCTCCGATCAGGAAATCCCGTTCATAGAACGGGATTTTCTGGAGGGCTTCCCCCGTCGCCATGGCGACGGGGCGGGATGACGTCACCAACGTCACTGACGTCGGGACGTCATTGGGAGTCCCGGGCCACCCCTCGGCGCTGCCTGGCACTGATTGGCCAGGCAGCGCTGGGGTCTGGGGGGGGGGGCCGCGCGCTGCAGCAAATAGCGGCGATCGGGCGGGGGCCGGCGGCGATCAGAGTGCTGGCGCAGCTAGCAAAGTGCTAGCTGCGTCCAGCAAAAAAAAAATTATGAAAATCGGCCCAGCAGGGCCTGAGCGGCACCCTCCGGCGGCTTACCCCGTGTCCAGCACGGGGTTACCGCTAAGGAGGTTAAGTTCTATAGACAGGGGGAGATAGTTGCACATGTTAGCACATGCTACTGTTATAGGCTTTTTTGACTTCATCTTCATAACTTTGAGAATCCCCTCAGCCAATCATGTGCATTTATGCCTCTGGCAATGGAAGGAGAGAGGTGGGCAGACCCGTGTGGAGCTGCTTATCTAAGGGGAAACCATTAAGATTCTCTAACTCGAGTGCTGTAATAACGGCACAGGAAATTTGGGTGCAGCCAACGCTACCATAGACCGTAATGGGAATTACAGCTATAGTGGTGCACAGTGAGTAACAGTCAGTGGCGCACAGTCAGAACACAAAGCTGAAGTTGCTTTTAGAACACTGTAATTCGGCCGCCAGCAATGACTGGAAGCCAAATTACAACATTCCCCAAAATCCACATCGTCCTGGAGCGGGAATAGTAATTAACGGCGCCGGAGGAGCAAGATGCAAGAGCAGGGTAAGCCGTGTATCGGCTGTATTCTGCGCCCAAGTCTCCCGGCTGCTATTTCATACGCACGCTCTCAAACTTACCTGAGTAACTTTAGACAACCTAACCAAGAGATGCTTATGTCCATAGGGTGTAACAATCACCCCTGAAACCTCTGCCATAGCAGGGGGGGCCCAAAGGCTTTGGGTCCCGTCCTCTATCCTCTCTGCAACCGTAAGTGCAGCCAATTAGCAAAGAAACCTCCCCATTGGCTTACAAAAACCTTGTGCAGGAGCGTGTGTAATTTTTTCCTGTATCTAGATGCTGCGTCACTGCAGAACACACTTAGCTGCCATTTGCTGACTTCCGATCACATGGGGTTCAGGGACCAAGGGGGCCCCATGCTTATGTCAATGAAAAATGTATGGGCATCAGCATGTCTGTTTCTTTTTTTTTTTTGTTTTTTTTATTCTGAACATTTTCAGTGTTTTTCATTGCAGTTGAGTGAGGTTATATTTTATGTTCAGGGAAATATATTGGTGTGCTTTTTTTTTTTTTTTTTTTAAATCACAGCTTTCCAGAATGTTCAGCTGAAAATCACGGATGTTAAGCCAATAGTTTTTTCCTTACCCAGGAAGAGATGGAATTTTAGCAAATGAAAGCTGGTTAGCTGGCTGATTTATTAAGCGCTCGCCAGAAGCATTCATTTGCTTCGCTTCCCTTCTTGGGTCTGCATGGATTTGCATATTAGGAGAATTTTCTGCTCAGCAGAGATTATCAATTTATTCTACATAAGGTCTCCTCAAAGAGAACTACTGTTGTTGTTCCATGTGATCGGCTTGATCAGGTAAAAGATGCATATATCCAGGCACATCACCTCAAGTTAGGATATTTAAATAAGTTATTAGGGAGGTGCTAAAGGGGGTGTGGTCAAAAATGGCCAAACAAACAAACCCCCAAAAAACAGTTAACCCTTTGCTCGCTCGCATGCAAATTTTCAAACAAATGCATTCACATGGATCAATCATCCAGGCACCGCTGCTATCCCTACAGCTAAGTTAAAAGCCGGGGTCTTTATTACAAAAGAATGTATCCCCTTGCATCGTTTTCCCAGAAATTGTTCCAAATTTCTGGGAAAACTACCCAATTTCTGTGGACCTTACTTAGCTGATTAGAGTTGAGCAGAAAATTTGACAAATATGCAAAATTAACCAGCCCAAAAACCAATGTGGTTTCCTGTTGAGCAGAAATTTTTGCATATTTTGTGAATTTTCTGCTCAACTCTAATGCTATCCGAGTTTGTATTAACCTGTTTGTTTTGAATTTTGCTGTAGGATTCTGGACGAAGAAGATGCCGAAGCAGTGAAAGCTTGGTCACAGCTTTCCCTTTCCCATGCCTTTCCCTTCCAGTCTACTGCTTTTCAATCTTAATGACAGATGTAAAATAACGATGACATTTTATGTATGCACTTCTACTTTTCTCATGTACGCTCTGCGCAGCTTCACCAGAATGTTGGTTGGATTGAGGTTGACTGGTACTCTTTCCAGTTTTTCCAGTACTCTGTAAGGAGGCTGGGCGTGTCAAGCAGCGCAACGGCAGAGGCTGGCGCTATATAGATCCAATCTATAACTGAACAATGGGACAGGTTGTTAGACTCCATGATGAGAATAGCCTTCAGTGCTGAGGTCGGAAAGCTAGCATAACTTACAATGTTACTTCCAGATAGTAGTGACCCACTGCAGCATCACTGTAAGGGGAATGTGTAGCGCTTCTCTAGCTTACTTGTATTGTGTTTGTGCCAAAAATATTGAGAAAAACAAGAAATATTACAAATAAATCCTTTCTGTTTTTTGGTGCTCCAACTGGCAGTGAACAATAAGTAGAAAGTTTTGCAGTATGCAAGTCTATAATATAAATAAATATATATAGATATATTTCCCCGGTTAACGAGATAGGGACTGTAGGTTCGTGATTCTGTTCTTAAGTCGGAACATTGTGCCATCTCTGTCCCCTGTACCTCCATTGTCCCCCTCTGTGTCACCTCTGCTCTCTGTACCTGCTTATACAAATTTGAGGGCTCGTTCACACTAGAGACGTGTTTCACTTTTTTTAAGCGCTGGTGATTTTTCAAAATCGCCCTGAAAGCGCCTACACCATTATTCTCTATGAGACAGTTCACAACTGAGCGGCTCGTTTCTGATCCGCTCAGCAAAGCGCTGCCCGTACCATTTTTAAGGCGATTTTGTCTTGATGGAAGGTATAGGAAAAACGCAAACACTCACAAAATTGCTTTGTGCAGTATTTGCGTTCGCATTTTTAAGAATAAAAACCTTGTATTTTCCGGATCAGAGAGTTCACTTCCTGACTGAAGTCAGGAAGTGTAAAAAACGCAATCGCTCTGCAAAACTGCTTCAAAAAGTGGTTCACAAAGAAAAAACAGCGCGCAGGTAATCGCTAGGAATCAGAACTAAAAATCACCTCAAATGCGGACGGAACACGCAAATGGAACGCAATGTGAACAAGGACTAAAAACCATTTGTTCTAATTTTTTTGTTTAATCGATTTTCTCAAAAACAAAAAATTCCAATTTGAAAATGTTTTTTGACTTGTTCCCATGGAAACACAGAATCCATGCCGTTTGTAAGTCGGGGACTAAATTTCAGTTGTTAGTGGACCTGAACTCTTGCACAGGACAGTAGGAAAACATATAGAAATGCACCCTGTATGTATTCAGAGAGTTTAGCTTGTCTAATTCCCCCTCATCTGTGACTAAGCACAAGTTGTAATTTGATCCCTCAGCTGAATCAGTAACCTGCCACAGCAGAGAGATAATTGGTAAACAGGATGCTTCCATGAAAGCAGGAAGTAGACAAAGTGCAGCTTTATGGCAGGATATGTATCAGCTGTAAAAAAAAAAAAAAAAAAATGTTTTTTTCTTTAAAGGTATTTTGCTATTCTGAGTTCTGAGTTCAGGTCCGCTTCAAATGTAATATTTACCTAATAGAAAACTTTTTTTTTTTTTTACTACCAAACCTAAAAAATAAAACAAAAAAAATGCACACCATCTTCCCTTTAAAATATTTTTTAAACTTGTTCCAGTGACAGTTTCGTGGGAGGGTAGAGAAAGTAAATAGTATTAAGTATTAAAAAGGTGACCAATATCAATTATACTGAATATTAAAATCAGCACTACAAATTCACTGCCACTTGTACAACGTGATAAAATCACTGCATTTGCTTAAATTTTATAGCTATTCATTTTCAGAATAACTGTATAGTCCTGTAGGTCATGCTGCCTGTAGCACTCAGTTTGTAGCCAGTTGCTGGCGTCCAGCAGTGGCAGAGGTCTCTTGCATGCATGTGGGAGGCAGCTGCCCTTAGATGTGATATGCAATGTTTTTTACCGCCAGTAACTGCACCACAGGTCAACTGCTAACACGTGTGTGGTTGCAAACGCTCCCATTCTGTTGCATTACTTGGAACCGATAGGCGCTTACTCCCAGCAATTGGGGGTGCTAAATAGCGCATTAAACACACTGTTTTGCCGTTGGTGTGAAGGAGCTATACTGAAGAGGTGAGAATCAGTTACTCCCAGAAAAGTTTATTCAATAAAGGCCAAGGTCTTTCTAAACTATAGTAGCTGTTAAAATGAAGTACTATCCTTTCCGTTCAGCTGTGTACAGTGCAAGGATTTTTGGTTTATTAATATTGAACTTATTAAACTTTATAAAGTGTTAACCTACTTCACAGCCCTGTACAATAGATAGGGGAGACATTACAACAGGCATGTTCAGAGTCCTACCTGGGGGCCATATGTGGCCTACCGAGCCTTTTCTGATGGCCCCCAAAACACTCTACAGTTGTTAATTGAAAGAAGGCCGTAGCTGTGATGCTGCATGCAGGGGCCACCTTGTGTTGCAGCACTGCCTCCCAGTTTGCTCCTCTGTAGGTTGTCAGCCACCACTGTAGCAGCCACTGATTAGCATCCGCCCTTTAGCAAGCAGCAGTATCAGCCACCACTAATTAGCAGCTGCCACTGTGCTAACTGCACATGGCATATGGGTTATTTCCCATGGAAATATTTTGTCAAAATGTTACAGGCAAATTGTGTTCAGTTTTGCTAGTTCGGCGGCCCCCTAGCACTTAAGAATGGCAGTTTGGCCTTTGCCTAAAAGGTTTGGACACCCCTGTATTACAACATTTAAACCATGTTACACGGGGACATGGTAGCGTTCAAGAATGGTACACAAAACGGTGATGTTATGATGTAGGGATAAATATAGCACACTGGGAGGTGGATCTTTTTTTTTTTTTTCAGCTCGCTTACCTTGCTTTTTTTCCCCCTCCATATACAAACTCAGCAATTCCAACAGGTCATCAACAGATGTGTTTTCGCTTGCAATCTTTCGTTTGGCTGTTCATTAGTTTGGTTGCGGGTTGCAGAAAAAGGAACAAGGGCTACTGCTCTCTGCAGCTGATTATTTATGCAGGGAGATTGGATAGCTAGTCTGCATTCCAAATATAGTCAGCACTGTTGCCGTAGTTGCAAAGAAATGCAATTTGAGCTGCCCGCTAATATGGAAATTCATTATTGATTGCAAACAAAACAACTTTTTTTAATAACCTTAAACAATATGTAGTTATTCAACATAAATGGAATTTTGGCAGCAAAGGGAAGAAAGCCCCGCTACACCAATGGCTGGGTGAAAAAAAGTCTCCATTTATTAATCACATCCGTGAATACACAAAAATAAAAAGCTCGCGCGTCTCGGAGCTCAAGGCTCCTTAAAGGATACCCGAAGGGACATGTGACATGAGATAGACATGGGTATGTACAGAGCCTAGCACACAAATAACTATGCTGTGTTCCTTTTTTTTTTTCTTTCTCGGCCTGAAAGAGTTAAATATCAGGCATGTAAGTGGCTGTATGGTGTGCAGCCACCTAGTGTTATATGGTAGGGAGGCAAATAGTACAATACTGGTATTTGATGTTCTAATGATCAGCAATAGTCCGTGCCAAAGGTAACAGGCGACTATACTAAATGTACACATTATAGGTAGATCCGGAATGCAAGGGCCCATTCACACTAGGACGATTAGTGATCGTTTACTGCTAATCGCTTTTTAAAGGGCTAGTACAATTATAAATATATGGCAGTGATCTCACTGCTGCGATTGCTGCCAATTGCGGGCGTTTTGCGATTAGCGGCAAACGTGTTGCATGCAGCATTTTGCGCGATTGAAGAGCGATCGTGATTAGCATGCTATTGACGCGCTAATCGCAAAAACCCTGAATTTGTAGTGATTTTACTGCGATAATCGCGATAACATTACCCACACAAAACGCTACAAGTGTCAATGGGCCCTAAATGATGCAATGCTTTTGTGAACTCTGAGATCATGAATGTCTTTGCTGTGCAGTTAGACAAACATTACTGCAAGTAACTGGTAGTAACCTCAAACTATGACATAGATCTACAGTATGTACATAACCTCATAAAACGGGACTGGAACACCTGTAATACTCTAACAGTTCTGGAAGTACAAATGAAAGCATGACTGTCAGCAGCTAGTAACCAAGGACTAGTCATGACTTGTTTAGAAGCATTATTTTTAGAAGGAACAAGCTTCAATTTACAAAGGTTACATGTTAACTACTTAAAGCTTTCTTTTTTGCACCTTATCTGATGAATGCGGTATCATATGTTTAAGTGTTATGCAACATGCAACAGACCCTCCAGCATAACTGACTCTGGTATGTGTTGTTTAATCCAGCAATTCTTGGGAGGTTCATTAAGTCTGGGTGATGTTACTCAGTAAGGCTGCAGGAAGTTAAGAGTGGAATTTTGAGCAGCCACTGGACTGGGTTGTGTTAGAGGGTTTGAATCCGCTCTTACTAACAGTATTAGGATTCCTATGAAGATGGAAGTGGAAATTCAGAGATACTCACCCTGGTGGCCACTGTTTTCGGATTTATTATGCCAATAGACCTTTAACTCCTGTTAAAAAAATATATATATATAAAAAAAAAATTTTTTTTGTAGTAGCTGCCACTCAAAAAATACAAGTTTGTGTTTGTGTTCAGTAATCATGGAGGCAGGATAACTGTAACTAGGTTTACTTAGTAGTGATGGGCTCACGGGTGGAAAAGTAGCCGAATCCATGATTCTAGTGAGGTTTAATTGCCTCAGGTATGCTGCTGGGAGAGAGGGTGTTAATTACATTTCTATATATATCGCAGCCTTGCACACATCCAATGGGACACGTTCCATGACTCAATACCGCGCACTTCCTCCTTCCGGATGAAGAAGGAGGTGAGTTGTGGAACGCAACAAACAGCAATTTCACTCTGTGTCCCTAGCTATCAGAAAAACAGAAACCAACAATCTACAACCGTCTAGGTAATCTTATGCAGGCATGCAGTATCACAGTGCCATCTACAGGCCAAATGTATAAACACCACAGTTTTTCAAAATGACATAAAAATGAACATGTAGTGTCAGTGGCTACATTTGGCTCCAGCTGGTTGAAGCTTATATACCAGGGATGGGTATCTCTCTATATAACACAATGCGAGGTCCCCTGATGTGCTGTAATTATAGCATGATCTATTAATCTGATCAAGTTCAGGAGCATATCACTGACTTTCTATGCGTTCCAGAACGTGTTACTTTGTCTTTACCCTTGCATTCCTTACACTATTGTGTACTATCAGCGGAAAAAAAATGATTATTTTGCATTAAACCTGTATAATGCTTGTTCTGTATATAGGAGTATTTGGAAAGAATATTTTGATTTTTCTGTAATCAGTTTTGAAAAGTGCATCGCCTTCTTAATAAATTATTTCCTTTTGCTAAAAGCAGGTGTCTGTTTCATGTGTTTGTACGGCTGTGTCGGGCGGATGTTGGATGCTTGTTCCCGTTGCATTGAGCATCCTGAATCATAACGACTGCTGAACAGGGATAGTCAGTGAGCTACTGATAATTTGATCTGCATGCAGGTTTAATGCTTGTGGTGCACAACTTGAAATTGGACCAATCAAAATGCACTTCCTGCTGAATTTTGATTGGACCAATTCCAAACTCCTGTCTACAGTTTGCAATAAATATGCATGGGTCAATTAGAGCCAGGCTCAGTCCAGACAATGTGATACCAGGTGACAGTAGTACAAAACGTTGTACCACTAAAGGCTCCTTTCCACAGGCAGTTGAACTGTGTGCTTAGCAAGCAGTTGCCAGGCAGCATCAAGCAGTTGTGAGAGTTTGAGAGGCTTTGCACTGCCTATCAATTGCCGGTGGAATAGCGGTCTAAAGGCCACAATGATAATCCACCACTGGCTAAATAGAGTATTAGTGATGGTCGTGTCTAGGAAAACTCATGGAGAAGCATGTGAAATCAGTTTGGTCAGGTGATAGATATGCAAGTCTGTGACTTGCTAGTCATGATCATGTGCTAAACCAGGGTGTGATCACAGCAAATCAGAGCTTTGCAAAGCTATCAGCTGATCAAACAAATCACATGCTTCTCCGGGCGTTCTAGACATGACCAGCACTATAGGGGCTACAATGCACAGTGACCTACCCCGACAGTCAGCAACTCACCAGATGCATCGGCCTCAATTGGCTAGGCCATGCTTGTGGGAAGGGGGTGGCTTTTGAGAGCTTTCAAAACCAGCATCACATTTTTCTCCTGAAGGACAACAGAGGTAAAGGGTAGCAGAAAATCTTAGAAATGTAGAAGGGTCCCCTTTACCTTCTTTGAATTTGCCTCCATGGCAGGTCAAGTAATGAGGCCATTAAAATGAATTGGGACACTTTGCACAGAGACCCCACTTGACAAATGTAAAGTAATGCATTTTGGTCGTACCAACGGTCTAACACCATACAAAATAAAAGGGAGAGAGATGGGGACATTAAACATGGAGAAGGACTTGGGAGTACTTGTCGAAAGCAAGTTAAATAATTGTATTCAATGCCAAGCCGCTGTAGCTAAAGCAAATAACATTTTGGGATGCATTAAAAGCGCTATAAAAACTTGGGATGCTAGCATAATACTGCCAGGTTTAACTCTCTAGTAAGGCCACATTTGGAATATAGAATTTGGTTCTGGGTACCACATTACAGGAAGGATATTGCAGTTTTAGAACAGGTGCAGAGACCAGCAACAAAATTGTGGCCAAACAGGACCCAGGACAGGAGGAAAAGATTAAGCAGACTATGCAGGAGGTATGATGTGTGTATGTTTATTTTGACTTGTATTTTTTTTTTAGTCTATGGTTTCCCATAATGTAACACTTCCAAATATGGAAATCCTCTCTTTATGACCCTGAATGGCTCAAATCCAGAACCGCTGGTGTACAGCAAGTCTTCAGCTTATAAATTTTACAGAGCCACATCAATCCAACATGCATATGGGCCCTTATTCAATTCACTTTTCCACCTAAGAGATGAGTTTTCATCTTCTATTCAAAAAAACCTTTTAAAGAGACTCTGAAGTGAGTCTAAATTCCCCTTTTTTTAACTTGTAGTTATGTTCATCACTATAAACCCTGCTAAAACGCTGTTATCCCGCGGCAAACTAATACCCCCCAAATCCCCTCTCCAGTGTCCGGGGAGCGCTTCCTGCTTGAGGCAGAGCTAATGGCTGTAGCTCTGCCTCTCAGCGCGTCAATCCTGGCTGATCGCCGCCTCTCCCAATCTGCCTTCACAGAGAGGGGCGGGGGAGAGGCGGAGATCCGCCGGCAGATTGACGTGCATGAAGGCAGAGCTGCAGCTCATAGCTCGGCCTCCATGAGCAGCAAAATCCACAACCAAGAAAGTCATGGATTTTGCAGGGGGGATTTGGGGGTTATTAACCCCTCGATTTTGCCGCAGGATAGCGGCGTTTTAGCAGGGGTTATAGTGATGAACATAACTACAAGTTAAAAAAGGGAATTTAGACTCGCTTCAGTGTTTCTTTAAGCACTCTGCTGTTGAAAAAAGTACCACAAAGTTGATACTATGATGTCCACACTTGTATGACTCTTGCAGGATGGTTCCCCCCCAAAAAAAATTACATCTGAGCGTAGCCGTGTTCAGACGCAATATGTTGCATTCCCCTGCCGCCAGGTAGCACCTCCGCATATAAGCACTTGACATGCGTGGTGTTACAACCACTGCAATTCAGCTGCATTAAATTGCTTCCGAGTTGCACTGGCATAGGCAGACGGGATGCTGAACTGCTCGGCAAGCACTCAGTTGTCCATCTGAAAGGGACCTTAGGACAAAAAAGTGAAATTGAATAAGGGCCACAGCCTGTTTCAGACTTTAGGTCCTCCTCAGTGCATAGCATCGCTCAAACGCTGCATGTAATTAGAGCTAATCGCGACAGTGAGACGCTGCCATAGCAAACCATGTGCTAAGCGATTTTAAAAACTGCTAGTGGTTTGCGGTGAGCGGGAATCGTGAGATTCCCACTCAGATGTGAACGGGGCCTTAGGTCCTCCTCGGTGCATGGCATGGATAGATATGGCTCTATGGGATAGGGCTTGGACCAGTACTACGGAACACCCTTAGCTCATGACTCAGAACCATTTGGAAAGTGCAAGGGGCAAGATAATCAAAATTGCCCTGTTGCTTTTCCACTTATGCAATCCAATTTTTCCCTAAATACACGCTGCATTTTTTTCTGCGATTGCTTTCCTGCTGATGCTTTTGGCTGCAGTATTGTCTGAGGCTAAGAACACGCTAGGAGGAATCAATGGCGTTGCGAAAAACACTAGCGTTTGTACTGCAAATTAAAGTCTATGGGCCGAATGTAAAAATGCCTGTGTGTGTTTTACAATGTGCGATTTTGAAAACGCACAACTTGCTGCATTATTTTCAAAAACATGTAAAACGCACATCATGTACCTCAATTGAGCCGCAAAGGAATGTGTTTTTACCGGAAGGATTTTTTGCAACTGCATCACACCACCCATAACCTGAGATCACAAGGATCCAATAACTTGACCAGCCCCAGAGTCCAACTAAAAACCTTTGCAGCATTTCTGTCATGCAGCCCCTAACCTGTGGAATGCCTTGTCAAACTTAATCAAAACAGCTCCAACCCTGGACACATTTAGGCCTGGAACCCACTAGGAGCGCTTTTCTGAGCGCTTTGTGATTTGAAAAGCTCTTGGTAATGTAATGCTATGAGTATGATCCCACTAGAAGGATGTGATTTTATAAAAATCCCCAATAGCATTGCATTAACAAGAGCTTTTTCAAATCACTAGCGCTTAGAAAAGGCGTCTAGTGGATTTCAGCCCTTAAATCAAACCTAAAAAGCCACCTGCTTAGTCTGGCATTTCTGATCACATAACTTATTGCCCTGTACACATCAATCTGTACTGATCTGAGACAAGCTTATGCACTTTGGGTCCTAATGCTGGGAATAAACTGTTTGTTTCTGCTGTGCGTTTCTGCTCTCGATCATTTTTGCCGCTCGATTCTGCAGTCGATCACTTCTATCAGAAATCGAGCTGCAAAGGAATGGAAAGGGAGATTGGACATGTCGGAAATTATCTATCGAACCATCTAATCGCCTAAAAAACGAACCGTGTATTCCCAGCATATGGGAGAAAAGGCCTTTAAAAATGTTTTGTTGCTGTTCATTAATCCAGTCAGACTTCAATCAGAGCGCCTGATCAGCATGCTTGTTCAGGGTCTATTGCTAAGGGCTCGTTTCCACTATCGCGAATCTGCATGCGTCCAACGCATGCAGATCCGCACATGTAATACAAGTGGATGGGCCTGTTTCCACTGTAGCGTTGTTGAGGTGCGTTTTTTTCAGCGTGAAAAAAACGCACAAAAGAGCCAACGATTTCGCCTGCGTCGGGAATCCGTGCGAATTGCCGCTAATGTATTTAATAGTAAAAACGCATGCGTTTGTTACATGCGTTTTTACCCGCGATTTCGCGTGCGATTTCGCACCTTTTTCAATTTTATTTAGCCCTGGCAGTGTCATGGTTAATTTCGCATGGCACCCTGCCATGCGAAATCGCATGCGAAATCGCGGGTAAAAACGCATGTGGAAACGCATCCGCATGCGTTTTTACAAGCGTCGGAATGCGGCCGAAATCGCGTCGCAACAGTGGAAACAAGCCCTTAGAGTATTAGAAGGCAGAGGATCAGTAGGACACCGTGCAACTAATATTGTGGTGTAAATATGTCAGCCTCCATATCCCTCTCCGGTCAAGTGTGCTTTAACCTCCTGGGCAATAATCCCGAGCTCAGCTCGGGCTATACCGCCGCGGAGGATTTCTCAGGCCGATTTGCATTTTTTTTTTGTTACACGCAGCTAGCTGCATGTAACATCCAATCGCCGCCAATCCACCGCGTTATAGGGCCCACCTCCCCCCGCCGAGACCCCGTGTGCAGCCTGGCCAATCAGCGGCAGGCAGTGCTGAGGGGTGGATCGGGACTCCCTTTGACGGCACAACGTTGATGACATCGTCACCATGGCGACTGGGGAAGCCAAACAGGAAATCCCGTTCTGAACGGGATTTTCTGTTTGCTCTGATCGGAAGGGGTGGGGGGATGCCGCTGCACAGCGGCTATCATGTAGCTAGCGCTACATGATTAAATAAAAAACAATTAAAGTGCTGCCCCGCCCCCCTGGCGATGTTATTGTATCGCCCAGGAGGTTAAACTGGATGGAACTGTGCAATTGCACTAAAAATGCAGAGCGTATGATCAGAGAAGATGACTGCAAGCACAATATTTCCCTGTGTGCTCTGTGTATGTCCAGGTGGAAAAGGGCCCAGTGTCAGGCCAGGAACTCACTGCAAATCGTTATCACAATCGCTAGCGTTTTTAATGTGTTTTGTAAGCGATTTCTTGAGCGGTTTTTTGGTATCAATTTTGAAAAGTGTAAGCTTTTTGCCAGCGATTGTGTAGTGATTTTAATTCTGATTGGTCCTGTCAATGTATCGTCATTTTATTTACAGTTTGCATTAATTTAAAATCACACTCAAATCGCCATGTGTAGCGATTCATGAGCGTTTATATACTTAACATTGCAGAAACGCAAACGATAATGCCACTAAATCGCTGCACGTCCTGCAATAGCGATTTTGCTAATCGCAGTCGCTCCAGAGGAATTTGGCCCATCCATTAACATTAGCTGAGCGATTAGGGAAATCAGTAGTGTTTAAAATCGCTCTAGTGGGTTCCAGCCCTCAAATCTTACTGCAAATCAATGGATCCCACAGTTCAGATGATGAAAACCAGTAACAAGGATTCCTGCTCTGAGACGCTATTTACCCAGACAGCAAGATGAAAATGAGTGGGCTACCCATACTTTTGAAAAAAAAATAATTACAGATTTCCGACTTGTAAACAAGAGCTTACAAGCAGTGGCGTAGCAATAGGGGGTACAGAGGTAGTGACCGTATCGGGGCGCTTGGGCCAGAGGAGCCCCGAAGGGCTCTCCCTCAACTACAGTATTGGCTCTCTGTTGGTCCTATGCTGTTAATAATCACATCTACAGATGCTTTGATTAGCAGTAATCATTAACAAACTGTTCCCCATCCCCTCCTGGCACCTCTGACACTGTGGCTGTCCTTTTGCAGGTGGACCGTATCAATTGTTATATATAGAGCGCTTGGGGGGGCCCAATTTAAAATTTGCACCAGGGCCCATAGCTCCTTAGCTACGCCACTGCTTACAAGTGCACATAGCTGCAAAGCTGAAGCATAAGAAATACATTTTAAATGCAGTTAAGACTTGTAGATATGAACATACTGCTTTTTTTTGGGGGGGGGGGGGGGGGGGAGTGAGGTGGTAACAAAAGTGAAATTTCACTCTAAATGTATGACGTGTTATCTATGTCAATGGCTTCAACCTTCTATAAGGGTTTCATTCAAATCTGTCAGTGTATTCCAGGGTTGAATATGAACAGCAATATGCAACAAAGGGGACCATTTCTCTACTACTTAGTTGTTCTGCACTAAATTCTAAACCTTTTCTAGAATGAGGAAGAGGAAGAAGCAAAAATAGCTTTTCAAAGAACTAGTGTATGAATGAAAGGGGTGGACTACAAAGAAGTCCTGGCTGTGGAAGTCACTGATAATATGTGTGTTTAGGCTGGTGTAAGGATTCGGGCTGTTTTCTTCCAGATAAGCAATATACCTACGTAAAGGATGTATCCTGTGAACCTTATCGCAGTGTCTACGTTCAGCTGTACATCTGCTATTTCCTCTACCCAAAATAATAATAATAAAAAAATGATTCATTCACAAAATTGTGCCTTTGCTTTCCATTATAGTACCTTGAAGGATTATATTTATGCATGCAGTTATCAGCTTATCCCTTTCAGGGCAGCTTCTAGGCTGTGGGCTCGAGAACATTACTTGTGATGCTGTATTTAGTCCCCCAGTATAGGTGCCCCCGTATAGGTAGCCAGGTATAGGTGCCCCTAGTATTGTCAGCCAGGTATAGGTGCTCCCAATATAGTCAGCCAGGTATCGAAGCAGAACAAATAGGCGCCGGGAAATGTGGGCACACCGTGCGCCACCATAGCCTTTAATGTGAATTACAGCTATAGCATTGCACAGAAGGTAATTTAGGCGCCGGCTAAAGATGGAGCCCGAATTGCGTCTTTCCCCCACTATCCATGGCAGCCTGGAGGGGGAATAGTAATTAACGCTACCAGGACTTGTGCAGGAGCAGGGTGAGCCTTTTATTGGCTTTACCGTTCGCCCAAATTTACCGAAGCAGTTTTCACATGTATGCGCCAGGTATAGGTGCCCCAGTATAGGTTAGCCAGGTATAGGTGGGGCGGAGCAGCGGGCACACAGGGACTCACCCGCAAGGTGGCCTGACTCCTCCCTCTCCTTAAGCCCCCCACCCCCGTACTCCCCCTCCACTGCAGAGATTGATGGGCAGCAGAAGCGGTTTTTGTAAAAGCTCACATCCTTCCGGGCTCCATGCAAGGCTCACATGCTGCCGGGCTGTCTCCAGCGCCGCTCACTAGTTCCTGATTAGCGTGTGTATGTAGCTTTAGAGTCTAACTATAATTTATTTTACTCATAAACTATTTTAATGGTAGGCAAGACTAGGGGTGTGTCTGAAGGTGTATCATGGGCATGTCTAAAGGTGTCCCTCTTTTGAATCTCAGAAAGCAGGAGGAATGGCCACTGTGGTGTCACTATGCCCTAGATCAGAGGTGTCAAACTCAATCACGCTAGGAGACAAAACGTAAAACCTATTCTAAGTCATGGGCCAAATTATTTATTGATTTAACATTTCTTGAACGGTCTCAAGTAAAGTGGCGTTGTTGGAGTGCTGGATCCTCCCCCTTCTGCAGAGTAGTGCAGTGGGGCAGTGTATTATTTACCTGCTCCAGCACTGCTTCCAGTCTACTCTAATATTCCTGACAAACACACACTCTATGCTGCATACCTCTGGCTCTGAATGCATGTCATGTGATCAAAAGCTGGAGGGGAGAAAGTACAGAGCGATCAGCTGTTGGGAAGAACCCAAAGAGATCGAACACAGTACTGAAGCAGGGAATTACACTGTTCCACTACTCTGCTAAATGTGGAGGAGGTGCCAAGGAGAAGTAAAAGTGAGTGTGTGTTTGTGTGAAAGTGAGCGAGATCAACTACACGGGGGGATTTTATTTCAAAGAGGGGGCCCCATGCTAATTTTGCAGGGGGGTCTCCCCCAAAGGTTGTTGTTGCATCCTGGCTCAGACTTAATTACATTTAAAAAGACTAACTTTAAAAAGTGCCCCTGGGGGGTACTTACCTCAGGAGAGCAAGCCTCTGGATCCTAACGAGGCTTCCCCCGTCCTCTTCTATCCCACGGTGGTCTCGTTGTGCCCCTTGTAAGCCACAGCCAACAATTTGTCAGGCTGTGGCACAGGCACAGTAGCGACTGCAATATTTACCGTCCCCGGCTCCAGTGATTACTCTCAATCAGGCGGAAATAGCCGCTCCCAGTTGGGTCCTCTCTACTGTGCAGGCACAAGTCGCCTGCACAGTAGAGCAGACCCGACTGGGATCGGCTATTTCCGCCTGATTCCGAGCCGAGAACCGCTACTGCGCCTGCGCTGGAAGGTAAATATTTACATGGCCACTGTTGGGAGCGTCCAAGCGAGACCACCGTGGGACGAAGGAGGACGTGGGGAAGCCTCGATAGAATCCAGAGACTTCCTGTAACGATTGGTGTCAGCACACAGAGAGAATCTGATTATTGGTGATCTGCAGTATCACCAACAATACAGATGTATACCTGATTATTGATGATCTGCAGAATCTCCAATAATACAAGTATGACTAACCTCTGAACACCTAATATAGTGTAAATGTTTAAAGCAAACTGTAGGCTATCTCCCGTGGGGCGGGAGACACAGATAACTTCGACCAGAGACCACCTGAGGAGCAGGTGGCCCTTGGCTGTGCAGGAACTATCTCCTAAGAGAGGAGATAGGGACAATCTGGCAGGCAGTGATTCCCTGGTAAACTGGGAATCAGACTGTACTGCAGCCAGAGGACTCCAATGGGATAGAGGCCCTTGGCAGTACTGCAGGAAGGACTCTCTGAGGAGCAGGAGGTCCTTGCAGCTAACTGACACTTGGTGGAATAGTGTCATGGGTAGTACAGATAGACTGAGCACTCAAGGGGTGAGTGGCAGCCCGGAAGGTCGGGCAGGCCAGGTCGGCAACACACGAGCAGATAAGGTACAGAGACAGAAGGCTGGTTCGGTAACCGGGTACAGGCAGGGTTTGGCAACAGATAGGAAGATATGCAGAGGTACCGAATCAGAAAGCAATAGAGAGGTCGACAGAGCAAATAGTCATAACAGAATAAAGCAGAGTCCTAGACTGGGGTGTGAGGTCCTTGGTCAACACCCAGGAACTAGTCTAGAGAATAACACAGCAATGACACAGTAATCCTAAGCTTGGGTGTGAGGTCCTTGGTCTCAACACCCTGGAACTGGTCTAAAGTATAACACAGCAATGACACAGTAATCCTAAGCTTGGGTGTGAGGTCCTTGGTCTCAACACCCCGGAACTGGTCAAAAGTATAACACAAGCGTAATCTGGCTAAGTGTGAATTCCCAGGTCCACCTGGTTCTAACACACTGTGGGATCTGACTGAGGTCTGAGTGCTCACACATAAGTATTCGCAACGGCAGACAACCTGAGACTGACCAGCAAGATCTATATATACTGCAACGCTCCTCAGCGCCGCCCAGCCAATCAATAACTGCGCTGGGATCAGCTGATCGACCTGATCCCTCTCCTACTGGCATAAAGGTCCTGCCTCCCCACGCTCTCCATCTGTGTGCACTAGAAGGCCCAGGCAAACCAGACGCATGCCGCTGTGCGGAAACCACCGGTCTGAACGCGGAGACAGCCGCCCCGCCGCCGGACCGGGCGGCGGCATCTCCGCAATCCATTACACTTCCCCCTCATGAAGTAAATACCCCCAGGGGCACTTTTTAAAGTTACAGATTCTCTTTAACCCTCCTGGCGGTCTATTAAAAACCACCAGGGGGCAGCGCTGCCGGTTTTTTTATTTTTTTTTTAAATCATGTAGCGAGCCTAGGGCTCGCTACATGATAGCCGCTGCTCAGCGGCACCCCCCCAGCCCCTCTGATCGCCTCCGGCAATCAGGAAATCCTGGAGGGCTTCCCCCGTCGCCATGGCGACGGGGCGGGATGACGTCACCGACGTCATGGACATCGTGACGTCTAAGGGAGACCCAATCCACCCCTTAGCGCTGCCTGGCGCTGATAGGCCAGGCAGCGCAGGGGTCTGGGGGGGGGGGGCTCTGCGGCGGCGCGGATAGTGGCGAATCGGCGTGGGGCGGCGGCGATCGGTGTGCTGACGCAGCTAGCAAAGTGTTAGCTGCGTTCAGCAAAAAAAAATTTACGCAGATCGGCCCAGCAGGGCCTGAGAAAACCTCCTGCGCAGCTTACCCCGAACGTAAACGGTCATCCTCTAGATGGGAAGGCAGAGTACTGTTCTTTTGCTGCTTACTATGATGCACATTTGAAGCTCTCGAGGTCCACATAAAATGGCAAGGAGGATTGCATTCAGCCTGCAGTCCTAATCAGAGATTCTGGTGCTGCTTCTGGACTGGGCAGCGCACTATTATAGGGCAACTGTGCATATCCCTGAAATTATCTGACCATCAGCTGTTTTTGGAGACTGAACATTCTATCGTCCATGCACAACGAAGCGCTGGCATGATGACCTAATATGCTTACATCATCACGTTAATAAGAAGCTAATAATCTAGGGCATACCGACATCACACCACCGTCCAGTGGCATCACTAAGGAGCTTTGGGCTCCAGTGCAAGTTTTACATTGGACCTCCCCAAACATTCTATATGTAACGATTCATATGGCGCTACAAAATCTGCCAAGGACTTTCAGTGTATAAGAAGTGTAAACAGTAGAGGGGAACAATTAGTTAGGGCCAATTTCCACTACTGCGGAAATCGGGCCGAATCCGCAGTTTCCCCACAGGCAAACTCTGCCATAGGAAATAATGCTGCCATGTTGCAGCATTTTTCCGTGCAGGTGAATCCCATAGCCGTGCATGCGTACTCGCAGACCAGTAAGTGCTGCCACCAATCTCGCAGCCGCACTAGGTGGCTAGTGCATACATGGCCAAATCTGGCCCTCGGAGCCTTCAGATTTGGCCCTCGGGTGGTTTACCCTCTTTGCATTATGTTTGGCCCACTCTAGGCCACCAGAGAAGCTATGTTGGAGGGTACGCCCTAGAGCCCCAGGAAAGCCAAATAGGGAGGGGGAAAGCACAAGATACCATGGAACTGTATAGGAAATGGAAGGGGCCAACAGACACCAAGAAACTGTATAGGGGGAAGGAAGAGGGCACTAGACACCAGGAAATTGTATGGGGAGAGAGGACCACTAAACATCAGGGAATTGTATAGGGTAAGGAGGGAGAACCACTAAACACCAGGGAACTTTATAGATGGAGGGCCACTAGACACCAGGGAATCGTATAGGGGAAGGAGGGCGGCACTAGACACAAGGGAACTGTATAGGGAATGGAGGGGGGCTATTAGATACCAGGGAATTTCACAAGGCAGACAGGGGGGCACTGGACATTGAGGTTGGCCCGCGACTTGGTCCCAGAGCTAAATTTTTAAACCCCTGGGCTAGTGGCAACGGGTCCTGAGGCGTTGTTCACATTGCGTTCCGTTCACGTGGCCATTAGCGGTGGGCAGTTTGAGGGTTTTTAATTTTTTTATTCCCGGTGCTTGGGTGGGCGATTCGTTTTTGTGCTAAGCGGCTTCCTAAGCGGTTCTGTAATTCACTCCCTTACACAAGTCAGGAAGTGAACTCTTTGACCCGGAAAATAATAAATACAATGTATTTAGTCTTAAAAAATGGGAACGCAATCGCTGCACAAATCGATTTTGTGAGCGTTTTGTGTTTTTCCTATACCTTCCATTGAGGCGGAATCACCTCAAAAATGGCCCATGCAGCACTTCTGAGTGGATCGGAAATGAACCGCTCAGATGTGAACTCTGTCATAGAGAATCATTGCACAAGCGTTCAAATACAAGCGGTGATTTTGAAATTCGACCACGTTTGAAAAAAGGGCAAAAATACCCTCAGTGTGAACGAGCCCTTAATACTACTATTCAAAAATGATCATTAGCAGCATAGCACAAATTGAAAAGCTAATACTGCAGTTGAAGGAGGGCCTCTGGTCCAAGGGCATCCCCTATTGATATGCCGCTGGCAGTGCTATTACCTGATAAGTTAATTCTTGTGTAGTACTATTAATGATGAACCTGACTCTCCAAGGTACCATTAATGACCTCCTTGCTATCCTGTTATACTGGGCTAAAGAACTTATTTTTTCTAGAGTATTGACCACATTGAAGCTCTCATTGACTGATGTGGCACTTTACCATAAGTAGTGTGGGGCAGCACCATTCTTGCTTCTGGCTGTAACACTAGAGAACCCATCCCCGCCTCAGAGCCTCCTCCGTTCCCTCAGGTGAGAGGTGAAGAGAGTGACTGCAGTCTGCAGTGCTCAGCGCTGATAACAACGGAGGCATTTCTACATCTCATTCATACATCCCACACCGGGCTGCTCGCGCCTCTTCTCCACCCCGCCTCCTAGTACTGAGGCTCCACCCACCCAGCATCCCTGATACCGCCCGACCTCCCTTCTCCACCTCTATCACTACAGTCCCGCCCACCACCACAGCGGTGACTCCGCCTCCAGTCTGCGCACTGCTGCCCTTCTCTCTCACGGACACGGAAAGAGATGTATCCGCCCCCTCTTCTATAGCCGCGACTTTTCTTCCTCTCGTCTAACTCCGCCTATATTCTCTCTTCTAGGACTTCCTTACGCTCAGTCCTGACTCCGCCCTGTTGCTTACGCTATAGCAATCCTCCCCTCCTGCCTTCTATGGTAGAGTCCTTTCCTTACAAAGCTCCCTGGACACCTCTGAGCGGTCCAGCCGCAGCCTGGACTCTTCCTTCACCTCCCCTAGCCCGTTAGCCCCGCCTCTGTCTACTCCACACGTCTTCCGGTGCATGGTTAGTGTCCTTCCTCTAATACAATCCTGAATCCTCCCTGTAGACACGCCTCCTACGTTACTGTCTATGGGAGTGACGGCGACCTTCTCCCTGACTCCGCCTCTGTGCCCTCCCCTATAGCTGAGTTATCGCCTCTTCCCTACACTTCTCTCTGTTGTCTCCACCCACCACCATGATGGTTCTATCGCGCCGGGTTCTGACTCCTCCCTTCTCTCCTCCGCCCACGCCGCTAGCCCCGCCCCTCCTCCTCTCCGATCCCGTCCTCTTCACCTCCTTCTGCTGCTTGGCTCATTTCCTCCACTTCTCCCGCCTTTGTGGGCCCCTTTGCCTTCCTTGTCAGTGAGCGAGGAGAACACGCTGCCAGGGCCATGTCCGGCACCCCGGCCGCCAATGACCGCAGCCCCCCCGGCACGCAGAAGAGACCCCGGCATGATGTGGGCAATAAGGTGATCGTAGTCCTGGGGGCGCAGTGGGGGGACGAAGGAAAAGGCAAAGTGGTGGATCTGCTGGCCACAGACGCGGATATAGTCTGCAGGTGTCAGGTAAGTCCTTCCTAGTGACAGCCACCCCCCATGTCTTCTGCAAGACACCCTGCTGGGGTCACCTCTCCAGCAATGCAGGGGTTAATGTGCACTGCAGGGCCACCTGTCCCCAAGATGGAATGCTGGAGTCAGATCTACAGTAATCCAGTGGTTAATGAGCCATAGAGAGACATCTGCCCCAAATGAGATCAGGTCTCCAGCAGCAATTCAGGGGTTAATGGACCATATAGACACATCTGCCCCCCCCCCCCCCCCCAAATTAGACCAGGCCTCCTGCAATCCAGTGGTTAATGGGCCATATAGACACCCCATTTTTCATGGGATCAGGTCTTTAGCAATCCATGGGTTAATGGGCCATATATACACCCTTCATGTAATCAGGTCTCCAGCAATCCAGGGGTTAATGGGCCATATACACCCCCCCCCCATTTATGGGATCAGGCCTCCAGCAATCCAGGGGTTAATTAGAGCCATAGGGGTCGTCTATTCTGTGAAATGTCACCCTGATCTCCAGCACGCTTGGGGTGAAAAAGCTCTGCAAGGTCATTTGCGGTCCATGCAGAATCCGTTCATACATTGGAACGTTATGTCCGTTGCTTTCCATCTACTTCCCCTGTTCCATGCGTTGTGCACCTGCCGTGCACGCTGCAGTGTGGCACTGCCCTTGGCCTCATTCACAACCGGGTTACTGCAGGTCCATTTGCCTGTGTTGTGGTTATTATGTCATTTCCCGGTGTGTCTGGTCCCTGCTGGGGCTTCCATGAATGATTTATTCCAGGCAGTGATTCCAGCCACGTGTTTCCCTCCCTCCTCCCCGAGAGCTCAGCTCAGTGCATGTGTGACTACTCTGTGCCGCAGGCATGTCAGTGAGTCATCCAGATACAGCACAGTGGATGTGTGTACTGAGCTTCTGCAGAGCAAAGTGCAGCAGTCCATACCATGCAGCTGAGAAGTTACTTTACAGCACCATTTCTGGGTTTCTCTCTTATTAAAATCTTGATGAAACTAGTCTAATAACTTTTTAAGGTTTAGTTTTTGCTATGAATAAAAATTAAATACTTGGTACTCGATTTACTGGTGCCTTCTGCCACTGTTTTGATCCGTGTGATCTTCCACCCTCCATTGCAGCCCAACCTCTCTGTAGTGACATGAAGTGTTGTTGCCGCTGCATTGATGCAGTCTATACAGTGGGGCTATGATAGGCAAACACAGGGGGAATACATCTGCCCAGAATCCCCCCTCAGACCAGGGCCGGTGCAGTGGCTGGGGACAGGCACAAGTTGAGACACCAGAATATCTGCAAGCATCCTGCAGCTCACAGCTTTGCCCCCTTTCTTTCCCTGCTACAGTTGACTTTGAATGGAGCAGCAGTGTGTGTACAGAGCATGGAGCAGCTCTGGGGAACTTAAGTCAGGTATGAGCACAGCGCTGTGCAAATGCTTCACTTTCCCCTTCATAACTAATGTCGGCTGTCCTCATTACTATCTGTATCCAAACTGCTCCTAATCGATCCCATGGTCAGTCGGATGGGAAATTGCATTATGTGTACTCAGCATATTATCATACTGTATTATGCGTGGCTGAGGGAGACCCTTCAGGAACATCAACCTCTTCAAATCTTCCCCCCCCCCCCCACCCGTCTATTGCGCACCTGCAGTCCCTACTGGAGGGTGGCATAAACTTTTTCTACAGTTTTTGCTCTGCAAGACTAACTGAAATTGTTGCATGCACAAAGAAACTGTAGTTGCCACACCACTTATATTGTAAACTCCAGTTTCTCTGGGGTGGTGGGTGCCGTACTTAAAGGGACACTTAAGCCAGAAAAAAAATGAGTTTTACTCACCTGGGGCTTCTAGCAGTCCTGTGCCCTCGCAGCCACTCACTAATCCTCTGGTTCCCCCGCTGCCAGCTAGTTTCGTTTTTGCCGACAGGACTGGCCACGGGTAGCTGTCTACGTATTCCCGACTGTAATTAGCGCTATTGCGGGCCGCAACGCGTACAAAAATACACATTGCCGCATACCTATGCGTAGGTAATGCGGCAACGCGCATCTTTGTACGCGTTGCGGCCCGCAATAGCGCTAATTACAGTCGGGAATGCGTAGAAAGCTACGCGCGGCCAGTCCTGTCGGCAAAAACAAAACTAGCTGGCAGCGGGGGAACCAGAGTATTAGTGAGTGGCTGCGAGGGCACAGGACTGCTGCAGGGGGCTGGTAGAATCCCCAGGTGAGTAAAACTCATTTTTTTTTCTGGCTTAAGTGTCCCTTTTTAAGGAGGAACTTTAACCAAAGTATGAACTTCAAGTGGATCCGAGACAAACTTTTACTCATTGCATAATTGTGTTCCTTACAAATAGTTTATAGAGCATTCCTCAAGCCAAATACTTTTTTTTTAATACTCTAATTCCCTATAAACTAAACAAGCCTTGCCCACAGCTTTTTAGAGTGCCTTGGCACTATAGCAAGGGCTTATGGGAGCTCAGTCTGGGCAGGAGGAGGAGGTTACAAGCCAGAGATTTCAGAGGCAGAGGGGAGGAGGAGAGGGGACTGAATTTGTCACATTACACACAGGCAAGCTGATAGCATCTCCAGCCCTCAGCCTGTGACAAACAGAACATGGCTGCCCTCATTTTATCACAGGAATAAATAATCATGAACTATTGAAGCTGTTTGCAGCTAGATATGCTGTGTAAACTATCTAAACTTTAGATAAGGTAAACAGACAATTTAAGTGTTATAGTTAGTTTTTCATCTCGGATCTGCTTTCATTCCAATCAGTAGCTGATACCCCCCTTTCCCACAAGAAATCTTGATCTTTTCTTAAATACTTCATCAGTAGGGGTCTGTAAGGCTGATATTGTGGTGAAACCCCTCCCACAGTGTGAAGTCAGGACCATAGTCCAGACAGTTTGCTATCTGCAAACCTTGTAGCATAGTGAAAAATAATGGCTTTTACCATCTGCCAAGCAAGCAATATCTCCTTCAGTGCATAGAATTCTCAGTAATGAACATTCCGTACAGATCACCTGGCAGAACTAAAGATTTCACCACCAATAATACATTTCAGAGGCTGAATTAGGGGGAGTAGATTCTACAATGGGCAGATACTGACTAAATACTTTATAAGTGAATATTGACATTTTGTGGATTAGTATTTTGTGGGTGACAAGTATTTTAAAGGACATCTAAACTGAGAGGGTTATGGAGGCTGTCATATTTATTTCTTTAAAATGAATCAGAGACGAAGCACCCTCATGTATTTTACCATATTTATCAGTGGGAACATTAGAGAAAACACCTACCCTGCTCTGTTTCATTATTCACTGTTCAGTCTGCTTGTTATCAGCCCTGCTAAAATCCCGACTGAGCATTCAGTCTGGCCTTGCTCAGGAATCGTTATAGCTAAGTCATAGCAGAGCCAGAATGGGGCGGGCTTGGGCTTGAAAAGACATCGGAGAAGACAGACTCGGCTATGATGATTCCTGAGCAAAGCCAGACTGAATGCACAGTCGGGGATTTTATCAGGGCTGATTAGAAGCAGGCTGAGCAGTGAAGAATGAAACACAGCAGGGTAGGTGTTTTCTCTAATGTTCCCACTGATATATATGGTAAAATACATGAGGATGCTTCGTCTCTGGTTCACTTTAAAGGATAGCCAAGGGGACGTGTGACATGATGAGATAGACGTGTATGTACAGTGCCAAGCACACAAATAACTAGGCTATGTTCCTTTTTTTTTTTCTTTGCCTGAAAGTTAAACATCAGATATGTAAGTGGCACTTCCTGTCTGAGTCAGGACTGGGTCAGACAACAGTGTTACCCTAACTGATAAGAAATTACAACTATAAAGCACTTTCCTAGCAGAAAATAGCTTCTGAGCGCAGGAAAGCGATAAAAAGGATTAGTGTTTCATAGCTTTTAGCTCTCGGCATACTTCAATGAATGTGTCGTTGAGCAAAAACAGTATAAACTTAAAAAGTAGATTTAAAGCGGAACTGAAATGATTAACAGAGTTTCACTTACCTGGAGCAGCTGCCAGCCCCCTGCAGTCGTCCTGTCCCACGTCGGTCCTCCACGATCCTCCGTGTGATCCAGCTCTTAAACAATGCAGATTACCTGGCTGTCCTGCTGCTCCTCTGCCTGATACTTTAAGCCATAGACCCTGAAAAAGCATGTAGATCAGGTGTGCTGACTGATGTCTGAATGGATTTACTGCATGCTTGTTTCATGTGTGTAGCTTAGACACTACTGCAGCCTTATGCTGGGGATACACTGTACATTTCTGTACCGTGTATCAAGCAGCTGATCCGGCCAGCTGATAATATTCAGCTGGTCCGATTACGCTGCTCGACCCCCGCCCGCTCGATCCCCGCCGGCGAACAATGGCAGGGAATCGAGCAGCTGATGAGGAGCGCCGGCGGGGACGAGCGGTAATCGGTCCGCAGGGACGCGGCGGGGGTCGATCCCGCCGGATCGACCGGTATATTCCCAGCATAAGAGATCAGCAGGTTGCCCATGCAACTGGTATTGTTTAAATGGAAATCAATATGGCAGCCTCCATATACCTTTCGCTTTAGGATCTTTTATAGAAGTGCTGTACCACGTTTATTGGAGAGCTATTGTCACTGGTTTTGTTTATGCTTTGTATTTTGTATAGATGGGGTTGTAGATGCTGAAAATGACACCTCTCAGCATTTGCTTTACCCTCTTTGCGCCACCTAATGTCATTGTGACTGGCGTTTCCAATGGGAAGTCTGTTGCGAAAAAAGAGGGCTTCTTGAATTCTGTTGAGTGTTACAGATGATAGTTCATCAAATACACATCCTATCTGTTAAGGTGGCCATGCTTCAGGCGACTTGGCAGATGATCGACATTCACATTCACATTTCATGCTGAAATCGATAAAGAATTGGCCTGTGGTGTGCGGGCAGATGACATCTCTCTTCGATCAGAGAGAGATCTGTCTCTTGGTCGATCTGCCCATATGTTGTCTAATGTATGGGCGCCTTTAGGATGCTAGTTCAGGTGTGCATTTCCCTAATTCTGAATACAACCATTTTTTTGTGGTGCAGAGAACCTGTTATGTTAGATTCATATTATCCCTCTTAATTTCAGTACATTTAATTTAGAAAGGCTGTTTTTGATAAAAAAATAAATAAATTAGGCTATTACAGGTACTATACAGGCAACCTGTAAAATGATTCTACTTTTCACTGTTGCGCTCTAACCTGCGTTTTTGTTTTACATGTGAGGGCTGGTGCGCACCAAAAGCGCTTCTGAGCGTTCTTAAAAACGCCAGCGCTTTAAAAACACTTGGCTAATGTATTTGAATAGGATGGATCACGCCAGAACAATGGCGGCTCTCAGCACGGAGGTAGGCAGAAATAGCCAATCTCTGTCGGGGCCTCACTACTACACAGACGCAGGAGACTTGCACCTGCGCAGTAAAGCCGTCCGACAGCGATCTGCTATTTCCGCTTAATCTGCGAGCGGAAAGCCAATCCTGTGCTGGAGATGGGAAGGTAAACCTTTACATCTCGCCCTGGGGGGGCACAGTGAGACCGCCGTGCCGTGGGACACAGGATGACTAGGGAAGCCTCGATAGGTGAGTAACTCCCGGGGGAACTTTTTTTTTTTTTTTTTTTTTAGTCACAGGTTTTCTTTAAAGAGTAACGCGCAGAGCATACCCATGTCTGCCCGACCCCCCCCCCCCCCAGGACCAGGTGCCGATGTCTGTCCAACCCCCCAGGACCAGGTGCTGATATCTTCTCACCCCAAACAGCTGACACGGAGAGAGAGCGGGAGCGGAGTACATCTACACACTTCCAGCGCCGCCACCGCAGAGCAGCCGCCGCCGTGCATCTCTCTCCTGCACGTGATTCTCTCACATGTGACTCGGCGGCGGCGGCTGCTCTGCGGTGGCGGCGCTGGAAGTGTGTAGATGTACTCCGCTCCCGCTCTCTCTCCGTGTCAGCTGTTGGGGTGAGAAGATATCGGCACCTGGTCCTGGGGGGTCGGACAGGCATCGGCTCTTGCGGGGGGGGGGGGCGGACAGACATCGGCACCTGGTCCTGGGGGGGGAGAGGGGGTCGGGCAGACATCGGCACCTGGTCCTGGGGGGGAGAGAGGGGGTTGGGCAGACATGGGCATGCTCTGCAGTATCTGGTATGCGGCTTTGCGTCCTCCTTAGGAGCTTGGGGAAAAGGCTCTACAGTAAAAAAATTGGATTGCTTTTTAACTTCTGCATTGCCTTTTTGGCTCCCTTACAAAGTAATTAAAACATTGCAATAGAGATTTAAATTTGATTTTTGGGGCTAACAGTTACTCTTTAAAGGGAACCAGAGATGAACGATTCACACAAAATAAACATATCCGTTGATAGCTTGTAAAGAATAAATGCTCTACCCGGTAATTTCGCCACTCTGGTGTGCCTTTTTGAGTGTTTTTTATCCATTATTCCTCCAGGAAATATCCAATATGGCCGCCGGCTCATGTTCCTTCTGTTCCAGGTTATGAGGTGTTCTGGATGTGCTGTATAGGCTATATGAGACTATAGACAAGAAGGGCTGCTGTAGGCTTTCATCTGTGTGCTTTCAACTTTATTATTCTGGTATGCTTTGTGGCTGCCTGTAGGAAGTGTCTCTCATAGTAATGAAACTGCATACAGTAGATAATAATGACAGGCTGCACACACAGAGCACACAGATCACACAGCCACACTTGCCTGTTAGACAGAGATTTTTCCTGCAGCATCAGCCCCTCCCATATCATCACAGCTCTCAGTATGTAAAGCATGAAATTTGAGCCAGGAGGGGGAAGGCTTGGGCTTGAAAAGACTTCACAGAAGAGTGACTCAGCTATAATGATTCCAGGTCAAACCTCGACTGAATAGTCGGTGGATTCTTATCACAGTTGATAACAGATTAGACTGAGAAGAATAAAACTAAAAGCAGGGTAGGTGTTTACTGTCATGTTCCCACTGATAAATGTAATAAAATACATGAGGGTGCTTCGTCTCTGGTTCTCTTTAAGTATAAGAAAGTGGAAACTCGCTCTAGATCAGCATTTTGTTACATAACCAGTGCACTAGCAGTTGTATTGTGTATATGTATGTATGTTCCGAAAATTGCTAGGTATAAATAGAAAATCGCTAGGCACATGCCTAGAATCGCCTTGAAAAATCGCTTCTCAAAGAGCTGAGCATTTGCAATTACTTTATCGCTTTTAGGTGTTCACTGGCCCTAACTGGGAAATTGCTACAGTTCAAACTTTCTCATAGAAAGCCTGTTTTTACTGTTCCTAGCTGTGTTTGCTGGACTGCAGATGTACTCCATGCCCTTGCGTCCTGTCCAGTCAGATTGAAATTGGATCTGCAAGCGCATCAAAAAACTGCATAGCAAGTGCACATGAAAATGCTAGCATATTTACAGTGCCATTTGCAGTGGGAACAAGGCCCAAAGTTGCATACACATGCACAATTTCTGTCCTCTGCAGGGATCAGGACTCTATTCCTTTGTCAACAGTTCTAGACCCAAGTTTGTTTGCTATAGAGGGGGCAAAGGGACCATGATGCGGGCAGAGTGAGTAGGCTGAGACGATGTGCTGGTCCAGATCGATTGGTGATACATTAGTGGCAACCATGTGCACTGTAAATTTTTGTCAGAGGCTTTACACATGTTCATCTTCTCACTTCTTAAAATTTGCATATGAATGTGCAAAAAATGTATTCACTGCAAATATGAGTCAATAAAAAAATTGCCAAAATTTGCTTTCGTGTTTTTCGCATACGCTAAAACTTACTTTTCATGCAAATTCCCATTGCCTTTTATTAGCTGCAGTAAAAAAAAAACTAAAGTTTGCGTGCAAAAAAACCAATCATTTTTTCGCAATAAGTGTGAACCCTGCCTTCCTGCTTCCTGAATGTCAGGGAACAAAGTACAGGAGAATCCTAGGTGCATGTTATTAGCTGATAATTCTTTTACTCTTAAATTTGCATAATTGTAGATGTAAAACCCATAGAAACCAGAGGAATTCAGGTTTCACAAGAACACATTCTTCTCTACACTATAATGCCGTAGGCTGTCTTTTGATGTTGCTATAGAATTTTGTTCTTGTTTGTAAAACTAGTAGGAGTAGGATATGACGCACCATTGAGGCCTTTGGAAAAGCACACATTGCATGTATTTAATTCAGTTTTGAAAGTCATAGCTCTCGCATGTCTAGCAAGTGACAGCCACTTGTAACTTGTAATTCACAGGACTTGATTGCTGAGGCCACAGCCAGCCTTATCTTGTGAGCATTGCTTAAGGTGCGTACACACGCACGACAGCAGCCAACGACTGGTCCGCCGGCACCTCCCGCTGGGTGGGTTTTCAGCAGACTGTAGTGCGTGTGTATGCACTGTCGGACTGATAAGGCTGTTCCTGGACGATCCGCCGGGCGGATCGTTCAGGAACAGTCTTACCAGTCCGCTGACAGTGCGTACACACGCACTACAGTCTGCTGAAAACACGCCCTGCGGGAGGGGCCGACGGACCCGTCGTTGGCTGCTGTCGTGCGTGTGTACGCAAATACTCCGCCCACCTTCTTCCTTTGCTCTAGATTAGAGGAAGAAACTCTTAATCTCCTGTCAGCTCTGTGCACAGATGTCTGGGTCACAGGGCCGACTTTCTCGAAGGAATTTTTTTTTTTGGGACCGGCTGCATCAAATTGTGTGAATAATGGCTTGGTCCAACTGTCCTCCAGAACGGCTGCATCAAATATGAAAATTGAGTGGGTAATCCCCATTATCCTTTACGAATGATGGAAAATTTGGGAGGGTAGACTTGGACTTTACAGAGAACCCGAGGTGGGGCAGAAGGGACACAGAGGCATGTTCTCTGCCTCATAAAATGCCTGTGTCCCCCACACCGCCAATCTCTGCCCCCCCACCGCCGCGGTATAGCCCCCCGAGATTGACGTCATTATTTCTCGCCATCTCAGGTAAAAACGGGAGAGGGATTCCCTGTTCAAAACGCCTGCCAGTGGCATTCTTACAGGATGTCCAGAGCTGCCATTTGGCAGCTCTCTCTCCCTGGCCACGTCCCCTTCCGCTCCCCCACCTCCCTGCACTCTGAATGAATCTGTCATCCCAGCGTGGCACCACACAGCACCCAGCATGTCTCACTTTCGTGACCTACAGGTCACAAAGTGATGGTGGGCCAGCCCGGCCCACGGGAGGGGCGGTTTTTGTGGCTACCTGATCCACTCAGCCCCATGGATCAGGTAGCCTTTTATTTTTTGAGCCTGCCTCGGGCTCTCTTTAAAGGACAGCTCTGTGTGTCAGAGGATATGCGTTTTCAGTTTTTTTACCACACCTCCTGCCTTCTTCATGAGATGGAGCATGCCAGGGTTTGGGTTGTCCTTGAAGTTGGTGTGCACATACCGTCTCCTGTTGCAGGCATTTTCTGGGAAGTGGATTGCCTTACCATTCCTCTGATGTATGTTCCACCTCTGTTCCTGACTGGCAGCCTACAACTCTAGCCTATGAGGCTTCTATTGTAAACTGCATAGTTACGTTTCCATTTTTGTGATGGTGACACAATTTTTCCCAGTCACAAATGTTAGTGCTTCTGTATTGTGTGTTTGCGCTTGTGTTGAAAGTATAGAAGCATAGCAAAACCGCATAGCTGTCGCTGACTCAGAGAGGAAAGCCGATAAAGTCCGCCTTGGGCAAGCATGTGTAAAGGAGTCCCCTGTGGTGTTGCCTAAACTTGTGGCATGCTGATCTTTTAGGGCTCGTTCACACTGGAGGCGTTTTGTGATTTTAATTTTTTTAAAGGGACTCCGAGCTCAAAAAAAAAAAGAAAGTTGTACTCACCATGGGCTTTCTCCAGCCCAGTGCTGGTCGGGAGGTCCCACGCCGGCGTCCTGGCTCCTCTCCTTCTCCCCGCTCCGGAATGGCTGGCAGGCCGCAGCCCGGGCGACACTCTCCCGAGTGTCGGGCTTCTTCTTCCGCATATGACGCGGATTACGTCACACGCCGGCCGCCTCGCGTCATCATGGCGGCCGGCGTGAAAGTACTGCGCATGCGCGAACAAAGCGCGCATGCGCAGTACTTTCACGCCGGCCGCCATGATGACGCGAGGCGGCCGGCGTGTGACGTAATCCGCGTCATATGCGGAAGAAGAAGCCCGACACTCGGGAGAGTGTCGCCCGGGCTGCGGCCTGCCAGCCATTCCGGAGCGGGGAGAAGGAGAGGAGCCAGGACGCCGGCGTGGGACCTCCCGACCAGCACTGGGCTGGAGAAAGCCCATGGTGAGTACAACTTTCTTTTTTTTTTTGTGCTCGGAGTCCCTTTAAAGTGCTGTCGATTTTCAAAATCTCCCTGAAAGCGCTTGTACAACGATTTTCTGAGAGAGTTCACATCTGCCCGTACCATTTTTTTGAGGCGTTTCCGCCAGGGCTGTGGAGTCGGGCAATTTTGGGTGCCTGGAGTCGGGAAAAAATGCACCTACTCAAACTCCTAATGAATTTGTAACTGTAATTTAAAATAGAAAATATGATAAAATGTTCTATTTCTCAGATAATAGTCATTAAAAATAATGTATATATACAGTAATAGCTGTGCTTAGTCCACAAAAATGAAATAAACCAATCAAAATTAGTTAGTTGTGCTGCTTCAATAAAGCAGTCCCCGTATTTTTAAGGTCAGATATACATATCTGATTGTGTCTGTATATATGATGTGTACACAGGAATCTCTTATATATGTTACGGCCAGAACCCGAAGTTTGGCCAGAACTAGAAGTGGCCGGCCACTTCGGGTTCTGGCCGGCCAATGCGCGAACTGGCCGCTGCGCTGCGGCCAATGTGAGAAATGAAACAATTCCTGTAAGGTTAATGTGATGTTGTGGCCGCAGCGCAGCGGGCAAAATGTATCACACATCTTTACTTTATTCAATGGCATTAAGCCGCCCGGCTTTTTCCTCTGCCTCTCTCTCCCCCCCCCGCCTCTCTCTCCCCTTCTCTTATGGGCAGCCGGGCGGGGACACGCGTGTCCAGGAGAGTCGTTCCTCGCGGCAGGAGAGCAGAGCGGGGAGGCTGCAGACACTGCTTCTGCCAGCACCCGCTCTGCAAGAACGGCAGGATTCCCCTGCCGCGACGAACGACTCCGGAGGGACACGCGTGTCCCCGCCCGGCTGTGCCCATAAGAGAAGGAGAGAGAGAGGCGGGGGGGGGGGAGGAGAGAGAGGCAGGGGGAGGAGGAGAGAGAGGCAGAGGAAAAAGCCGGGCGGCTTACTGCCATTGAATAAAGTAAAGATGTGTGATACATTTTGCCCGCTGCGCTGCGGCCACAACATCACATGGCCGTTCTGGCCGTAACATATACACTAAATAACATCTATGCTGTAAGGGCCCGTTTCCACTGTTGCGATGCGATTTCGCCGGCATCCCGACGCTTGTAAAAACGCATGCGGATGCGTTTCCGCATGCGTTTTACCCGCAATTTCGTGTGCGATTTTGAAATTAATCATGACTCTGCCAGGGCAAAATAACATTGAAATAGGTGCGAAATCGCATGCGAATCGTGGGTAAAAACGCATGTAAAAAACGCATGCGTTTTTCCTATTAAATACATTAGCGGCGATTCACATGGATTCCCGACGCAGGCGAATTCTGTGGGTCCCGTCGTGCAGATTTGGCCCGCCGCCAAAACGCTCCCGCACGCCGCACATATGGAAACAGCCCCGGCCACTTCAATGTACCAAGCGAATCCGCATGTCGGCGCCGCATGCGGATTCGCTATGGTGGAAACGAGCCCTAAGAATAAAGCCTGATGTGTAGCTGTGGCACTAATAGAGATGGTCAACGAGATGGAAATAATTCTGCATTGAAGCTGATTTATGCAAATGTATGCACTCCCTTTGCTGATGAAATCAAATAATTAGATATGTTGTTAAAATTTGATTTGGTGACTACAAATTAAAGGGTAACTGAGACGGATGAAAAGTAAAGTTTTATACATACCTGGGGCTTCCTCCAGCCCCCTTCAGGCTAATCAGTCCCTCGCTGTCCTTCACCACCCGGATCTTCTGCTATGAGTCCTGGTAATTCAGCCAGTCAGCGCTGTCTGGCCGCATACCGCTCCCACAGCCAGGAACATTCTGCACCTGCGCAATAGTGCTGCACAGGTGTAGTATGCACCTGGCGGCGGAGTGTGTGCATGCGCACTACGCCCGACTGGCTCAAGTACCTGGACTCCTAACAGAAGATCCAGGTGGTGGAGGAGGACAACGAGGGACTGATTATCCTGAAGGCGGCTGGAGGAAGCCCCAGGTATGTATAAAACTTTACTTTTCATCCGTCTCAGGTTTACTTTGTTACACAGTAGTACTATACTCTACATATGCACTCCCCACAGAGCTGCAGGGAATCCACTGAGAATGCTGTGCACATTGAACACAGAGGTGTTGTCTGTTTACAATCTCCTCATTCCCCTGCAGAGTACCTGCACATCATTCTTACATGTACCCACACTTACATTGCCTAGGGCCTGATAGATGTTCTTTGTTCCGGTTTATACCTTTTACAAGTACTCTTACCAAGGACTAGTTTTAGTCTAAAGGGAATAAATATAGTAGTCTACATATCCTTCTCACTTCAGTTGTCTTGTAAAATTCCTAAGCGTTGGCAGTTAAGAGACGAATTTCATGTTACATACTTTTAATCATCAAAATTGTAATACGCAAATTAGAGGAGTCTGAGTCGGTGCAATCCTAAACTGAGGAGTCGGAGTCGGTGGATTTTTGGACCAACTCCACAGCCCTGGTTTCCGCCTCAATGGAAGGTATAAGAAAAACGCAAGACTCTCACAAAATTGCTTTGTACATCGATTTGCGTTTGCATATTTAAGAATAAATACGGTACATTGTATTTGTTTTCCAGGTCAAAGAGTTCGCTTCCTGACTTGCGTCAGGGAGTGAATTAAAAAACGCTTGGGAAAAGTGCTTAGGAATAAAAATCGCGTCAAAAATAAAAAACCTGATAATGCAACGCAATGGGAACAAGGCCTCAGAGTTATTGGTTTAGAAGATAAAGGCACGTGCACCATCCATCCTGTACCAGTCCTGGTTTATTGCATCATGTGGAAGTCCCATTATCTTTGCTTAGGAACCACTTGACTTACATGGACTTCTTGTGTGACAAGTACAGCTGTGGTAGTGGCAGTGCGGTTTTGGGGACAGTTGTGGGACCTGCGACGGCCATTTTGCTTCCTCCTGGATGCTCGGTCACGCTGCATTCCACAGGTCTTTTAGAGTTGCGCAACCCCAGAACACCTTGTTCCCCTACATATCCTGGTCTGCCAGAAGCCGCTCTATCGTGTGCTGGGTGACTGTTCTTGTACTTGTGCTAGAGACTTTAGCTTGGATGAAACTCCATAATTGGATTTAATAAGTGATATTCTCCAGACTGTTAAGGTGGCCATACATCTCTCGACAGATCGAATGAAAATCGGTGCTGCCAAGAGCATGAGAGCGGAAATTAGTCGTAAGTATCAATTGGACAAGCTGCATAGATGTCGGGCCACCATGGTCGATCAGGTGCATGGTGTTAACGGCGAGCGACATTGGGACGAACGCAACAAAACTTCTGGCCTGGCCCCGCCCATTGTATAAATGTGTCCCCATGTGTGCATTTACACATTACCTGTCCTGCCTCCCACTGCCCGGTGTCTGCCCGTCTTCTGAATTCCTCCGCTCTTCCTTTAGTGATACACACCGCTGGCTGGCGTGGTGTGTAACGTCACACGCGCTACTGCTGGCTACGCCAGCTACATGCATAGCGCTAATGGAGGAGCGGCGGATTGTGAAGACTGATGGGCATTGCATGGTGGGTGACAGGACAGGTAACTTATAAACGTATACACGGGGGGAACATTTATACACTAGGGGAGCAGTGGCGGACTCTGCCGATTTCTGAGAGATTTCAAGGTGTATAGGCAGCCGACAGATCTCTCTCTAATCGCCTGATGTATGAGCATCTCTAGGCAGTGATTACACTTGAGGGATTTGCAGGCTTTTTACGACAATGCGAAAACGCAAGTAATGGTTTTCTATGAGACCGCCAGCCACGGGCTTTCGAGTCCAGACAGACTCGAATTCGGAATTCTAATGAAGTCTAATGACTTCAGGTGTGACCGCTAGATGGGGGGTTAACTTACCCAGAAGTCTTGGGACGTCGGCGTTTCATTATAGGCATAATTGCATTACTCACTCCCGCGCTTCCTCTTTCAAGCTGGAAGGAGGAAGTGTGGTAGTGAGTGGTTCACCCCCATCCTACGGTCATACCTGAAGTCATTGGAGTTCATTAGAACTCTGAATTTGAGTCTGCCTGGACTCGAAAGCCTGTCTCTAGCAGCTGCTGTGTTTTCCAATTCTGTTTAGTGTTTACAAAGATAAAACCTGCACTAGTTTGCTGCACGACACATGCGATTTGCTCATGTGAAATTTTCACTGGCTACTGTATAAAAACCGACTGTGTTCAACCAGACACAACGCACATATTGTACAGCAAAGTGCAGGCCGGAAATTGTCTGCGTTTCCTGAAAACACAAGGGTGATCCCTCCTATACGGTTTTTACTTTGTTGCCGCCTCTCTCCAACCATTCATTCAGGTATTGAGGATGGACAGTTCGGTTCATTTTCCTGGACTCCTGCTGTAGAACTTCCCCTGCTTAGATCTGCTTCAGAGGAGGATTGACTGCCTGGGAAAACAGCTTGACTTTGAAAGTTTTTTTATTTCTACACTAAAAAGAAAACTTCAGTAAAATAGCTGCGTTTTTAAGAATAAGAATTTTGCTATGTTATGCAGATTATTTTTACCCTGGCAACAAATAAATGAACTTGTTAATTTGGGTATTTTTAAGTCAGTCCTATCTTTAGCTCAGTTATACCAAGAAATTGCAACTGTGTCTAAAGTTACTTTTGCAATTATCTGTTGATTGTTTCATTGTTTTTGTTGAGCTTGCAACTGTTTTGATTGCGGCATCTGAATTGTTGATCTAGTGTGCTATTGTTGCAGTCATTATGCCTATTCTAACTAAACTGATTTATAAAGCATCAACATATTCAGTGGGAATGTACAAAGTTAGAAACCAATATGGGGTGCATAATAATACAGACAATGGTATACACCAAAATACAGAATTGGTAATTACAGTGACTATAGTAACATGATGAATAAAATGTATAACAAGTTTTAAGACACAAAGGGTGAGAGTCCTGGCCTTGCAAGCGTCCAATCTATAATACTGAATCTAGACTTGCAAAGTTTCTAAAACAAACGAGGTCCGTGGTCAACCCTTCATGTAATAAGTCAGATCGATTGTTCCCCGAAAGGCGTTTGGACAAAGTAAAGGCGCTTGTACCCAGGGGTGCTGTTGGTTTCTTAAGCCAGTACTTTATTCAGGCATAGTCCTGTGGAATCCTGGGCACTTTGGTTGGCAGCACATGAGGGGACATCTCCAAGCTCCTGACTGGCGCACCGAGCTCTGCTGTAAAACTGACAGCAGAGCGAGTTGGCTGCAGCGGTGGGAGCAGGCGGCACGGTTATTGAAATCTACTCCCTGACAGGTATAACAGCTCCTAAGTAGGGCATAGATCTCAATTAGCCCGGTCAGGCAGCAGTTAAACTCCCAACATTTCCAGTGTTTACAATCTATGCCCCCTAGCAGAATAAGGGCCTATTTCCACTACCGGCAAATCACGGTTGTTGTTCGCAAATGTTTTTAGATGCTGAATCGAAGCCTGTTGAAAAATAAATAGGCTGCATCCAAATTGCATTTGGGCAAAAAAAATAAAAAGCACGCATCTGAACTCGCATAGCAAAGGTATAGGATGCGAATTCACCTCAGTGGCGTGCCCAAAATGTGTCCTAAGCGTTTGGAAAATTCTGATCCTTGTGATTGGGTCATTCAGTAGTAGGTCGAGAGTACATTTTGTCTTGGGTGCTCCAGCCCCAATTTTTTTTTAGGGAAGATGAACCGAGAGCTGTATGGAGGCTATTTATTTCCTTTTAAAGAAAACCTGTAACTACAAAGGAGAAAAAAAAAAGGTTCACCCTGGAGGGTACTCGCCTCTGGTGGGGGAAGCCTCCGGATCCGATCGAGGCTTCCCCCATCCTCCGGTGTCCCACGGCGGTCTCGCTGTGTCCCTCCGAATAGCGGGGGTGTAAATATTTACCTTCCCAGCTCTAGCGCAGGCGCAGTATCGGCTCTATTCTCGGAGGTAGGCGGAAATAGCCAATCATAGAAAAGTCCACAGATGTGCTCCTCCTGTATTATATATTTAAGTCTCTGTTTACCGGTTCGCAACACCACAACACACAACACAGTCACCTTATAGCAATCCAATAGTGTCAGCGCTCAGAGGGTATCCTGTGGTAATTAAGCAGACACAGTCCCTTCAGACTTTGTGTGTCTGTGTGTGTGTTACCATCAATCACTGTTTGCAACCTCCACCGTCCCCTGCAGCACACCTTAAAGAGAACCCAAGGTGGTTTCTAAGAATGCTATCAGCACACAGAGGCTGGGACTGTATATAATGCCCAGCCTCTGTTGCTATACTGTTCCCCCCGGCCCCCCCTGCGCTCTGCTTGCCCCCATAAATCAAACGCCGCGCTAGCAACACACCGTGTGTCGCAGCCGGCTGTTTACCTCTGGATGTGTCACTCTCGCCGCTCCCCCGCCCGCGTCCCTTCCCTCTCCGCTGATTGGAGGGAAGGGACGCAGGTGGGTTGCAGAGATAGAGAGGAGGCGGGGGAGCGGCGAGAGTGACTAATCCAGAGGTAAACAGCCGGCTGCGACAAGCTGTGTGTCACTAGCGCTGCGTTTGATTTATGTGGGCAAGCAGAGTGCTGGGGGGGGGGGGGGGAACAGTATAGCAACAGAGGCTGGGCATTATATGCAGACCCAGCCTCTGTGTGCTGATAGCATTCTTAGAAACCACCTCGGGTTCTCTTTAAGCCAGTGTATTACACTTCCTAAAGCTGGCCATACACTGGCCCGATTTGCCGCCGTTTCGTCAGCAGATTCGATCACTGGGACCGAATCTGCTGCCAATCGTTCGCGCTACACGCCAAATTTCGAGCCATTTCGTCCGATCGCTCTGTGCGGAAAATTACCGTCGATCGCCCGCGGGTAGGGAGCGCGTCGCTAGCGGCATTCGAGTGCCCGACGACCGACGCAATAGAGCGGCAATACATTACCTGCTCCGCCTGCGCGACTACACCCGGTCACCGCTGCTCCGTGTCCGCGCTGGTCTCCAGCATGCTTCAGTTCCTCCTGCCCGGCAGGAAGTTTAAACAGTAGAGGCCGCTCTACTGTTTAAACTTCCTGCCGGGCAGGAAGAAGTAAAGCATGCTGGACCTGGAGACCAGAGCGGAGACGGAGCAGCGGTGACCGGGGGCAGTCGCACCAGCGGAGCAGGTAATGTATGCGGGCGGGGGGAGCGGCGGCAGCACCACCACAACAGATTGTGAACGGTTTCAGGCTGAAATCGGTTCACAATCTGTTTGCAGTAAAGGTAGCCATACGATCCCTATCTGATCAGATTCGATCTATCTGTTGGTCGAATCTGATGGCAAATCGACCAGTGTATGGCTACCTTTAAAGATATATAATGTGCTCACCATATTTGGTGGCTGCTCAGTCACAAACGGCAAAAAAGGCCTGCTTTATATAGCCAAACGACCAGATGCCCTCTGCCCTGGCTGCAGGAGCCGCAGATCCTGGGATCACCTTCAGCCTCCTATATAAGGGGAAAGACAGCAAAACATAGTGCAGTATCTTAAATCTTTATGCACCTCCACCTTCCTCTCGTGTAGGCACAGCACTCGCGAGCTGCACCCTGTGTACGACACCATTATTAAATGCGCTCACCAGAGTCTCATGCTGCTCGGTAACAAACAGCCTGAGCATTTTGTGCATGTCTCCTTTAATCTTCTGTACACCAGCTAGCAAGTTGTCGCCTCCTTAAAAACGTAGTATTAGATGGAGTGGTGCTGGGGTGATTCCTGATCAATGCTGTGTGAGATCAAGCCTTTTGGGCCTTCACAGAAGGCTTGATCTCACACAGCACTAATCAGGAATCATAGCCCAGGTTCACATTAGGATGCATCCGCCCGTACCCTTGCGTTCCGCTCCGTGAGCGGAGCGGGAACGCAAGGTTTCGACATGTCGGACGTCCGCTCCGATGAGTGGAACGCAGGGAACGGAACTGAGCAGAAAGTAGCAATGTGAACTTTCCCATAGGAAAAGCATTGCTGCCGCTGCTGCGTTCCGCTCATCGGAGCGGAATGTCGGCTGTAAACAGCCTAATGTGAACCGAGCCTTAGGGCCCGTTTCCACTTGTGCGGTGGGAATTTTAATGCAAATTCGCATAAGATTTCCCATGGATGACGATGTATGCGAATTTAACCATGGCAGTACCTGTGTGCTTTTCCATTGATTCCATGCGAAATCGTATGCAAATTCGCATGAAGATCCGCATGCCAAAAACGCATGCGAATTCCCTATTAAATACTTTGTATGCGAATCGCATTGCGGTATGCGAATTCTGATGGCTCTGCCTTGCGAATTTTTTTTTTTCTGCACAGAAAAACGCAAAGGAATCCTGACAAGTGTAAACAGTCCCATCCACTTATATTGGCTATGCGAATTCGCATGCGGCAAAGGCATGCGAATTCGCGATAGTGGAAACGGGCCCTAATACTTTTAGCCATGAACAAGCCTGCAGCAGATCAGGTGTTTCTGACATTGTCAGATCTGACAACATTAGCTGCATGCTTGTTTCTGGTGTTATTCAGACACTACTGCAGCCAAATAGATCAGCAGGGCTGCCAGGCAACTGGTATTGTTTAAAAGGAAATAAATATGACAGCCTCCATATCACTTTAACTTTGGGTTCACTTTAAGTACTGTTTTTTTTTTTTTTTTTTTTTTTTCATCTACACCAGGAACGTGGGAGGAAATGGCATAGTTGCCACTGCAGATCTGGACTGGTAAATGAATGTGACTCATTATGATTAGGAGTTTCCATATATTCATGCCTGTCTAGACTGGTTGGCTAGTACCCTGGAGACATGTCTTTGAAACATCTGTAAGCGGAGTATCTGTGTGGTATTTCTAAAGCTGGGTACACACGATACGCTTTTTCCACTCTATTCTGCGCTCGATTCTCTTAGCTTCCACTTGTTTTTCTTATCTTTTTCCTTTCACTTCTATGAGAAATCGAGCACAGAATCGAACGGAAGGAATATCGGACATGTCAGGTATGATCTATCGAATCCATCTGTCGAGCGGAAAAACCGTATCGCGTGTACCCAGCATAAGACCTCGTTCAGACTATACACGCTGCCGTGCGCATTTTGGCAGCGCGTAGTGTGCGACGCGCAAGAACGGTAGAAGGGCATACCGTTCCCATCATATGCGCTGCGTGGCAGCGCGATTGCGCTATCGCGTGCTGCACGCATTTTTGGTAATCGCAGCACAGATCCCATTCATTGTAATGGGATCTGCAGCGCAGATGGCGTGCGATCGGACGCGTTGCGTTCCGATCGCACATCCATCTGCGCTAAATGATGTGAACGAGGCCTAAAACATTTCATGAGAACTTAAGTTTCTGGGGAAGATCTCCTAAGGAAGTGATGTCAATGAAATATTTCCTTAACTAACTCCTGGAAAACTGAAGGTTTTAATGCAAACCTGAAGGTGAAAATGAGTTTAGTTTTAGTTTTCATACATACCTATGCAGATGGAAGGCTCTTTATACCATAGAACTTTCTTGGTCCTCACTCTCTCGGTGGCAGCTACGCATTCTTCTAGGTCTTCGATATCTCTTGTGCTGCTTTTGGAAGTACTTAAAGCAGACCTGAACTCATAACTTCCTCTCTGCTCTGAAAGATACACAACAGCATAATAACCTTTAAACAAAAACATTTCTTTGTTACAGCTGATACAAATCCTAAAATAAATCCGCACCGTTTCTACTTCCTGATTCATGGAAGCAGACCTATTGTTAACATCCTGTACTTTCAAATGAGCTTATCTGCCATGGCAGTCATGTGACACGGGAGTAATCAAATAACAATTTGGGCTTAGACACATGTGAGGAGGAATTAAAGAGGCTAAACTCTTTTAAATACATACAGGTTGCCTTTCTCTGTTTTTCCTTCTGTCCTGTGCTAGAGGTCAGGTCCACTTTAAGTGTTTCGGCAGACCGGTGCATCTATACTGCAGAGTTCTTCTGAAGATGGTTGCATCTATACTGCGGAGTTCTTCTTCTGAAGACAGGTGCATCTATATTGAGGGTTTCTTCTGAAAACTGGTTCATATATACGGAGTTCTGCTGAAGACCTGTGTATCTGTACTGAGGAGTTCATCAGAAGACAGGTGCATCTATACTGAAGCATTCTTCTGAAGACTAATGCATCTATACTGCGGAGTTCTTCAGAAGGTGGGTCCATCTATACTGAGGAGTTCCTCTGAAGACCTGTGCATTTATACTAATGGTTCTTCTGAAGACGGAAGCATCTATACTGAGGGTTTCTTCTGAAGATGGGTTAAAATGTACTGAGGCGTTCTACTGAAGACTGGTGCATCTATATTGTAGCGTTCTTCTGAAGACAGGTGCTTCTATAAGTTACATAGTTATTTTGGTTGAAAAAAGACATACGTCCATCGAGTTCAACCAGTACAAAGTACAACTCCAGCCTGCTCCCTCACATATCCCTGTTGATCCAGGCGTTCTACTGAAGACCGGTGCATCTATACTGAGGCGTTCTACTGAAGATGGGTGCATTTATACTGAGGCGTTGTACTGAAGATGGGTGCATTTATACTGAGGCGTTGTACTGAAGATGGGTGCATTTATACTGAGGCGTTGTACTGAAGATGGGTGCATTTATACTGAGGCGTTGTACTGAAGATGGGTGCATTTATACTGAGGCGTTGTACTGAAGATGGGTGCATTTATACTGAGGCGTTCTACTGAAGACTGGTGCATTTATACTGAGGCGTTGTACTGAAGATGGGTGCATTTATACTGAGGCGTTGTACTGAAGATGGGTGCATTTATACTGAGGCGTTCTACTGAAGACGGGCGCATCTATACTGAGGCGTTCTACTGAAGACGGGCGCATCTATACTGAGGCGTTCTACTGAAGACGGGCGCATCTATACTGAGGCGTTCTACTGAAGACGGGCGCATCTATACTGAGGCGTTCTGCTGAAGACGGGCGCATCTATACTGAGGCGTTCTGCTGAAGACGGGCGCATCTATACTGAGGCGTTCTGCTGAAGACGGGCGCATCTATACTGAGGCGTTCTGCTGAAGACGGGCGCATCTATACTGAGGCGTTCTGCTGAAGACGGGCGCATCTATACTGAGGCGTTCTGCTGAAGACGGGCGCATCTATACTGAGGCGTTCTACTGAAGACGGGCGCATCTATACTGAGGCGTTCTACTGAAGACGGGCGCATCTATACTGAGGCGTTCTACTGAAGACGGGCGCATCTATACTGAGGCGTTCTACTGAAGACGGGCGCATCTATACTGAGGCGTTCTACTGAAGACGGGCGCATCTATACTGAGGCGTTCTACTGAAGACGGGCGCATCTATACTGAGGCGTTCTACTGAAGACGGGCGCATCTATACTGAGACGTTCTACTGAAGACGGGCGCATCTATACTGAGGCGTTCTACTGAAGACGGGCGCATCTATACTGAGGCGTTCTACTGAAGACGGGCGCATCTATACTGAGGCGTTCTACTGAAGACGGGCGCATCTATACTGAGGCGTTCTACTGAAGACGGGCGCATCTATACTGAGGCGTTCTACTGAAGACGGGCGCATCTATACTGAGGCGTTCTACTGAAGACGGGCGCATCTATACTGAGGCGTTCTACTGAAGACGGGCGCATCTATACTGAGGCGTTCTACTGAAGACGGGCGCATCTATACTGAGGCGTTCTACTGAAGACGGGCGCATCTATACTGAGGCGTTCTACTGAAGACGGGCGCATCTATACTGAGGCGTTCTACTGAAGACGGGCGCATCTATAGTGTGGCGTTCTACTGAAGACGGGCGCATCTATACTGAGGCGTTCTACTGAAGACGGGCGCATCTATAGTGTGAGCCTCGACCTAGCAAATCGAATAGCTTACACTAGGGACAACTTCTATTAAATCTATTCAAACTTGAATTGCTCCAAAGATAATAAAACCGTTTAAAAACATAATAGCGTTGCCGGGAACAAATTCCTGTAGGAGCATGCATAACTACTCACTCACACCAACGACAACCATACACTGCCGTATCTCAGATTTAATGTGGATGCTAACCTATGCAGATGGCAAATGCAGTCACTTTATCCTTTGCTAGCAACAGATTCTCTTATTGCAGGTTGCAAGAAGCGTGATTGTAGCGTTAAATTGGGTTTTAAAACTAACCTAGAAACATGCATAATCTTGCTGAATAGCACGTTGGGATAGCTTGCAACAGAAGCACTCAGTATGAGGCAGTTCAAACATTCAATGTGAACGGGGCTAGGCAAACCTTCTGGAGTCCAGATTAATATAGAGGGAAAGCCTGATTGGCTATTGCCTCACCACCATTCAGCTGCTGTTCCAGTAGCGCAAGTGCCACTCTTCCCTGTCCACCTTCATTGGCAGGAGTGTCCTCTCCAGTGTGGTTGTGTCTTGCTGGTTTGCCTGTGATCTACCTGCATATTAGCATGAACACCCAGCGGGGATCAAGCAGGCCTCGGAGGCCAGACACACCGACACGCTATAGCACTGCCCACCTACGTGTTTCACCCAATCAGGGCTTCATCAGGTATTCATCAGTATATAAAACTTGAGACTTATTTCATATCCGGTACACTTTAAAGTTTTCGATGTCGAGCGCCCCTTGACAAAAACAATTACCGAAATGCAAAGTCCCCATATTTTGCGTTAAATATGGTCCTCTCCTTCCCACGCATAAGGCACGCTATTCCCTAAATCCACATACCTATTTATTCAGAGCTCCCCCTTTTAAAGTCTAAACCTAATTGGGCATGATCTCGAAGCGTCCTCGGCAGCCGGCCGCCCTCTACCCACCTGATCTGAATGTCTCGTGTAATTACGCTACATGCAGAAAACGGGAAGTAGAGAGAGCGTCTGGCTGCCGAGGAGCATGGATGGATCAGGGTGAGACTTGATCACAAGCGGCACTACTGGGCCCTACTCTGCAGGGGGACACAGGAGGGGGCCCGTGGAGAGGCTGGGAGCAATGATGTTTGCCTGTCTTTCCCAAACTCCCCAGCGTTGATCAGCCCTGCCAGCTGGAGCCTCTGTCACTTCTGTCACTCCTTCCATGGTGACACTGCCCGCCTGTGTGCACATATCATTTATCAGAGCTAATATTTCAGAGGAATGTTGAGAGTTTCTGGAGCTACAGTAGCAAATTCTTTTTATCTACCACACCTCTGTTTCCCAGTCTCATGGCTTTAGCTGTAGGGCTGCCTTGTGAGTTAACCTCCACTGCTTCCCCTCCACCAACCTTTGAATAGCGCCCAATGCCAAGATTCCTGGAAACCTCAGTTTCCACCAAAAATAACTGATGCCTTAAGGCTACCTGTCTGTACGAAGTTTTCAGAGAAATTGAAGGTGGGGGTGTGTGCACTGTGTGTACTGTCGGCTGCATAAACTTTAACGTGTCGTGCTATACTGGACAAAATGTTAGCAAACTCTTCAAGGGCTGTACAGCCAGCACTGGAGGGATTCATATTTATATTACTATTACCCTCTTTCCCTGAAATTAAGACATCCCCTGAAAGTAAGCCCTAGCAGTAATTTGGTGCTTGCTCAAAATATAAGCCCTAGCTGCAGTAAGGGGAAAAAGTATGGCAAGTTGTACTTCTACTGGAGCCAATGGTCTCCCGGGCAGGACCAAGGCTCCCTCATTGGGCCAATCACTGCACTCGCTGCTACTCATCGAGTGCAGTGATCGGCCCAATGAGTCATGGTCCCGCCTATGAGATCATTGGCTCAAGTAGAAACACAAGTTTGCCGTACTTCTTCCCAATAGGCTGAAGATTGGGGACACTGCAGCATGAAGCTGGGGGGGAGGATTAGGGGGACATTTGAGGACATGGGGTAAGAGGACACGGGACACCAGGAAGACATACGGTTACATGGGACACAGGAGTTTAGGGGATAGAGGACACAAGTACAGAGGGGGGGGGGGGGCACCAGGAAGACACTAAAGGTACAAGGGGGACGCGGGCACACAAGAAGTGGCGAAGCAGAGGAAGTGGTGGCACAGTGGGGAAGGCAGGAAGACGCACAGCACAGGAACTTGTGTGTTCTAGGACACATAACATCATATAAATATGACGTCCCCTGAAAATAAGCCCTAGCAGAACATTTGTAGCAAAAATTAAGACCCTGTCTTATTTTTGGGGAAACCTGGTATGATCAGATTTTACAGGGTTTTTTTTTTTTTTTTGGCAGACCTTTTGTAAATAATTAATCTCTCGTTTGCTGCGCATCTGGACATGCTGGCAAATATTGATTGGATGTTCACACAAACTTGTGTACAGTCAGTTGCCACAGTGTAAGGGCCCATTCACATGTGATTCCCAAAGCATTGCTGCACACGTAATCCTATAGGATTACTCTCACTTCAGCGACGCGATTATCGCGCTGCATGCAGCAGCCTGTTCCCAACGAAAAAACTAATGTAAAATAATTTGTGTTTACACGTGTGTATGAACACTTAATGCTTGTGCAACTTTGCCGCCCAACTATCGTTTAAACTTGATCTGTTGAATGATGGGCATATGTACGTGCGACAAACTACTAGACGAGCAACTGATCAACTTGCACAAATGTTGGGCTGATATTGTTCAGTTGGCCGCGTGTTTAAAGGAAACCAGAGACTATTAAATGTTCAAGTTTTACACATACCTGGGGCTTCCTCCATCCTCATCTGCTAGTATCGCTCCCTCGCCGCCGTCCCCAGTCTTCTCTTCAGTAACGGGTTACGTAACTTCGGCCAGTCTGAGCATGCGCAGTATGCTCTTCCGTCTTTCTTAATCTCTCCCCAGCAGCTGGGATCGTTGTGTACCCAGCCGCTGGAGAGAGATGTGGGCGTGCACTGCGCATGCTGCGACTGGCTGAAGTTACGGGACCCGTTATCTAAGAGGGAGAAGACTGGGGACGGTGGCGCGGGAGAAATCTGTGCGGATGGGGATGGAGGAAGACCCAGGTATGTATAAAACTTGCACATTTAATTGTCTCTGGTACACTTTAAAAGTCATTTGAACAGGTCGTACTTGTTTCGCCGGTGGCCATATCGTGCAGTCCATCATTCCATTTTCGTGCACAGTATGCAAATGAGTTGGTCGTTTTTTGGTTGGTGTGCGGAAAATACAGGTCATACAATCACTTTGTCGTGTGGTCAAGTGAGGATGGTTGTGTGCTTTTGTTAGACATGTGTACGAGCTTTAACAGGAACATGCTCAAGAACAAGGGTAGTCCAGAAGTCCATCCTCTAGGCAGGTGCAGCTGACACAGCCATGGACCACCCAAGTGGACGGTGCATGTGTGGTATAAAAATACATATGTTAATTTTGGACAGAGAAAAATATTTGGATATACCGTAGTTTTATTCCTCAGATACCCACTTCATACTGGGCAGAGAAGGCAGCCAACGTGGAAAAATGTTGGGAAACTGTCCATGCTCTAATGCTTGCTTGAACTGAACTTTCCCTGAGAGACTAATGGTGTTTTGGAGCGCATATTGCAGTGTTTATTTGTGAAAGGCTTAACCGTGACTCGAACTCGGCCATTAAACTTCACTTGAAAAGGTTCCTGCAAGCTAAAAATACATAGAGCTGAGTCCTCAGGATGCTGTAATGAAAGAAGACCCCGTGTCCCCGGCTCCTTAGCTCTCATCAGTGAGGGACAGCAGGTGCTAGATAAGAAGTGGCTTGTGTCGTTCCAGGCCCTGCGGCCTTTGTGTACACTGTATAGCCAAACGTACATGGCTTCCTCTTCTGGTTAAAGGCTAAATACTCTACATTTACTCCTCTAATATCCTTTTTACCTCGAATTGAACAAAAACAAAATGTTAAGGCATAACTCTTTGTTCAAGATGGGGGACAGGCACTTGAATGTAAACAAGCATACTTTAAGGCTCTGTTCACATCTAAAATCAAAATCGCAAACGCAAGCATTTTGTGATTTTTTTTTTTTTTTTTTTTTTGTGCACGATTTTTTTATTTTTATTTTTTATTCCCTTCGCGCTGAGGTTTTTTAAAGCGCTTTTCTAAAAAAAATTATTTTTTTTTATTCACTCCCTCATGCAAGTCAGGAAGTGAACTCTTTGACCCGGAAAAGTTGTGAACGCAATCACCAAAGCGGATTCGTCCGCTTTGCAGGGCGCAAAGCGGACAAATCGCGCTGATATGATCCTTCTCATAGAGAATCATTGCGCAAGCGTTTTGTGGGCGATTTTTGAAAATTGCCTGCGCTTGAAAAAAGGCTGAAAGCGCCCTTAGTGTTAACGAGCCCTTACAATGCATGCGTGAGTTCAATGGCTATGCATGCTTGGTTTGTGAACATGTAGATGCCCACCAGGGCCATGAAGGAATGTCTTCCTTCATGGCCCTGGGGAACTTCCAGGATGATGTGAATAGAAAAGGTGTGAGGACAGAAACTGGAGGGACCCTAGAGGTACTGAACATGAGCTTTGGAAAGCCCATTCTGTTTTGAGGTGACAGGTGTGTTGCAATCTTTTACTAGCTAGGGGCCAGTTCATATAACAGCAGTTGAAAACTGGCATTCTTGTTGTTTACTGCTGGGAGCCAATGCGTACCACATTGAGATGAATAAGAGCATGCATTTTAACGCATTTGCAGTCAGTTGCCCCCTAGACCAGAGGTCCCCAAACTTTTCTCGGTCAAGGGCCGGGTCAACATACTTCAGACTCTGTGGGGAGGGGGCGGAACATACATAAAATCATGTTGAAAAACATTACATTGAATTTAGGTATTGATTCCCCCCAATCATGCCCAGAAGAGAACTCCCAGCAGCAGCCATTCAGTCATGCAGAGCCCAAAGAACGTCTCTGTGCACCATACAGTGAAGCATACTCAGGTGACAACCTGCCGTCCACTTGGACAGCAGAGTCACCCGATGCACAATTGTATTGGTAGCCAGCGAATGACTGCTCACTAGCTTCTACAGTATGTGGATGGGTGGTGCCAGCACTGCTATTCTATATGTGGGCAACTGATATTTGAAGCTACAGTGCGCCGCATCTATAAGTTTTATATATTTTGTGTTTGGAGGCCAGTGAAAAAGCCTCGGTGGGCTGCATTCGGCTCACTGGCCTTAGTTTGAGGACCACTGCCTTAGACCTTCAAAACAGGACAACATGAAATAATGCTAAACAGATAGTCAATGAGATTCGAATAATTGATACAGCGTTATGCAAATTTATGCAGCTTGAACATGAACCAATCAAATCCTGAGGTAAAATTTGATTGGAGTAACCAAGCAGCTCAGGGTGACCCAAACTACTAGGAATGTATAGGGGGATAAAAGGAACCAAAAAGCCCTCCTACTAAAAAAGCAAAGCTTGGTGTAATTGCCTTCTTAAAACAGAAGGAAATTTGTAATAATTCAGTTATAAGTGAACATTCGTGGTTACCCACAATGCACTACTACTAAATATGCAAATTATTTATTTTCGCCCTTGTTAAGCAAAGCAAGCATCCAGAACCGCTGGTGTAAAGCAAGCCTATAGCTTTAAGTTTTACACAGCCATATCAAACCCACATGTAGACAGGTTTACTGAGTCTGGCATGGAAAAATGTGTACTGCCTGTTCGGTGAGTAAAAGATGCTCACTGCAGCATCTACTGTATGATAGGCAAATGGTAGTCAGCCACGAGCAATCAATCACACCCATACCCTGCATTTTCATTAAACCCCCCCCCCCCCCCAAAAAAAAAGACCAGTATCGCGAAAACGGACACCTGAACTGAGAGGGATATAGAGACTGCTATATTTCCTTGTAAACCATGAAAATTGTGTGGCTGTCCTGCTGATCCTCTGCCTCTAATGCTGGGTACACATGATACGTTTTTCCGCTCGATAGATGGATCCGATAGATAATTCCTGTCATTGCCGATATTCCTTTCGATCGATTCTGCGCTCGCTTTCTCATAGAAGTGAATGGAAAAAGATAAGAAAAAAGAGCTGAAGATAAGAGAATCGAGTGGAAAAAAAAGATCGGGTGGAAAATCGACTGAAGGCTGATTGGATTAGCTGCATGCTTGTTTCAGGCGGGCAATTCAGACTTTACTGATGCCAGAAAGATCAGCAGGAATGCCAGGCAACTGGTATTGTTTAAAAGGAAATGAATGGCAGCCTTCATTCTGCCATATTACTTTGAATTTCAGGTGTCCTTTAAAGTGAAGATCCACGGTACATTAAAAAAAATACCTGGTGCTTCCTCCAGCCTGTGGCAGGCAGGAAGTGCCCACGGTGCCTCTCCGCAGGCTACCGGTCGTCTCCGGTGGCGCACCGGACCTGGCCAGGCCGGCTTCCAGGTCGGGCTCTTCTTCGCACCAATGTGCGTCTCTCACCGTCGCACTGACGTCATCGGACGTCCTCCATCGGACGCCTGCGCAGTACAGCCTGGACGATGACTGATGGCAGAAGAGCCCGACCTGGAAGCCAGCCTGGCCAGGTCGCGTGCGCCACCGGAAACGACCGGGAGCCTGCGGAGCGGCGCCAAGGGCACGTCCTACCTGCCACGGGCTGGAGGAAGTCCCAGGTAAGTGGATTTGTATTTTTTTGTTCCCCGTGAACCCTCCCTTTAAAATATCTGGAATGCTGGATAGTGTAATGGTTAAAGTGGATCCCAGATAAACTTTTACTCATTGCATAATTGCGTTCCTTTCATATTGTTTATAGGGCATTCCTCAAGCCAAATACTTTTTTTTGGTTTTGTTTTAATACTCTTAATTTCCTATAAACTAAACAAGCCTCGCCCACCACTCCTTTTGTGTCTTGGCAATGTAGCAAGGGCTTGTGGGAGCTCAATCTGGGCAGGAGGAGGAGGTTACTAGCCATTAATTTCAGAGGCAGAGGGGAGGAGGAGAGGGGACTGAATTTACAATCAGGTAAGCTGATAGCATCTCCAGCCCTCAGCCTGTGACAATGTGACAAACAGAACATGGCTGCCCTCATTGTATCACAGGAATAAATAATCCTAAACTTTTGAAGCTGTTTGCAGCTAGATTTGCTGTGTAAACTATCTAAACTTTAGGTACGCTATATAGACAAGTTACTTGTTATAGTTAGTTTTTCATCTCAGATCCGCTTTAAGGGCTCTGCCTCTGACCCAGGGGACCTGGCTCCCAATCCCAGCTTCCTGTTCAGTAAGCCAGCACCTATTCAGTGAAGAGTCCTTGGTCAAGTCTCCCTAAGGGCCCGTTTCCACTTGTGCGGTGTGAATCGCCGCGGTAAAAATTCGCATGCGGGTGTATGCAAATTTTCATGCGAATTCGCATGGATGACAATGTATGCGAATTTAACCATGGCAGTGCCTGTGTGTTTTTCCATTGATTCCATGCAAATTCGCATACCAAAACCGCATGCGAATTCCCTATTAAATACATTGTATGCGAATCGCATAGCGGTATGCGAATTCTGATGGCTCTTCTGTGCAGATTTTTTCTGCACAGAAAAACGCTCAGAAATCCTGACAAGTGGAAACAGTCCCATCCACTTGTATTGTCTATGCGAATCTGCATGCAGGAAGCGCAGATTCGCACACGTGGAAATGGGCCCTAACACTGCTACTGCCTATAGAGCGTGTCGTAGTAGCTACAGCTCTGGTGCCTTCAGGCTTGGGTCTACTAGTTCTAAAATAAAGCTGCAGTTTCTACTTCCTGATTCATGGACGTAGACATATTGTTGACAGCCTGTGCTTTCAAATGAGCTCCTTTGCTGTGGCAGTCGTGACGGGAGAAATCACATTACAACTTGTGATTAGACACAAATGAGTGGGAATTATGGTAAATGGGCTAAACTCCAAATACATAAAGGGTACATTTCTCTGTGGTTTCCTTCTGTGCTGTGCAAGCACTCATGTCCACTTTAAGGACGCGATTCCACTAGAGCAGCGCGCGTCTGCGAGACGGCTCTTCTGGGTCTGCGGGGAAAGCACACGAATCCCATCAGCCGTCCATGCACGGCTATGGGATCCGCAGCCTCCTGCGCCGATTCGGATGGAAAAGCCGGCCGAATCGCTAGCGGTAGCGATTCGGCCGGCGTTACCATTGCACCCTATGGCAGAGTTTCCACGCACTATCCGCCTGCGGGGAAACTCTGCGGATTCGCGGCGGTTTCCGCTCGAGTGGCAATGCGCCCTCACTGGCAGTCGTGTCTGGTGTTTTAAAGCTCTGATACATAAGGCAGCTGGACTAGTCCTAATTATTCATTGACCCCTCTGGATAGACTGGTTGCTGAATGCCTTTGTCCAATTAACATTGTTGCCCTGCAGTCTTTCACATGCCCACTTCTCTTTTAACGGACATCAGAGAGTTGGCATTTGAGTTTCAGAATCTTGATGTCCACTTCTTTATTTTGTGGATCGCGAACAGGAAGCTGAGCAGCTATAGTATATAGTGTAGTGTCATCGGATTCCCCTCCCCTGAGAGGAAAGCTCTTGTAGTGTGCGGGAACCTGAGACCTACATCCTTCAGCACTGTCATGTCTGACATATTTCAGTATAATTGCCACTTATCACCATAGAGAAAGTTTCATTCCCTCATAGCTTGCAGCAAAGATTAACTCCAACTTGCCAGACCCTTGTTGGTCTTAGGCGTGTTATAATCTGACCCGGGTCATTTTGACCTACTAGTCTTTCTTTATACACTGACTTGCCAAAACCTGAGAACCACCTGTGGTGTACATACCCCATTGTGTCACCGACGCTTGCGCTCTCCCCCCCCCCCCCCCCCCCAATGGGCCCATCGTAAGGTAATTACAATGATTGTGCGTAACTTAAGTGCATGCTGTGGAATAGGATGTGTGTGCGCTAGTTTTATCCCTCACTGCTTGTGTGCTTTAGGTTTATCGCTAGTTAGTGAATCTACGTCTAAGTCTGTTGTAGTGTGGAGTGATGCAATTTGTTTCATATGGGGCCATTGTGCGGTGCAATGAGTCCTGACAGAACGCACTGCCTGCACTGCGTTACTGAGTGACACTTGTGGTTCAGGGTGCTGCCCTAGCATAAGTCTATGGACTGTGTGCTACACTATACGCATCACATTGAAATTGTGCAATGAGACTTTTCATCGCCATCCTGGTGCGACCCTATTCCTGTGGCTGCGCACTGCAATGTATCTGTGTGAAAGCGGCCTCAGAGACCACTTTTCATGGTGTTTGAGAAACCTAGGGTGAAAATACTTACACCTTTTTATTTCATTCAACGAAAATGTTAATCTATGCACACTTAGTATCTTCCTCAACCAAAAATAATCGTTCGTGATCGTCAAAATGATTTGTGTGACAGAAGTTCAGAGAGAGCAGGCAGAGGGTGCAGACTCTTCCTTTACCTTCTGGACAGTGAACATGAACCTTCACAGCCATCCGGCCAAATGTGAGGGCTATTTAAAGCCGCAGACTGCAGGGGTTGTCCTCGGGGTCACGCCAGCACTTTGGAAAAAAAGCCGTCAGGAGAAGGTCAGGTTTTACGTTACAGGAACCGTTATAGACTAGAAAGATGCGAGTTGCTTGGAATTTTGGATATTGATGTCTTCTCAAAAATAGCACAAATCTCACAACACAAGTGAATAACTCCTAAAGCTTGCAGCAAAGTAAAGAAGATCTGCACACTGTCTGCTGCTCACACAGATTAGCCCCTTCCCGACTGCCTAACGCCGATAGGTGGCAGCCCCAGGACCGACTTAACGCCAAAACTGCTTCAAGTCCTGGGGCGGGGTTTTACATGGGATCGCGTGCGCCGATGCTCCGTCATCAGTCTACCAGTGGCCACTCGGCCATCCCCTGGAGAGGCTCCGATCGCGATCCCCTCTCATAGCCTGATGCCTAGGAGAGAAGATCGCCCTGATTGGCTATGGGGGGGGGGGGGGACATGTAAAAAAAAAAGGGGGGGGGGAAAGCAATATTTATTTAAAAAAAAAATAAACAAACTGCACCAGTGATCAGAGCCCACCAACAGAAAGCTCTGTTGGTGGGCAGAAAAGGGGGGGGGTGGAATTATGTGTTCTCAGTAGTATGGCTCTGCAACAAGCTATTGAAGCTGCAGAGCACTAATTTGTAAAAAAAAAAATAGCCTGGTCACTAGGGGGGTGTAAGCCTGTGGTCCTGAACTGGTTAATTTTCAAATCAGTTGGCAGATATACGCAAGAGAGAAAGCCTTGTACCTAAAGAGCATTGTACACAGATATTGCCATTTTGGAAGACAGGTGCTCTAAAAAAAAAAAAAAAAAAAGCCAAACGAGGTTAAATGATGAGCGACCTATATTGGGTATTCTGCCCAATCCAACTGGCAGATCTATTCAGGTGACTTTTAGGCAGATATTGTGCAGTCATCTGGGTGTTTACAATGTCATTTAAACAATGGTTCCAGAACATGCGCACAATGTTGTGTGGAATGTTGCTTCCTTTTGACGTTTCTTTTTGCTGGATAATGTTGTTTGTGTGTGCTGACTATTAAGCTCTAAAAAACTGAGGTTCTATAAAGCCACTGTATTTTAACCTCATTGGTGGTATGATTTGGATTTTAGGGTCTTTTTCATGAGCTTTTAGACCCTAGACTTCAGAAGAAAAAAAAACATACTATGGTGAGATCTGCAGTAGTCCTTGCACATTACTCACCTCCCTGGGATAAAAACATTTTTTTTTTTTACACTTAAAGGGAAGGTCCGAGGTGAATAAAAATCAAAAATCTACTTACCTGGGGCGTCGTCCTGTGCCCTCACCGCAGCTCTGGTTGCTCCCGGTCCCCTCCGGTGCAGATGACGACCTTACCAGCTAGGGAGGGTCTTAGATATTACTTTGAGGCTGGTTTTACACTTGAAATGTGCGTTTACACAAAATGACTAACATGACCCTGCGGCAGCGTGCGCCGATAGTTATATGCTTAAATATTTTAAATACGGAGATTGCATTTCTATAGTTTTTCCCTCTGTCCTGTGCAAGAGATCAGGTCCACTTTAAATCTAAATTTGAGAAAGTGATTACATTAGCTTGTTTGTTTTCTTATCAGCCACTATAAGGCCTGGTCCACACTAGGTCCAGAAACGGATCTGTGGCAGAATTTTTAAAACCTGATCAAAACCAGAGGCCCCGGTTAGCAATCTTGAAAATAGCAGCTGTCTTTGCCCAAACAAAAAAAACTGATATGTTTGCGAGGACCCGTTTTTTTTAAAACCTGAATGGTCCAGATCGGCTGCATTTTCACGCAACTGATCTGGATCCTGATACATGCAGGGGTAGTGGCAGGCAATGGAAAAAAGTATCCTCGTCTACACAGGCAGATTTGGACACAGAAACTGATCCGTTTCTGTGTCACAGCCGGTGGAGGGATAGGGGTCTGCTGGAGGGTGATGGCAGCCAGGACAAGGGTGGCAGCGGTCGGCGTGGAGGGGGACGTGTCGTCGTCCCCCCCCCCCTAACTTGGGTCCCCTGTCCCTGCTACCGCCTCCAGAAACAGATTCGATCTGCAACGGACCTAGTGTACACCTAGACTTAGTAGACCTTGCTGACAGTGTGTGTTTGAATACAAGAAGAAAGTGTACAAAGCAGACAAATTCTTACTGGATACATTATAATAAATAACCACAGCAGCCATGCAATAAATTACAATGGCAGCTTTCAGAGCAGACGGACTGTACATTGAGAACGTGTGATTTTTTTTTTTTTTTTTTTTTTTTTTTAAACTGACAATAATACTTGTGCACAAAACAAGCAGATATAACTGTATGGGTAATAAAAAGTAGGAAAACACTTTTTTATTGAATGTTATGTCAGATTTTAATCCTGCTTTTAAGTTTACTTAGTTTTTGATGCATAGTCCCTCAACTGTATTTGGTGTAAATGTCTCACCTGATCAGTGCTGAAGTTATGTACGCACACATGACCTGTAAAGACAGAACTGGTTTCTTCAGCCTGTGGTCAGTCAACTGCAAAGCATATCTTGAAACCGTCAGAACGATCCACTCTACAATGTTTCTTTGATGTATATCTGTTTGTTTTGACAACCACGCATTCTGCTATACAGTTGGCCTTCTGCGGTGGATAAAAATCTGTGCCTTGTATTGTTGATCTGAAGACTGAACAGTATTGTAAGTCAAATGCAACAAACAGGTTTGTTCACCTTAACTGAGAAAGTCCAACTGAAGGCAGAGACAATAGAACCTGCAGTATGTTGTTGGATGCAAACAGCGGGGGAGTTTAGAAGGTTAAAACGTACAACACAATATGGCTAGGCAACGTCTGCTAGTATTTGTCCTGAGAAGGTCACACTGACCTTTTGCTGTTGAAGATGACCAATGGTGTTTGGTAACCCTGTAGTCTAGTATAACCTGAAACCACTCCTATTTTATCCTTGCAGGACTGTTCCGTATGGACAGTACAGCGTATCAGATCAGTTAATACTGAATTCTGATTTTATGCTATAACTTACTATTGTACACACAGTTTCTGCAGCTGCTCTATATTGTGTGAGAAATGCACTGTAATCAACAAACAAATCAAACCTAATCCTACACACATCATACTTGCCTCCCACGTAGTCTACTCCTCAATCTTTCTCCTCTCCTGGGCCCTGTTTGTCCAATGTCACCGGTTGAATTCTCTGTCCTCCATTTAGAAAATGGCCTCTAACCCCATTACTGAATTCTGGCCAGCTCACTGTTAAGCTTTAATATCGCCCACTTGTGCCATAGGGAAACATGGACAATACCTTGCTTATTAGTTGTCCTTTCAGTTATAACTGGAGTTATAGCCGAAATTCTGTTTATACACGCTAAAAGCACAGCCATGATATGGTAGGGACTGATCACATATATTGCTTGAAATGGGATTGCCATCTATGCTGTGGTGTGTTGCTCAGAAGTCCATACAGGGTACAGATTGGCGGACTGTGAGTTATTCTGTGTGAGAATGATTGTGGAATGCCATTCATTAGTCTATTAGTAATGTGCTCTCTCTCTTTTTCTCTCGTTTTGTGTTTCAGGGAGGTAACAACGCTGGACATACGGTGGTGGTAGAGGGCAAAGAATATGATTTCCATCTGTTTCCAAGTGGCATTATTAATAGCAAAGCTATTTCCTTTATTGGTAAGTCTTTCTGAGGAAGAGACAAAGCTGCCTTATTCTCACAGCTGACTTTGTTCCAGCATGGCAGAGCTCTGGGTACTTCCTTACCTGGAGCAAGGCAGGTGACCTCCCTCCTGTGTGATGTCACTTTTATGTGCCAGGTTCTGTGAAGTGTTCCACCAGCCACGTTCAGACGTGTTAGTAAGGCCTGGACACACTAATGCGCTTCAGTCTGCTTTATTCTATCTTTAAAGGTGCCTACACACCTTTGATGGATGTGGCCTGATCCCCTTGGGTGACATTGCTGGGCCTTGCTACTCACGCATGTCAGCTGTGTAGCTAAGGACACGTGTTTAAATCCAGACTGAAAACCCACCTGTTCAGTCTGGCATTTGCAGAAATATAACTTTTGTTGTGTGAATACTTCATCCTTCTAATTACTGAATCTGAGAGAGCCTAAGCGCTTTGAGTCCTATGGGAGAAAAGCGCTATAGAAATGTTATTGTATTGTATTATTTGTTGCTATGCAGGGGGGGCGATGAAGGGATGAGTGACGCATGCGTGACATCACATGGCAGGGGAGTGACGCAAACAATGGGATTGTCGGGGGATCAATGTGGCTGGAGGGTGATTAGATGGGCAAATCGGTTTGGGGTCAAGGGCTGCTGTACACATGCCCGATTATTAGCTGCGGTGGTCGTTATCGCCTGACCTAAAGAGGAACTTCAGCCTAAACAAACATACTATCATTAAGTTACATTAACCCTCCTGGCGGTTTGCAAAAAAATCGCCAGGGGGCAGCAAATCTTTTTTTTTAATTTTTTTTTTTTTTTTTTCATGTAGCGAGACAAAGTCTCGCTACATGATAGCCGCTGCTCAGCGGCATCCCCCCAGCCCCTCCGATCGCCGCCGGCGATCGGAGATCCGGAGATCCCGTTCAAAGAACGGGATCTCCTGGAGGGCTTCCCCCGTCGCCATGGCGACGGGCGGGATGACGTCACCGACGTCATCGACGTCGTGACGTCAGAGGGGACTCCGATCTGCCCCATAGCGCTGCCTGGCACTGATTGGCCAGGCAGCGCACGGGGTCTGGGGGGGGGGGGGCGGCCGCGGCGAGAGGAATTGCGGCGGATCGGCGGGTAGCGGCGGCGATCGGGCACTGCACGCAGCTAGCAAAGTGCTAGCTGCGTGCAGCAAAAAAAAAATTATGCAAATCGGCCCAGCGGGGCCTGAGCGGTGCCTTCCGGCGGCATAGCCCGAACTCAGTTCGGGCTTACCGCCAGGAAGGTTAATTATGTTAATTAAAATAAATGGGTAATATAATCTCTTACCCACCTCGTTTTTAAAAGAAAAGGCAAATGTTTGTGATTTCATGAGGGTTGCCATCTTTTTGGTTGATAGGAGGTGACTGGGAGCATAAATCACCGTTCCAACTGTCCTGTGTCCTGATCACCCCTCCCAGTTGCTAGGCAACAGAACAGCAGCATCAGAAATCCCATTCTGTTCTGCACAGTATCAGGGGAAAAATGCCCGTGAAGTTTTCTTTAATGGGGCGGAGCTTAGCTTCTGTGCAGCTAAAAATGAGGCTTGGATAAGAAAAACAAAGTTCTGATGCTGTGAAACTGTTAAAGATACGCTAAACCTTTTCAGTGCTGCTTAGTAGATTTTTAGTTCACTTTAATTCAGGCGTGTGTAAGGGTCTTTACATTGATTTGTGAAAAGCAGTGCATTAGTGTGCTCAGGCCCTAAAGCTCAGCCAAATAAAGTGGAAAAGGGTAGTTAACGTGTAAAATTGTGGGAGGAAGGGGGGACAGGTGGTGTGCTATTTGCTGTATATTCTGGATTAGAAGTTGAGCCATGGGTTTGACCCTCCAGAGAGAAGCAAGAATCGCTATATCCCTCATATAACAAGATCAACTATGTTCCCCCAATAATGCATACAGCCATGTTTTCCTCCTGTAACAAATGTCTGCCCGCTATGTACAGGGATTGCAACTGGCGATTTCCATAGCAATTTGGGACTTTTATAGGTTTGGTAGTAAAAGCGTTGCAAAATCTATTTTGTACAGTGAGTGAAAAGCAATTTTGCAGCAGTCCTAAACTTTGCATTAAAGTACAAACACTCTGAAAAAGCTGGCACCGCAAAATCGCAGATACTACAGTTTCATCACTTCTATCACGAAGACGCAGTCCCCCTTTTTTATGCTGGTTTTAACCTTTAGTAATAAAGAGTTCTATTTTAAAGCACACCTGAATGGAGAGAGATGGAGGCTGACAATTATATATTGTCTTTAAAGAGAATCTGTACTCTGAAATTCTTACAATAAAAAGCATACCATTCTATTCATTATGTGCTCCTGGTCCCCTCTGTGCTGTTTCTGCCATTCTCTGCTGCAAACCTGGCTTGTAATTGCCAGTTTTAGGCAGTGTTTACAAACAAACTACCCAGCTTCTAATAGGCTCAGCTAAGCAGAGTGTGTTAGTCACACAGAGCCTGCAGGGGGTGTGTACAGCTTCTAGCTAATCACAAGCAGCCCTGCACATTCCAGTCTGACTGCCTCAGCCTGACTGTGCCGACTATAGAGAGAAGATTAGATCATATAACAGAGATAACACAGCTACTGTGCAATTAGGAAAAGCTGCAGTAAGCCAGACCACATTAGAAAAGGCATAGGAACTTATAGCATAGAAGAAATAAAGATAAACAATTTGTTACAGAGTCTCTTTAAAGAATGCACATTGCCTGGCTGTCCTGCTAATCCTCTAACTCTAATATTTTAATGCTGGGAATACACCATGCGCATTTTTTCAGCAGATAGATGGTTCAATAGATAATTTTCAACATGTCCCATCTTACTTTTGATCATTTTATCGCTCGATTTTCTCATAGAAGTAAATTGATAAGAAAAGATAAGAGGATCAAGCGGAAAAACGAATTGAAAATCGGATCGAATGGTAAACCGAGCGAAGGAACGCATTGTGTATTCCCAGCATTAGCAATAGACCCTGAACATGCATGCAGATCAGATGTTTCTAACTGGATTAGCCACATGCTTGTTTCAGGTGTGAGAGTCACACTACTGCAGGATTAGATCAACAGGACTGCCAGGCAACCGGTATTGTTTTAAAAGGAAAAAAAATGGCAGCCACCATATAGCTCTCCCTTTCAGTGTACTAAAGTAAACTAGTATTTTTCTTCATGAAGTGCAGACCAGACTTTGGACTTTCACATGTACTCTGCCCAGGTGGTACTCAAAGACAGCCAGGGTCTTTTTCTTTTCTGTTTTGTTTCTCCCTTACAAATGGGTGCTGAGCTCACTGAGTGATTGAACTCCGCTCCAAGCACATCTGGCCTTGTTTAACCACTTCCCAACTGAGGGGTTTTACCCCCTGACCACCAGAGCAATTTTCACCTTTCAGCGCTCCTTCCATTCATTCGTCTATAATTTTATCATTACTTATCGCAATGAAATGAACTATATCTTGTTTTTTTCGCCACCAATTAGGCTTTCTTTAGGTGGGACATTATGCCAAGAATAATTTTATTCTAAATGTGTTTTAATGGGAAAATAGGAAAAAATGTGGGAAAAAATTTATTATTTTTCAGTTTTCGGCCTTTATAGTTTTTAAATAATGCATGCTACTGTAATTAAAACCCATTAAATGTATATGCCTATTTATCGCGGTTATAAAGCCGTTTAAATTATGTCCCTATCACAATGTTTGCCGCCAATATTTTAGTTGGAAATAAAGGTGCATTTTTTTCAGTTTTGCATCCATCCCTAATTACAAGCCCATAGTTTATAAACTAACAGTGTTATACCCTCTTGACATAAATATTTAAAAAGTTCAGTCCCTAAGGTAACTATTTATGTATTTTTTTTAAATTGTAAATTTTTTATTTTTTTTTTAATTACAAAAAAAAAAATTGGGGAGTGTGGGAGGTAAGGAGTTAATTTTTTGTGTAAAACAAGTTTATTTGTGTGTAAAAAAAAAAATGGTTAGGGTGTAGTTTTACTATTTGGCCACAAGATGGCAACATTACCAATTTGTTTCATGCGACCTGCAAGCGTCCTTCTGGACGCTTGCAGGAAGTAGAAAGAGGCTGGGACTTTATTTTTTCACAATGATCGCGCTGCTCAGCCGAGCGGCAGCAGATCATTGCGGGGCTGAGATCAACGAACGGGAATGGATTTTCCCGTTCGTTGATCTCTGGGCGAGCGGGCGGCGGCGTGTTTACTAGCGGCGGGCGGCGTGTTTACGAGCGGGAGCGCGGACAGCGGCGGGAGTGCGCAGAGTACGGATTTCTCCGTCCCTAGGGGTGAAAGGATGGAAAAAGGGGCGGAGAAATCCGTACGCATGGGGGTAAAGTGGTTAAAGTGGTCTGAAAGCCAGCATTTCTACTTTGCCCTAAAAAAATTCCTCACAGCTTAAAAGCTAATATCCCAGATTTTTTTTTTTTTTTTTTAGCAGAACATCACTTAAATGGTTAAACAAAGCACTTTGTCCTGCTATTAAGCTTCAAATCCGCATCCAAACTAGAGATAACAGTATCTTTGTTTACATTCCAATGTTGTTACAATGTGTGTAAATACAGTGTAACAAGTGAAAAGGAGCTCTCTTTGCTTTAGACACACACAGTTCAGAATAGCTCATTAGAAGAAGTGTGAATACTTCATCCTACTACCAATTACTGAATCTGAGAGAGCCTAAGCGCTTTGAGTCCTATGGGAGAAAAGCGCTATAGAAATGTTATTGTATTGTATAATATATAATAAAAAAACAGTTTGAATAAAATGCAATGACAACTTTTAGGCCACTATAAACTACACTTTGGAAACTTGTAAATTGTAAACAGACAATATTACTTATGCACAAAAGCAAATATAACTGTATGAGTAATAAAAAGTAGGAAAACACATTTTTATCTAATGTTATGCCTTCAGTCTCGCCGCTCGGGAGACTGTTAGATGGGGAAACCGCCGTCTAATAACTGTACAGCGCTGCGATCTGCAGCAGCACTGTACTGAGGACAGCCATGTGACACTGCTGTCCCCTCCATAGGCTGAGGAGTGATCAGCTGTCATAGGCTGAAGCCTATATGAACTATACTCACAGTTGTCCAGTACGCTCACACTAAAGATAGATATTCATTAGAGCAGGGGTGCCCACACTTTTTTGGCTCGCGAGCTACTTTAAAATTTGCCAAGTCCAGGAGATCTACCAAAATTTAAAGTGTTACAGATCCCCCCCCCCCCCGGTTGAACAGCCCCCAGGTACAAGTGCCTCCAGTATAGGTAGCAAAGTATAGGTCCCTTCAGCAAAGGTAGCTGGGTACAGGTCCCTTCACTGGGCACAGATGCCTCTAGCATAGGTAGGTGGGGATGGGTCCCATTAGCATAGGTAGGTGGGGATGGGTCCCTTTAGCATAGGTAGGTGGGGATGGGTCCCTTTAGCATAGGTAGGTGGGGATGGGTCCCTTTAGCATAGGTAGGTGGGGATGGGTGCCTCTAGCAAAGGTAGGTGGGGATGGGTCCCTTTAGCATAGGTAGGTGGGGATGGGTCCCTTTAGCATAGGTAGGTGGGGATGGATGCCTCTAGCATAGGTAGGTGGGGATGGGTGCCTCTAGCATAGGTAGGTGGGGATGGGTGCCTCTAGCATAGGTAGGTGGGGATGGGTGCCATTAGCATAGGTAGGTGGGGATGGGTGCCATTAGCATAGGTAGGTGGGGATGGGTGCCTCTAGCATAGGTAGGTGGGGATGGGTGCCTCTAGCATAGGTGGGTGGGGATGGGTCCCTGTAGCATAGGTGGGTGGGGATGGGTCCCTGTAGCATAGGTGGGTGGGGATGGGTCCCTGTAGCATAGGTGGGTGGGGATGGGTCCCTGTAGCATAGGTGGGTGGGGATGGGTGCTCAATCACTTACCTCCATCCAGCGGCGATGTCTGGTCTCCCCTCTCGCACTCGGAGCGCTCTGGCGGGCAGCACGATTGAATCAGGAAGGCAGGCGTGCGTGCGTGCCCGGCGCCGCCCCCAGCCATGACGTCGCGTCATGGCCTCTTCAGCCGCGCCTCCTCTCTCCTTCCCTGCTTCCTATTGGCCAGCGGCTGGCAGCAGAAATCGATGGGACAGCTGCCAGCCGCAAAATGTGACGGGACGCGGCCAAGTGGCCACGATCTACCAAATAGGCGGTCGCGATCTACCGGTAGATCGCGATCGACCTATTGGGCACCCCCGCATTAGAGGGACCCAGGTAAACACAAGAAGGTTGGTCCAGACGTCTTTTCGTTTACTGGTGAACAGGCCACGAGGATACTGGCGCTGACAGATGGCGAAGCGACATTTCTTCAGAAACCAGATGTCAAGCCCTTGAAGCGTGAATTGGAGATGTTTAAGAGGCAAAGGATTGAATTAGACCTGCATGCCCTTACCCTTACAGAATTCTGCCGCAGTAGAAAAATACCAAGATCTATGCGAGCACAGGTGGCTCCACAGCTGTTCACTAAAAATAAGAATTTTTGCTCCATCTGGGAACGGATCTTTAATAAAGCATCTTTTGATGCCATGTTGCACATGATCAACACAATACATCATGAGTTGCCAGCCCTTGATGTGAAAATCCTTGAGATTACTGGTCAGTTGAGATCCTTGCTCCCAGACGAGGAGCTGAAATCTTTCTCAGAAAATCTGGAGAAGAAGCTGGATGCTTATAAATTGTCAGTTGAGGAGACAAAGAGGTCCAAATTTAATCGTGACGTATCTAATTACTAAACAGGTTACGTATATTCTTGGCAGAAACTGGTTCCTGCTAACTCCAGACGACCAAGAGTGAAACCGAGAATTCCTAGAGGTGGTAGGCCTGGTTCTGGCAACTCCGTTCCTGATTCATCTGATACGGATTTTTTACCGGAATCGAGGGGTTCATCCCCTCAAGGAGGAGGAAACGTAGAGGCGGGGCTAGGTACCAGCGCCAAAGGAACCGTCAAAAAAGGCTTGAACAGTCAAATGACCTTACGCCAGAGGAAGTAAATCCAACACAGAGATTAGTTGTGAACATCTCTGGACAGCCATTATCTATTGCTGAGGAGAAAGTATTGAATTATGGCCTAGGGTTCAGTCCAACCAACCAACCAACCAGATTTTTTCCAGCTCGAGCAGGAACTTTTCAGATTTTATAGGAATATCAGGCTTAAAGCTTTTTTCAGCACCTTACCATGTTTTCCACCTGAGGCACAGCAGAACACTTTCTTCTAGTGGGTTGCGCTCAAAGAGTTCCTTTATGCCTCCAGCGAATGCACTGGTGGATCTTTTTGTGTCCAAGGTCAATGAGGAAGTGAGGGACACTGAAGTACAGTCCACACACGACAAAGTGTCTTCTAATCTAACAAAAACAGAGTTGAGGACTCTAAAAGCTTTAGAATCTAGGAAGGATATTGTTATCCGCCCCGCGGACAAAGGCGGGGCAGTAGTAATACTCGATGCTGAATACTATCGAAATGAGATTTTAGGCCAATTAGCCCAGACAGCAGTATACAGTAAGGTAGATAGGGATCCTGTTGGGAAGGTTTCAAGTAGAATTAAAGCATTAGTTGAAAAAGCTCTCGGTGATGACATAATTGATGACAAGTTGGCGAAATTTTTGATTAAGGAACATCCAGTCACCCCTGGTTTTTATATGCTGCCTAAAATTCACAAGAATCTGGAGTCCCCGCCGGGCCGACCAATTGTGTCCGGCGTGGACTCCATTTTCGTTCCGTTAGCACAGTATCTTGATAGGGTGCTACAGCCGATTGTGATGGGCTTGAAGTCTTCTCTCCGAGATACTTCCTGTTTTCTTGACAAATTGAGAGGAGTTGGAGACATCGATGGGGACATACTCTTGGTCACATTGGATGTCGAGAGCCTCTACACCTCCATCCCACACGATGGGGGTGTAGAGGCTATTGATTGGTATCTTATGACTCACCTCGATCTTTCAAACAAACAGAGGATCTTTCTTCTTGAATTGTTGAGAATTGTGTTGTATTGTAATTCAGGTTTGAGGAGAGTTTTTACATTCAGCAGAGGGGAACGGCGATGGGGTCCAACGTGGCCCCGTCCTACGCAAATTTATTTATGGGTTTGTTTGAGGAGTCATTTGTTTATACCGATGTGCTGTTCCGCCAGCATGCTAAATGCTGGTGGAGGTACATCGACGACATTTTGTGTTTGTGGGCGGGGCCACGTTCGACCCTGGATGCCTTTTTGAGTTCCCTCTCTGAGCGATGTCCTACAATACGACTTACAGCACATGTTGATCTACGGAGTGTCTCTTTTTTAGACACAGTAGTTTACAGAGAAGGTCCTAGGTTGAGTACGGATTTATATGTTAAGATCACCGACAGGAATTCAATTTTGCACTACTCTAGTTTTCATCCCACTCAGATTAAAAAATCCATACCAGGAAGTCAACTAAAGAGGGTAGCTAGAATTGTGCCAGAGGGAGCCAACAGAGAAACACAGCTAGAAAAAATGAGAAAAAAATTCCGAAATAGAGGATATCCCGAACATGTATTCAGTACCCCACACAGGAATCGAAGACCCAGGGACAATTCATCCAGGATGCCCTTTGTCTCCACTTTCAATACTTGTAGTACCAAGATCACTAATGTGATTAGGAAACACTGGCATTTACTAAGAGAAGCCTTCCCCAGAGTCCCAGAATTCCGCTACTCCCCTCTATCATCCTTCAAGAGGGCCCCCACGATTAGGGACAAGTTGGTGCACACAAAACCTAGATCACACAAACCTAGAGAGGGGAGGAAAGGTACATACCCCTGTCTTAGTTGTCATCTTTGCAACTCTATTATTAAGGGAGATGTCTTTAGACACCCCTCCAAGGGTACAGCATTTACCATTAGGGAGCATTATGATTGTAATTCTACATTTGTGGTCTATTTACTTAAGTGCCCGTGTGGTCAGGCCTATGTGGGCAAAACCACAAAGGCTCTTAAAGTGAGACTTTCTTCCCATAAATCTGCCATCAGAAATAGGGATAACACTCAAGCTGTGGCCAGACATTTTGTAGAGGCGGGCCACAATGTCTCACAATTGAGAGTCCAAATAATCGATGGGGTCCCAATGGGGTGGGGAGGGGGGAGGGATCGTGATAAAGAGCTATCCAGACGTGAAGCGTTCTGGATTAAAAAATTGGGTGTTCTGGGTAATGGAGGCTTAAACTTAGACTATGATCTGTCCTTTTGCATTTGAAATTGTTAGGATCCATGTGGCTTGTTTGTCTCTACATTGATTACAGGGGAATTTTTATTAATTTTTATTAATTGATGTAGTAGACGGTGTGTGGTGTCTGAGTCAAGAGAACATCGGTGTTTCCTAGTTTTCCAGATTTAGATTCCTGGCTTCTACTCTGCTGGAGGTGGGGAGAGTATCTGGTCACCATATATGCTTGTCTGAGCAGCTAATGTGAAATCTATTGGCTGCTTTATTTTGAGGAGGCGGTTCTCTCTTTATGCTTACTATGCAGTCCTCAGGAACGCATAAATGGTCATTTATGTTTATTGGCCAGTTTTGTGTTGCGTCACGTAGTACGCATTGTTTATAGTATATGCGCTGCTGATGACTGTTTGGCCGCCTCCTTCGATTTGTCTTGATGTACGCATTGTTTATTGGCTGGTCCGCATGTGCATGCGGATTGGTCGTCGCCGCCTAAGCGTCGTTTTATACGCGTTGCCTATTGGTCTGGCCGCAGGTCTATGCGGATTGACCGCCGCGTGTGACGCGTTGTGACGTACGCATAGCCCATTGGCTGATGCGTATGTTAAAGCGGATTGGTCGTCGCTTGGAGACATAGGGGCCTTTCATTGGTTGACACTAGTCACAATCTGATTGGCTGGAGCTGGCGAAAACGGTGTTTTTTATCTTGCAAACCGCGCGGCGGGCTGGAGGCTCTCCCCATGTTCAGTTATGAAGTCAGGGAAGCTGGAGAATATTTTGTTTACAATAGGTGAGAATTTTAAGTACTTTTTTTACCATGTTCATATTCTGTGGGAGTGGTCTGATCTGAGGGGGTGTGCATTTTGGTGTATCACACAGTTCCCCATCAGGTCCTCCATGCTGTTTATGCACTGTGATTCGTTGATTCAAACACTGACCACTAATTGGTGCTACTTGTGTATATAAGGAATGGTGGAAGGTGATTGTTTGTATTGCAGTTTTTTGACAACTTGATAAAGAGCCCTATGGCTCGAAACAGCGGTCTGTCGTAATATCACTGCTGATTTTAATCCATGTGATCAATAAAGAGATGACTTTTTTCATCGCTGGTGCCTGCTCCATGTGGATTTAGAGGGACCCAGTGATGTACTGGTACAGCCTATGAAGTTACAGGAAGTCTCTGGACCATCAGGTTGTTTCTCATACTCTTGATGGCCTTTTTTAAAGAGACTTTTACAAAGTTTTCAGCCTTATTTCTTCTATCCTATAAGTTCCTATACCTGTTCTAATGTGGTCTGGATTACTGCAGCCCTTTTTAGTTGCACTGTCTCTGTAATATAGCTAATCTTCTTTCCTTGTCAAGTTTTGTCGACCCAAAGAGAAATGTGCTGCCTCTGCTGTGATAGGGAGAAGTTATGCACACCCCCTGCAGGCTCTGTGTGCTTTGCTTATTGCAGTTTGTAATGCTGGGGGGGGGGGGGGGGGGGAGGGAGGGAGCTGCTGCCTGTCACATGCAAACTGTGACTAATCCCAAGCTGGAGTGCAGATAATTCACTATGTAATAAAAACTTGTAGTACACACCACACACACACCACCCACACCCCACACATATATATTCACTTCCTGGTTGTCAGCCATGTTTTTTTTGTTTGTAAACACTGCCTAAAACCGGCAATTAAAAACCAGGATCGCGGCGGGGAGCAGCGGAAACAACAAATAGGGATCCATGAGATCACAGTGACTTGATTGGTATGTTTTTTTTATTGTACAAATCGGACAGTACAGATTCTCTTTAAGTTTCTGCAGTAGACTCTGTGCAGCCAGTCGGTGCCCTGCGGGGCTCAGCGCTGGCATGCCACAGTTCCAGCCAGTGACGGACATTTCCGCTCAGTCAAACATTCTGGAATAAAGCTCCTAGCTCCCAGTTCATTCATGTATAAAATACTGCCAGGCAATAAAAGCAAGGAGAAGCAGAATAATAGAGAACGGCCATAAAAATGGCAAAATAATAAATAGTTCTAACTGCAAGGTTTATGCACCCAGCTCCGCACTCTACAATGCCCCGCCAGGGCCGTATTTTATCTCCTTTTATCGGCCTTTTACCTGACCATTTGGGGCGTTTACTTAATGGGATTTTACAACAAAAAAGCGCAAGCTTGATCCGCTGCTGGAGGAAATCTATATAAAAACGCACCTTTTAAATTCCCCGACCGATCGTATTTCCTTGTTTACCAGTGACAAATGAATCCAGCGCATTTTCCCAGCGGCGTATTAATATTGTTCGTTTTTCTCCACCGCAGGACTGCTGCAGTTGTATATGCTTGGTGAGCTATGACCCTTAAGGGAATTGATGAGAGCTCCTTTTTTTCCTCAAAGTTAATGCATCTCTGAGCTGTATTAGGTTGTGTGTTAAGGAAGTATATTCTAGCAAGGGAGGAGATGCTAATGGCCCGTGAATCTGGTTTATTTCTCCTATCCGGGCTCTCTGAGATGCCAGTGATAACAAGATGGCAGAGCTGAGGGCTGCTGCTGTGTCTGCTACAGCTTTTTTTATTTTAATAAAGTGGACCTGACCTCTTGCACTGCACAGAAGGAAAACGTAGAGAAATTCACCCTGTATGTATTTAGAGTTTAGCATATCGCATTTCCCCCTCATCTGTGACTAAGAACATGTTGTAGTTTGATCCCTTAGCTGTGTCAGCTGACTGCCATGGCAGATAGCTCATTAGTAAACACAGGATGTTAACAATATGTCTGCTTTCATGAAAGCAGGAAGTAGACAAACTGCAGATTTATTGTAGAAATTGTATCAGCTTTAACAAAGAACATTTTTTTTAACAGGTTATTATGCTGTTGCTTCTCTTTTAGAGCTGAGATGAAGTTCTGAATTCAGGTCCTCTTTAAGCATGTTTGTTTTTTGTCCGCAGGTAACGGAGTAGTTATACATCTGCCGGGGCTCTTTGAAGAGGCAGAAAAAAATGAAAAGAAAGGTGAGTTTAAAGAATGGTCTTCTAGGGTTGGATACTCGTCTCGTCCGATCACGGATCTAAGTATGTGGAGGCTGCCATCTGCATTCTCTAACAGTGGCAGTTGCCTGACTTCTGTACTGATGCTTTGCTTCTATTACTTTAAGGCTACTTGCACACCAAGACGTTGCGTTAGGTGCTACGTTAAGGTCGCATAACATGCACCTAACGCAAGGCCTGGTGCTCTTCGATGTGGACGTCAGAGTGAGCCGCGTTGTGCAGCTCACTCTGGCGTCCGTGATGCGTACTCTTGGACGCATGCGGCATCACGTGGTCCCGCCGGCCAATCACGGCACAGAGCGGCCGCACCAGGAAGTAAACACTGCACGTCACAACGTGCAGTGAATATTAATTAGCCATGTGCCTGGCCGCTCTCCGCTCCTCCCCAACAGGACTGAGCATGTGCAAACAGTCTAGCGCGGCTTAAGCCGCTGTAACGCCGTAGCATGCTGCACTTTCGGGAGAACGTGCAGCGTTACATGTAACGCAACGTGGGCTGTGTGAACAGCCCACTTGTGTTACATTGCTGTGCGTTGGGGGAGCGTTACAGGCTACACTAACGTGCGCCTGTAAAGTCTTAGTGTGTAAGCAGCCTAAAGGCCTGTACACACGCTAGATATCGCTCAATGGGGATTGTCACCTGAGGGATCACGTCCTATCGTTGGTCAAAGGCTGTAAAGATATGTAGTCAGGGGCGGCAGCAAGAACTAAGGCACCGGTCGTTATTCGGCAGAGTTGATCCGCCTGGCGATCGTGGGCTGCTGCACACACGCCGGATTATCGGGCAAGGCGGTCGTTATTGGCCGCGTCAGCCGAGCTTAGTCTAGTGTTTGTGTACGGGCCTTAACGTGTCACTTAAGGGTAGAAAAAAAAGCTTTACTCACCTGTGGCTTCCTCCAGCCCCCTGCAGCTGTCCCGTGCCCACGCAGTCTCGCTCAGATCCTCCTGGCCCCACCGGCGGCTACTTCCGTTTTTGGCGACAGGCCTGGGAACGCGAGTGATTCTTCTCGTTCCTGGCCGCAATAGCAGTATAGAGGGCGCTATTGCGGCCAGAAACACGAAGAATCACTCGCGTTGCCAGGCCTGTCGCCAAAAACAGAAGTAGCTGCCGGCGGGGTCAGGAGGATCCGAGCGAGACTGCATGGGCACCGGACAGCTGCAGGGGGCTGGTAGAAGAACCAGGTGAGCAAAACTCATTTTTTTTTTCTACCCTTAAAGAGAACCTGAGGTGGGTTTGAAGAATGTTATCTGCATACAGAGGCTGGATCTGCCTATACAGCCCAGCCTCTGTTGCTATCCCAAACCCCCCTAAGGTCTCCCTGCACTCTGCAATCCCTCATAAATCACAGCCACGCTGCTGACAAACAGCTTGTCAGAGCTGGCTGTGTTTATCTCTATAGTGTGTCTGCTGCTCTCCCCGCCTCCTGCAGAACTCCAGTCCCCGCCTGCATCCCTTCCCTCCCTGCTGATTGGAGGGAAGGGACGGGGGCAGGGACCGGAGCTATGCAGGAGGCGGGGGAGCAGCTGAGACTGACACTACAGATGTAAACACACAGCCTCACAGCATGGCTGTGATTTATGAGGGATTGCAGAGTGCAGGGGGACCTTAGGGGGGTTTGGGATAGCAACAGAGGCTGGGCTGTATAGGCAGATCCAGCCTCTGTATGCAGATAACATTCTTTAAACACACCTCGGGTTCTCTTTAAGTGTGCCTTTACCGAATGATTGAACTTCCAGTCAACGGATACCCCCTTTCCCACGATAAATCTTTACCTTTTCTCGAATAGACCATCAGTGTGGTCTGTATGGCTGATATTGTGGTGAAACCCTTCCCACACAGCGTGATGTCATGACCATAGTCCTGACAGTTTGCTGTCTGTAAACCTTGTTGCATTGTGGGAAATAACGGCTTTATCCAACTGCCAAGCAAGCAATATATCCCTCTGCTTAGAATTCTTAGTAATGAACATTCCGAAATGATCACCTTGAAGAACTAAAGAGGTCACTCTACCAGTGATACATTTCAGAATGATCGATTAATAGCAGAAACAAAATTTATAAATTGGTTCAAAGCTGTGCAGAACGGTTTGAATAAGGACAACAACTTTCTATATTAGTATGAGATTGATGATATTTGAACTTTCTCAGCCATTATAGCTGAACTTGTGAACTAAGAATTTATGATACCCCTGTGTCAGTCCAACTCCCAGGTCTGTGAGCAGGTGTTAAACAAGGATCCTTATCTTGGCTTACAACCTCTAACCCCAGGTCGATGGTCTGTGTGAATTAAGGCATCTTAATGACATGTATTTATGCTTGAAAAAATATCTGTTTTCCCTTTTGCTGTTGCATGTATATAAGCTGTCTGTACCACCAGCCTGCAAACTAACAGGATATAAGCCCGACGAAGGCTGCAAGGCCGAAAGCTTGCTTATTTTTATTCATTTTTAGTTAGCCAATAAATGGTATCATTCTAGTTTAAAACTTCTTGAAATTTCAGAATGTAATTCAGGGAGAGGAAAGATTTTACAATGGGCAAACAATGACTAAATAATATCCATAAATTAATATTTGAAACAATAAGCCATATTATTCATTATGTCATTGCCCACAAGGAGCATGTAGATCAGTTGCTCTAGTATGACTTCATTGGCTGCATGCTTGTTGCAGGTGTGTGACTCAAAAACATAAGCCAGAAGCTCAGCATGACTGCCAGGCAACTGGCATGGTTTATAAGACATTGAAGATGGTTACCTCCATTTTCCTAGCACTTATTATTTACTATTGACCTTTTTCGCAGCACTTTACAGAGTACTATATATGGGCATATCCCTAACTGTCCTTCCTTCAGAGGAGCTTACAATCTAATCCATATAATAGTCTTGTGACCATAGTCAAGTCACTTCAGTTTTCCTTTAAAGGACAACTGAAGTCGGTATAGTGAGGCTGCCATAGATTTTTTTTTTTTCCTTTTTAAACAATACAAGTTGCCTGGCAACCTTGCTTTTCTATTTGGCTGCAGTAGTGTCTGAATCACACCAGAAACAAGAATACAGCTAATCTCGTCAGATCTGACAGTAATGTCAAACACCGAATCTGCTGCATGCTTGTTATGCTGGATCCACACGGTGCGTTCGCGCACTCGATTTCCTGCTCGATTCCTGTCGATTTGTTTATTTCCAACATGTCCGATTTGGATTTCGATGGATCGTTAGGCCAATTTGGCATACTTTGCATGCGAATCGACCTAACGATCCATCGAAATCCAAATCGGACATGTTGGAAATGAATCGTCGGGAATCGAGCGGGAAATCGAGTGCGCGAACGCACCGTGTGGATCCAGCATTAGAGGCAAAGGATCAGCAGGGCTGACAGGCTACTAGTATTGCTTAAAAAGAAATAAATATGGCAGCGTCCGTATCCCTTTCGCTTCAGTTGTTCTTTAAGGAAGAGATCCTGCAGGACTTTTAAAAGCATTATTTTTAGTTGCCTGCATACTGCCAATACCAGCTATATCCAATACCAAACCATTGGTTGCTCGGGCATCACCCCTGATTTTATACAGCTCACCAGTAGTAATTGCTTCTAGTTTCTTATAGTGAACCTCTGACAGAGGCGCTTGACCAGAATACAGACTCTTTTTACATTCTCCTATTAATTGCCAGATGAAGCAGGTTTGCGACCTGCGAAACGCGTTGCATTTTGGATACTGTAATAAATGTGAATTACAGTAAACGTACTAATGTCTTATTTCTACGAGGGAGGCAAGTTCACCAACTTCCCTCTTTTTAAACGGTTTTAATCGATTTTATCCTTGTTCGCGCCTCTATACAAATTGCTACCAGTCTAGTCCACCCTTGGTGGAGCGGTGTATCCCTAATTCTTCCTATCTACAGAGAGCGACTTCTTATACCTGAGTGGGGTCAGGTTATAATTCTAGCGTGCTCTGATTGATTAGGCGTTTCAATACAGGAGAGGAGAGGGAGACAATCGGCACTGCTTCTATTGCTATTTAATCCAGAGTGCGGGGGAACACATGTAAAAAATCCAAGACAGTGCATCTTCAAATTGTGGCATCAACAATATTCATTTCAACGCCCGTTTCACGCAAAATCTGTTCTTCTACGGAGGTTTTGCGTGAAACGGCCGTAAGGCTATCTGTGCCCAGCACCCACCGCCACCACACCACCTCAGACAATGGTATGTTCATGCATGTTTACGTTGAATGAATATTTTTGATGCCACAATTTGAAGATGCACTGTCTTGAATTTTTTACATGTGTTCCACCGCACTCTGGATTAAATGGCAATAGAAGCAGTGCCGATTGTCTTCCTCTCCTCTCCTTTACTCTACATTATATCGGGGCTCTCTGTTTCTCGTCTTCATTTTAAGTTTGATCATTTTATTCTTTTTACTTTCCGCAGGGTTGAAAGACTGGGAACAGAGGCTGGTCATATCTGACAGAGCACATCTTGGTAAGTATGTCATACACCTATTAGCAACAGACCTTTTTTAGTATTTTACAATTGCTGCTAAAAGGTTTATTTATTAACTATTTCTAGACCACGCTAGTTGAAATCTGCGACCGGTTTGTATCCGTTCATCTCTGCCAGGGCGTAGATTTCAACTATTCCCCGCCACGCATTAGTGCCTTTCCTGATGCTTTGGCCACACTGCAGCCCGCCCTCTCTGCTGTCACAGTGACAGCAGCGCTCCGTATCCCAGTCAGGAGCCAAATGAATTGCCTCCTGACCCCGTGATTACTGTGAACCAATCGCAATAACCAAAGGCTAAAACGGAAAAAGGACGTCTCTGGTCCTTAAAGGAAACATGAGGTGGAAATAAACTGATCAGATACACAATTGCATTTATCATCCTTCTCCTTAAAAATGTATTTTTTTTTATTTATTTTTTTTTAGATGTCACACAGTTTTTTTTTTTTGTTTTTTATCTACTTTTTTACACTGGCCATACCCTCAAAGATTTTCACCCAATGTTCCAAAATGATCTATTTTCTTCTGAAAAGAGTTGATTCCTACCATACACTCTACATCAATTTCCAATATATTCCAGCAGGAAATCTATTGAAAATCGATCGAACTGCAGAGCTGCATTGTTCGATATAGTGCAGAGCTATACGCCATAGATCTGCCAATGCTCTTGCCCCGCCGAATTGTTTTTAATTTTCCATCCTGTCTGATTAATACTTTTGATCGAGTTTTAGTCAGAATCAATCAAAAAGCAATTGATCTAACATTTTGGGGAATCGCTTTCTAGAAGATGACTCTAATCTGTACGGAATTGAATGAAAAAATCTTAGTGTATGGACACTTTAAGGTTTTTAGGTTTTTTATTTTTTTTTTATTTCATTGTCTCCTCTCAATGACCCATGTATATATGTATGCCAGGGCTAAAATCCATAAACAATTGACTTTTTTTTATCTCTTTCCTGGTCTCAGAAGCCAATTTCTGCCAAGTGTTTTAAGGCTGGAATTCCTTATCAGTGAGGCCAGAAACCCACTAGGAGCGATTTTCGGAACGCTTTGTGATTTGAAAAGCTCTTGCTAATTTAATGCTATGGGTGTAATCCCACTAGAGCGATGTGATTTTATGAAAATCCCATGTAGCATTGCATTAGTAAGAGCTTTTTCAAATCACTAGCGCTTAGAGAAGGTTGCTAGTGGGTTTCTGGCCTGGACAGCCTGTCACTTGCATACCTGATTTATTTATTTATTTTTTTTTTTTTTTTTTAACTTTCAGGCAGATGAAGAAAAAAAGATTTGTATCATAGTTGTGTGCTTGGCACTGTACATACACATGCCTATCTCATGTCACCTCATGTATCTTTTTAAAGGGACTCCGAGCACCTCTCATGGGCATGCCTTTAAGACAGACCACTTCCAACAAAAACGTGCTTTGACCCCTCTGGAGGAGCCTCTTGCAATGGCCATGCGTGTCACTTCCTCTTCCTGCTTCATTCAGTGATGCGCTTTTTCTAACAGAAGACAGGGGTAACCCGGACGTTATAACATAGCCAAGATGGCAGCTGCAATTTTAAAATTGAAATCAAACGAAAACTATTTGGTATAAAACAGGATCAAATGAAAGAGGAGAGCACAAGCTACAGAATGGTATGCATCTTCAAGTACTTTGCAGTACTGGTCGGAGTCTTAAATTCATGCCCATGAGAGGTGCTCGGAGTCCCTTTAAAGGAGTTCTGTGGGGTTTGCTAAGGATAAAAAACACCACTTACCTGGGGCTTCTATCAGCCCTCTGTAGCCGTAATGTCCCACACCGTCCTCCTCCGATCTTCCGTTCCCTTCCGCTGGCACCGGCATTATTCGTCTGTGATAGACTAATAATTTGCACTGCCGTTCGTGTCATCTGAAGCTTACTGCTCATGCGCAGTACGAAGTTTTCTTGTACTGCGCCTGCGCGGTAAGCTTCTGATGACGTGGGTGGGAGTGGGGTTGGACGGCGTGCTGCGCGGGACCGGCGGATCGGAGGAGGACAGCTTGGGAAATTTCTGCTACAGGGGGCTGATAGAAGCCCCAGGTAAGTAGCGGTTTTTGTCCTTAGCAAAGCCGCACAGAACCCCTTTAAGGTGCCAGAACCGTCCAGTCCCGAAGAGGTTAACAATCGACAACATATCCCATCAGTTTGTAGACAGGAAATGTGTCTGTGCTGTTGTAACTTATCTGTGTGCCTTATCAATCTCTCTTCTCCATGTAGTGTGCGATTTCCACCAGGCTGTAGACGGTCTTCAAGAAAGCCAACGACAAGCCCAAGATGGGAAAAAGTAATTATAATACAAGACCTTTTATGCTGTTAGTAACTTTCCTTTAGTTTGAGAAGATGGGAAACTTCCTATTACTGTATTATTTACTGTGGTTCTTAGTGGGTTCTTTGAAAGCGCAATATACTATTCCTATAAAGGGACATAGATGGGCTAAATAGAGATAGGCCCAAGGGGGCCCTTTGTGGCGCCTCGTTCAAGAATTGAGCATTAACAGGGGTCCCCCAAGCATGTTTAACCACTTACACCCCCCTTAGGCCACTGCAGCTTCTAGGCCTCACTGCAGGGCTGTACAGCTCATCACACAAATGTTCTCTCCCCTCCCCCCCCCTTTTCTTCCCACCAACAGAGCTTTCTGGGGGCTCTGATCCCTGCTGCCAGTTTTGTTTGTTTTTAAAGAACAAGTGACACCCATGCTAACCTAGAAATAACCACATATATAAGTAGATAAATAATACCTCTACTTACATAACAGATGTATTGTGCTATCCACGTAATGATTCCTGTGAATTTTACAAAGGAAAAGCAGAAAATCCTTTTCTAGGCAGTGGCCATCTTGCCAAGCTAATGCTGACATCATATCCTCCCTGACTCTTGTTTTCCCCCCTCCCTTCTCTTGTTCATTGTGTATTCATTAGCTGCCCTCCTCCCAGAGTCTTTTTTTTTTTTTTTTATTTACACATCCAATCACTGAGTCACCTCAGCCTTGCTTGTAAACACAATTGATCAGCTAGGCAGGGAAATAAATGGAAGAGGAGGAATATATTATAGATAAAAAGAACGCCGAGCATTCAAAAGCACTCCCAGCATTCAACTTTTTGACACTGTTTGGCACTAGGGCCAGTGCTCCTATAGTATGTAATAACTCCAAACCATAACAGCAGAAAAAAGTTTAGAATGCATGATTAGCATCTTTATCACTTAATACACTCAGACCAGTTGCTGTTGAAATTAGATTTTTATGGTGACAATACCGCTTTAAATCTTCAGTATTTATTTTTCTATAATACTCACTCCCCCCGCCAGTAAATCACCGCGATCGGCTGTCATAGGCCACAGCTTATGACAGTCGATCGCTCTTGTGCCACCCAGGGGACAGCTGTGTCACACGGCTGTCCCCAGTACAGCGCTGCTGTAGATCGCAGTGCTGTACAATGTAAATAGACGGCGGTTCCGTCATCTAACAGTCTTCTAGCAGCAATCGCCGCTGGGAGACTGATAACAGAGCGGAGCTCTGTCATTCAAGCAGAGATGTGCGTACGCGATCTTCTGCAAAACCCCGCCCCAGGATTCACACCAATTGTTGAGCGGTCCTGGGGCTGCCGCCGCGCCCACGCCTATTAGCGTGGAGTGGTCGGCAAGCAGTTACATATCTAGAAACCCAGATCTTTAAATGGTCGGCGCCCCTGATTGCATTGCCCTCCTACTGGTAGCTGATCTATCATGCACCACACAGTCATCCCTCCTCCTATCCCCATAGCAACAGACGTGTAACTATGCTACAGCTAAAGATGGCCATACATGTAGTGATTCGACTGTACGATCGACCATTCGATTTGATAATTTTTATTGAATCGCGTGTATGACAATATGCCTAATCAATAAAAAGTGGCTGATAACCTGTTGAATCGACCACCTTAGTCGATCGAGCAGAATGGAAGATATCTGTCGATTGCATGCGAATCTTCCACTGTTTACGTTTGATGAATCAATTTTTGCCTTCAGAGCCTGGAGACACAACATCGGTTAGATCGTTTTGTGAAGGTGAATTGCATAGGATATCGCTTGTAGTGTGTGGACCACTAATCGATTGACTTTCAATCAACCACACTGAAGTTGATCGCCCAATAAAGTCAGACAAGACAAATTATCTGTAAATTACCGATATTCTACTATGAATTGCTGAGTAGTTGCGATTAGTATTGTTAATTTTAACCAATATTTCAGTATAGCCATCCCTTATTCTAAAGGTGCCCATTAACGGTACAATTTTTCACTAAATACCATCTTTCGATGCGATTTGAATGATTGTAACAAATCGGAAGGCAATTATCGATTGTTCGCATTTGAAGAAAGAATCTTTCGGTAAATGTGATCATAAAATCCAACTTTCTGATCGATTTGAGCCTATTTAGCAATTGACAAAAGAATCGTTCCTTATCGATTGCCTTCATAAACACATTTTTCTATACAATTTGATTGTAAACCTCACATTGAAAAATCACATTTGGGGGAAAAAAATGTACCATTAATGATTACCCTTTTTTTTTTTTTTCACACACTCGCACACACACTCACGCCCTCTCACACACACACACCCTCTCACACACACGCCCTCTCACACACACACACCCTCTCACACACACACCCTCTCACACACACACACCCTCTCACACACACACCCTCTCACACACACACCCTCTCTCACACACACACCCTTTCACACACACACCCTCTCACACACACACCCTCACACACACACCCTCACACTCACCCTCACACACTCACACTCACACACTCACACTCACACACACACTCACACACACACACTCTCTCTCTCACACACACACACACACACACACACACACACACACACACACACACACACACACACACACTCACCCTATAACCTAAATGATATGCTACCGTTCTCCCCCTTTCCCAACGATCCCTAACTTAACAATCCCCATTAATGTAACCACCGCCCTCACCAATAATTGCTCCCTCTCTTGCGCTAAGGTCCTAAACCCGCTAGCACAGTTGTATCCGCTTCTGTTCGCTTTTTAGCATCTGTAACAGTGATGTATAACTGAAAAACGGACACAACTGCTTCAGTGGGCTCTGACTCTAATAAACAGGAGCCTGTTCCATATATTTGTCGGGCATTGCCGGCACCCAAATTACCCCCTTCTGGTTTGTTTAGTGCCAATTTCAACATATTCAACATAGTGCCACCGGGGCCCAAATTATCTTTTTTGCCTTTTCCAAATGTGTACCGGTGTCCCTTGATGCTCACCCACTAAAGTTTCAAGTGTGTTCCGGCCTTTAGACTGAAATTGATGGGACGCTTGTAAAGATGTTGTTGCCACATGTAATGGGTATAAGCCATTTAAACAAATGATTTGCATCATCTCCCTTGGCTTGCATTCAAATGCATTTCAGTTTCGTTGGCCTCAGTTCACTAAGGGCAGTCTGGTAAAATAATTTAGGTCAAATAACACATTCTGTATCTTACACCTTTTTTTTTTTTTTTTTTTTTCTTCTTTAAATTCACTAACCTTTCCCACATGGGGTAGATATTTGGGAATATACCGAAGAGAGAGAAAATAAAGCTGCAATTCACTAAGCCGGTAGTCTCACCAGGCAGCAAGCTATTAGTGATGATCGAACACCTAGATGTTCGGTTAGATTCGGCTGACGTCGTCCAGCCCGCCTGCCCCCTCCTGCCACCAGGCGGCGCCGGTCCTCCCGTGAGCCGGCCTGAGGACCCCCTCCCCCAGCTTTCGGGAGGACAGGCGCCCCCTGGTGGCGGGAGGGGGCAGGCGGGCTGGATGACGTCAGCCGAACCTACCCGAACATCTAGGTGTTCAATTATCACTAGAAGCTATCAGCCTTTTTATGCTCTATTTTCTGTCCAGTGCATCCCCAGCATCCTTTTAGATGTGCATCTCTGCTAACTAGAAAGAGCTCCTCTGTGTATACAGATATGCACATCTAAAGGGATACAGAAAAGCCTTTTTAAATGACTCCTCCTCCTGCTCTACCATTCTGAAGTCCCGCCCGCCAGAGTATCGGATCAAATGGGGCGAGAAGCAGGGCTGTGTTGGCTCTCCATATTGGCTGTGTCTGGGTCTGGCTCTCCCACTTGGCTGTCTGCTACATCTGTCAATGTTACCGCATGAAGATTGTGATTTACCGAATGCTTTAATGTTTACGAATTGCAATTTGTTGACATTTCTTGAGATATTTGCCGCACAAGTCTGTAATTTCCCTCACTAGTAATTTTACTTTTGCGTGTGGTAATAGGTTTCAGGTGATGGGTAAAATCAGCGTTTTTATACATTAGCAAATGCAGTACTGCGAATTGAGCATATTGTAAGAATTTTTTAACCGTAGAAAATAAATGCTACTTAAAGGATAAAATATAGTACAGTTACCCCTAGTGCATAAGGTCCACAAACATTTAGCCCTACAGTGTTCTCCCCAGAATTTTTTTCCAGCCGGGTGGCATGAAAAAGTAGCCGGGTGGGGCGAGTTGAAAATGCAGGGCAACTGGGCTTACAGCATAGAAGGAGGTGAGCCGATGAATGCCGGGTGGAGCACCCGGCTAATAGAGCCTGGGGAGAACACTGCCCTAGTGGTTAAAGGAGGACTCATTGAACTGTCCTTTGGGACTCTGCTGCATTCATATTTGTAATTTTTGTAACAATTTTTTTTCCTTGTCCTTTGAATTGGGGATTAACTAAGGGTCTGAGGTACATGAGACAATGTTACACGTGCCAGGGGGTGCTTGGTTAAAAAAAAAAAAACTTCCATAGAGAGATCTATCCTGTGTTAGTAATGTTGAAGTAATACTTATTATCAGTGGCATTCATCTTTCTCTGCTTCCTGTTCTCAGCATTGGCACAACAAAGAAGGGAATCGGACCAACCTACTCCTCCAAAGCAGCGCGTACCGGTCTGCGTGTGTGCGACCTCCTAGCAAACTTTGACGAGTTTTCATCCAGGTAAGAAGACTTTTGGTGGTGGAAATTTATTACGTAAAATGTTTTTCATTTTTCTGTGTTTACTTTTATTGTTGGTGCCCTTGGTTCACACATAAATTTGTACATGTCCAGTCCTGTCAGTTTTGCATGAGTTTTCTATCAGTTTTACCTGACAGGATTGGAACTATAGACCTTTTATGTGTGGACAGACCCATAGAAAATATGATACAAATCTGACAGGACTAGATTGTACTAGGCTGGAAATGCCTAGATCGAGGAAAACCGTCCGTTTTTACAGCTAGTGTGCCGTAAAGGTCCGTTTTCCATTGGTTCCTATTGCGCTGCAAAACCTTCCGTTTCCGGTCCGCTGGGCACAACGGTCAATAAAATGCAGTATTTTATTTGGGCCGTTCAGCGGAACGGACAACGGAACCGTACGGCCGGATCCGCTGGCGAAAGCTAATGTGAACCGGGCCCAAGCCATAGAAAACTCATGCAAAACTGACAGGACTAGGCTGGAACAGAAATGTACAGATTTATGTGTGAACGCAACCATAGAAACGCATACAAAACTGAGACCCACTGTCAAAAACTGACAGGACACCTTTTATGTGTGGACCCAGCCCTATTTTAGACAAACTCTGTCATAAAAAAAATAGATACTTGCCTAAGAAGAGGGAAGACTTGGGATTCTGCAGAGGCCTCCCGCATCCACCTCAAGACCACCACCACCGCCGCAGCGCAGGAATCCCTCAGCACAAATCAGACAAGAGCTTACTGTATATGTTACGTGGCAATGCTCCTCTTCAAGTACGAGTGCAGTTACTGCGCCTGTGTGAATATGGTCGCGTTCTTGCATGAAGAGGGGGCGTGGGTGCAAACTTTATGCGGGTCACATGCAGCAAAGGTGGAGGACAAAGGAAACCTCTGAAGGGTCCAGAGGCTTCCCTCTTCTTACTTAATTATACTTTTTATTTTTTTTTTATTAAACTTAATGCCACATGTGGTTCTCAGAGACTGAAGTGGAAAAAAAAATGTGTAGTACAGCTAAGAAATAAAATATTAGGAGCAGAGACATAAGTCTAATATTGTTTCCAGTACAGGAAGAGTTAAGAAACTCCAGTTGTTAGATATGCAAAAGAGCCATTGAGCTCCAAGACTTTCAAAGTCGCAGAGAGCTCTGTCTTCTGAAGCTAGGTATCTAAGCTGTCAGTCACTGTATTTGCGTAGTTCACTGGCCTGCTCTGTAAAATCATTTTAAATGCTGAGTAGTGTGTAAACTGCAAATATTAGAGAATGATGCAAAGTTATAAAAAACACTATATAACTGAAAATAGATATTTTCTTTGCTACTAATGTTCTAGTAATTATCCGTACTACACTACTAATTCATTATATCATCCATCTTTTTTTTTTTTTCGCTTCAGTGTCTCTTTTAAAGAGAACTTGAGATGGGTACTAAAGAAAAAAAAATATACATACCAGGGACTTCCTCCAGCCCCCTCCTGGCTCATCTCTCCCTCGCCGTTCCCCTCCACCTCCTGGTTCTTTTGCAATTGGCCCCAGAAAGTCTTCCAGTCCAGGGCCAACTGCATATTCCTGGCCTGTCTGCCCTCTCGGCATCTATAAGAATGCTGCGGGCGACGGGACTGGGCGCAGCTGGACTGCGTCCATGGTCAGATTTAGGCCTAGGGCACAACACCAACATGGGTACCAAAGAAGCAAGGGTAACAAAGCAGCAGGCTAAACTGGTGCAGCATTTGCAAGCTTGCAAATGCTGCTGTGCAGGAAATTGCTTGACCACGGCACTCTGCTGCCAGTGGCCTGTGCAGCGACCACCTTGCTCTCTGTGCATGTTTGCATTGTGGTGGGCAGCTATAGACTTGGGCAGCATTGGAGACAGAGGGGAAGAGGAAGCTTCGGCACTGGAGACAAGCAGAGAAATGGATGGCTGCTGCGGTGTGAAGCTGAACTGGCTACCTATACTGAAAAGGGGGTGGGAAAAGGAGGAATTAAGGGAGTCATCTGGCTACCTATACTGGAAATAAAGGGGGAGGAGTCATCTGGCTACCTATACAGCAGGGGGGGGGGTCACCAAGCTAACTATACTAGAGGTAAGGGGTCATCTGGCTACCTATACTGAAGGGGAGGGGGGGCGCATCAGGTTAACTATACTAGAGGGAAGGGGGAGGAGTCATCCGGCTACATATACTGAAGGGGGGTGGCTGGTGATAGTGGCCTTGGGCGTTGGAGTATAAACCTGGCCCAGAATGCGCTGGAGGATTTTCCGGGCAATTTGTGGACGAATGAGGCGGAGGACGGCGGCGAGGGAGCGTTGAGCCTGGAAGAAGCCCCAGGTATGTATATTTTTTACATCTCGGATTCCCTTTATGGTTTGACAAAATGTCATTCGTTTCAAACCTCATTCCTAACTGTAGACCATGCATGTCAAAGTCCGACCCGTGGGCCAAATCTGTTGTCCCACTCTAGACCACCAGAGAAGCTATATTGGAGGTGAAGCCTTATATCACCAGGGAAGCCATACATGGGGAGGTAGGGGAAAGCACTAAACACTAGGGAAGGGTGGGGGCCCTCTAGGCACCAGGAAACTGTGTAGGGAGGGAGGACAACTAGACACCAGGGAACTGTATCGGGGGTTGGAGAGGAGCCCGTATATACCAGGGAACTTTATAGGGGAGGAAGGTGGCCAGTAGACATTGAGGTTGGCCCGCGACTAGGTCCCAGTGTTCAATTTCGGCCGACTTTGTATTTGCGTTTGACACCCTTGCTGTAGACAGGCGTTTCTTATGGGATTTCTGTTCATAGCAACAGCAGAGGGGGGAGGCTTGAAACCCCTTTTCCCTCTCCTCCATATCTGAGCCAACTGCTATTACATTTCTCCAGGGCATTCTGGAGTCCGTTGTAGCTGCTGTGAGGGACTTTGTACAGCCGCCTGTGTGGCTTCTGAGTGCTTCTGGGCAAGCTCTGCCTGTTATCAGAATTCCTCACAGAGTGGGGGAGGAGGAGCTGATCTATGCAGAATTCCAATACTACACTCTCTATTTACTAATCATAAGGCTGGTGGTTAAAGAAGCTCCCTTCCTCCACCCCAGACCTACCATGTGCTGATTCTGATAAGATACAGAGCTTGCCCAACAGCATTCAGAAGTCAGTCCCTCATCCCCCAGCAGATCTGCACCTTCTCACAGCCCCTCTCAGCATCTGTCAGGTGAGCTGGTGTGCAGTAAGCTTCTCTTGCTGTATAAAGGCCGTACACACGCAAGATCAATGTCCCACGGGCGAGATTGCAGGGCCGAGTCTTAGAGACGCATCACTAGCCTGCAGATTAGCAATATGTCGTGTTGGCATGGGGAGGGAAACAGCGTGGGATTGATGTCACATTGATGTCCGATGTTTTCAATGGCAGCCATGCTGTTTTCAAACCATATTTGAAGATAAATCATAATGACAGTAATATTATGATTTATTACATCCCGGGGTCCTCCTTTTAAAGGACACACAAGCTGAGAGGTGTGGAGGCCACCATGTTTATTTCCTTTTGAACAATACCAGAAACATCTGATCTGCATGCTTGTTTGGGGCCTATGGCTAAAGGTATTAGGGCTGGTTCACACTGCAAGCTCTTTTAAAAGCTCTTGCTAATGTAATGTAATGCTATGTATGTGTTCTCACTGGAGCGATGTGATTTTGTAAAAATCTCCCATAGCATTGCATTATCAAGAGCAGTGGTCCTCAAACTAAGGCCCGCGGGCCGAATGTGGCCCCCTGAGGCTTTTTTACCGGCCCCCCGCACACAAAATGTATTACTTATAGATGCGGTCAGCTACATCTTTCAATTTTTTTGGTCCGCATATAGAATAGCAGTGCTGCCATCACCCATCCACATGGAAGCCAGAAAGCAGTAATTCGCTGGTTTCCAATCAAATTTCACATCAGGTGACACTGCTGTCCAATTAGACTGCAGGTTGTCACCTGGGTATGCTTCACTGTCTGGCCTGCAAAGACTTCTACATCATTTTATGTATACTCCGGCCCCCCAGCAGTCTGAAGTATGTTGACCCGGCCCTCAACCCAAAACGTTTGGGGACCCCTGATCAAGAGCTTTTCAAATCACTAGCGCTTAAAGGGAACCGTAACTGTCATCAAAAAAAAAAGTTTCACTTACCTTGGGCTTCCCCAAGCCCCCTGCAACGGTCCTGTTCCATCGCGGGTCCCCCGTCTCAGGTTTAGTTTATTTTTCTCCTGTCCACGTGTCTCCTTGTACGCTCTCCGTCGTCAAGTGCGTCCTGCGCAGTACAAGGTTTTTCTTACTGCACCTGCGCAGGGAAAACTTGATGGGAACGCGTACAAGGAGACGCGTGGACAGGCCGAAAACGTTAACTAACCCGCTGCTGGGGACCGGTGGATAGTTGAGGACCGGAGTGGGCACAGGGTGCTGCAGGGGGCTCAGGGAAGCCCCAGGTAAGTGAAACTTTTTTTTGTTTGTTCGCTTTAAAACAGCCCTTAGAGGCAGAAGATCAGCAGGACAGCCAGGCAATGTGCATTGTCCATATCACTCTCACTTCAGGTGTAAAGATAAACGGAATATTTTCAGGGCTAATGCACATGTCCACCAACTGCACGACATAACCAACCGCATCAACAAGTTGCTTATACGACAAGTACGTACACACATGCCAACCAACTAAACAACCAACTTGCTTAAATACTACGCGTGCAAGCTAAACGACAAACTGCACAACCTGTCTGCGTTCAGAAACAACAAAGTTGTTCATAAGACTTGTACACACGTGGCCAACCTGATGGTGGTTGGGTAGATTGATCCACCGGTTGGATCTGGCAAACAACCTGTTATCAGTTGGTCATCTGGTTGTTTGCCAGCCGTACACACGACCACACGATCTTCCAACCAACCAACTTTGAAAGATAGTTTGGCAGATTTTGTGTGTGTGTGTGTGTGTGTGTGTGTGTGTGTGTGTGTGTGTGTGTGTGTGTGTGTGTGTGTGTGTGTGTGTGTGTGTGTGTGTGTGTGTGTGTGTGTGTGTGTGTGTGTGTGTGTGCGCCTTTAGATTCTTATCACTTTGTCTCTAGTGTGAGGCAGAGAAAACCATCCCTAATCCTAATTTTGTAGTCAGACTGATCTAATTCGTCTGTTTGTTTTTCTTTATAGCGTACTGAATTTGCTAGAGCCAGATTTATGTGTCCTCTTGTTGTTTCTTCAGGTTTAAATCCCTGGCCCAGCAGCATCAATCAATGTTTCCAAACCTGGAGATCGATGTAGACGGCCAGCTGAAGAAGCTGAAGGTAAAGGAAATAGGCTGGAGGAATGTGGTGGACAATGCTGTAAATAATAAATGGGATGTGTACAGCTGAATCTGTTTGTAATGACAGCAAACTGAGGAAAGGAGGCGGATCCACACTTCCCCTGTATAGTGACTCATCCTGCCATTTCCTGCTGCAGGATAGAGAATAAAACAGCATCTGGTTAACTATAAAACCCACAGATAACTTTCAGTGACTCCATTCATTATGAATGAGCTTGGCTATGAGCCCCCCCCCAAAAATAATAAAATAGTCATATGTCCATCATAGTCTAAGGCAAGCTAACTTATTTGTACAAATTAAATTTGCTACCGGTATGTGGGAGGAAAAAAGTCGTCAGAGGAAACCCACGCAAGTAGAATTTAATTTTACATTTAAATTGAACCCTAGGTGAAAATAATCAATTGTTTCTATCCTCCTAAACCATGGCCATTTATTATTAGATATCCCATGGTTTAATCTTATGTTGAAACACTTACAAAGTGGACTTAATGTTTTATTGTCTTTGCTCAATGGCAATTTGTGTCCTAGGGCTAAAATACATGAACTATTGCCCTTTTTTTTTAATCTATCCCCTGCACTCAAAAGCTGTTCTCTGCAGGAAAACTTTTATGGCAGTAATTCTTTATCAGAGAGACATCCATTGCTATAATTACTAGGTAATGCCCAGTGGTGTTGATCCAGGGATTTTATCGGATTGCCATCGGGAGTTGGGAAGGAACGTCTTCCCTTTTGGGGCTAATTGGACCATGCCTTGTAAAGGTTTTTCGCCTTCTTCTGGATCAACAGATATGTGAGGGAGCAGGCTGGTGTTGTACTTTATTTTCTGGTTGAACTCGATGGACATATGTCTCTTTTCAACCCAAATAACTATGTAAGAGAGGGATGTCCTCTCCAACCTAATCCGAGAAAAAGGAAATACAGCCTGGTTATTAATATGCTTGACACTGTACATACACATGCTTATTACATGTCACCTCGAATACACTTTAACCTTTTTATGGGCTTCAAACGAGATAACTTATTTGAAGCTGCTTGCATGCTGTAAATCTCTAACAGGAAACTCGTTTGGCTGCCTAGTGCAAGAGTAAGAAGCTATGTTTGCCTGCTCCAGGTGCCTTCTTCCCTTCCTCCACCAGCAGCTCTGTGTTCTCGACGGCAGGTCTTCTGGGTCTCCGTCACTTTCGATCACATAATAGGACGATCACATGATAGAGGCTCTCCCATCACCCCTCTTCCACAACCGGGTGGCGCTGTAACGCTGACACAGTCTCCTGGATCCGATCACATGTCCTATCGTGATTGAAACCGAGGAGACCTGCCGGGAGTATATCACCGTGCTCCCTGCTGTCACCCTTACCTCGCCCCCACATATCCCGCCAAGCCTGCCAGGCTGAGGAATGCCCACCTCCCCAGCAGCAGGAAAAATTCGGCCCTACAGCCATTATTAATAAAGTTTTACTTTATTTGGCTGTTGAAGGATAACTACCTGGCAGGTCTGTACACAAGCCCCACTGTCTGCTTTTGTTTTTTCCCTTCCTATCTGCCGTTTAGTTGACTTTTAAATACACACTAATTTGCTCTTGAATAGTGTAGTATCCGTACATGCAGCAAAGCACTTCAAATGCAGGGTAAAGGGAAACTATGTTTAGAAAATGCAAAGCTTGTAAAATGCATATATAAACTCAGATCTACTCCATGAGATCCCATTCAAAATTCAAACCTTGCAGTGCAAGCAGAGCGCCTCAGAAATAATATACAAACTCAAGTGCACACTTTATAAACGTGTTTGGAACAAAACACCAAGATGGTTTTGGGAGTAATTGGCTGGGGGTGAAAGTACTATTATCCAGCTCCTAGGTACAGTTGTTTACCACTAGAGGGTGCTGTTCGAAGCTTTTTAGTATGTACTACTTGTGCAGCATCAACTGTTTCAGATATTAGAATATTATAATAATTTGACCATTTGTATAGCGCTTTTCTCCTGTTCGGATTCAAAGCGCTCAAGAGCTGCAGCCACTGGGAACGCGCTCAAGAGGCCACCCTGCAGTGTTAGGGAGTCTTGCCTTGAACTCCTTACTGAATAGGTGCTGACCCTAACCAGGATTTGAACCGCACACTATCCAGCCACTACTATATTGGGAGATAAACCTGGCACACACTTTCAATTATGATTGGCCAATCATTGACCAATTTTACCACCTCCATATATATGAAAGTGTAAAGATCTATTCTAAGCAGATTGTGTAGGTAAACCCTCCTACTAGATAGAGGTAGTAAAATTGGGCATGGATTGGCCAATCATAATTAAGTGTGTACCAGGCTATAGGCTGCACGTTTAGCTGAATACAGAAAATAACTGTCATTTATATCTAATCTTAATGTTTTTACATAGTTACATATTTAGGACAACATCATTTGAGATAGTGTAGGAAGGGTGTGTCCTGATTGAGTACAAATATTGTTTATAAAATACAAAACTTTAATGTTTGCATAAAATATATTTCTTCATATAAAAACACATGAAAGTGTACCAACCCTCACCCCACCACCCTCGTTCCCCGAACCCAGATATCCCGCTCCCCCTCGCTACCCACTGACTATTATTCATATATTATTGTGTGCACATAGATCTGAACTATGGCTGCGCAGCGTAATGTCCACAAAAATCATGGATCCTGACACTTGCAGGTTAATGTATAGTCCAGAAAAAATTATTATAAAAATAGTTACATATTTACTTAGGTTGAAAAAAGGCATACGTCCATCGCGTTCAACCAGAAAATAAAGTACAGCACCAGCCTGCTCCCTCACACATGTTCCTGTATTTGGCAATATGATCGATGTATTTGAGGATTAGTTACACTCTTTTCTGTTGCAGATGTACGCTGAAAAAATCCGGCCCATGGTGAAAGATGGCGTATACTTCATGTACAAAGCTCTCCATGGCCCGCCTAAAAAGATTTTAGTAGAGGGAGCCAACGCCGCATTACTGGACATTGACTTTGGTTAGTTGGCAAATAATGCCTTGGTGGGTTTTTGTTTATTTAAGTGTATCTGAAGGGGGAAAAGTGCCCAAACTGGGTATGTACCTGGGTAGATGGAAACCTCTGGCTTTTCCTGACGTGCCCCTACACCTTACCACTCCATTGCTGAGACCCACCGAAGCCCGTTGACAAGGGCTTGTCAATGGAGCTCAGCCACACTGTGCAGACGGACAGTGGCTTGGATTTTTCTGTCCAGTCTCAGTGGTGGCTACTCGCTACAGGGCAGGCGCAAGCCATCCTGAGCATTGCGGCTGCACTCAGTCGCCTATAGGAGTGCATCTATGAACTCCCAATCGGTGGTTGGGAGGACAACGTGAGAAGCCTCTGGAAGATCCGGATGCTTCAGTCTATGTAGGTAAGTATCTAAATCAGCCTTTCTCAACCTTTTTACCCTGGAGGAACCCTTGCAAACAATTTTTGGATCTCGAGGAACCCCTGTATTTATTTTGCAGGAGGCATGGTCTTTAGAAGTAGGTGAGGCTGTTTATTTCACTACCCCCTATTATAGTGCCACTCATTATACTGTCTCCTTATCCTAGTGCTTTTTATTAATGTGCTCATTATTATTTTGATCCCAATTTAGTGCTTATTTTTTCAGTACCCCCTATTATAATTTGCTCTTTTATACGCTCCCTCCCATGATGGGGGGAAATGCCAAGGAACCCCTGCAGAATATTCAAGGAACCCTGGTTGAGAAAGACTGATCTAAATTCTACACATGTGGAACTCATAGGTTTGCTTTAAAGTGGACCTGAACTCACAGAACGCAAGGAAAACCGAGAGAAGTACACCCTGTGTATTTTTTAGAGAGAAGAGCCTGTCTATTTTCCCCAATTCTTCAAGTAATCATACAGCTGTGTTAGCCCTGAAATTTGGCAGGCACGGCTAATATGTAAACGCAGGATGTAAACACTTTGACTGCTTCCATGAAAACAGGAAGTGGACACACTGCAGATTTATTGCAGAAGTTCTGTAATCTGTAACAAAAATGTTTTTCTTTAAAGGTTAATTATACTGTTGCTTGCATATTTTAGAGCAGAGAGGAAGTTCTGAGTTCAGGTCCGCTATTAAGAGTTCCGCATGTGTCATAACCTCTCTATAGCGTACGAGAGAACGGCGCCGGAGACTTGGGAGCAGGACACAGCCAGTATATGGCTGATCCTGCTGCTGCACAAGTCCGGGCCGTGTTAATTACTATTCCCCCTCCAGGCCGACATGGGTAGTGGGGGAATGAAATAATTCGGCTTCCAGCAATTGCTGGAAGCCGAATTGTTTTAAAAGCAACTTCATCTCCGTCTTGTGACGGCGCTGAAGTTGCTCCCTGTGCCTGCGATAGCCGTAGTTCCTATTACTGCCTATGGTGGCGCCGGCTGCGCCCAAGTCTCCTGCGCTGCTGCGCTCAAGTGTCCAGCGCTGGATGTTCGCCCTCTATATACAAGGTCTCTTTGCTCCATGCAGTCTGAGGTTCATATGCAGAGGTGAACTTTTTGAAGTACTGGGTGCTCACCTGATATGCCTGTGTATTTCACTTGGCCATATTGCTATTTGCAAAGGATGTGGTCACCTTCACACAAGGGCAGCAGTGGTTTTTTTTGCTTGAAGATGTCAAAATATTACATCCAGTGTATAACAATAAATCATGCAGGACTTTTATTTATTTATTTTTTAAATTGCCATTGAATGTGTGATGTTAACAATGGCATGCCCATCTTCAGGCAAGGGCACTGACGCAGGAGGAGGTGGCATCTACTTCTCTTCTTGGATTCGCCCTATGTTGTTTAAAGAGGAGCTGTCAGCGATACTATCTCAGAAAAAAACACATAGAAGTAGATAAATACTTGCTCTACCTACATAACATATGTATTGCACCGTCCACGTTTTGAGTTTACTGATTTTTCATAGTAAAAAGAAAAAAAAAAAAGAGAGAAACCTTCTTAGGATTCTCCATCTTAACTGTGTCTGTTTTTGAAGCCAATCCTGATGTCCTTTTCTCCCTTACAATCCTCTGCCTGATTGTGTATGCATTGCCCGCCCTCCTCCCAGTCTTCAGGCACTCCCACCCAGCTCTGCAGTAGAAAGTGCATTGTCTTAGCATGAGAAATATTGGCCAATCAGAGAGGAACAGAGACGTGGGAGGGGAAAACAGGAGGGAAAGAGGCATCAGCCAATCGGGCTGCATTAGTTAAGTCTGAGGGAAAAGTAGAGCAGCAAAAAAGGACAACACAGCATACCCTGCAACTTCCTTTGTGCAGCAGATGTACCAAATAAGAGCCACAGAAACTGGGGAATGCTACTATTTATTATTACAAGTTAGAAAATAGATTTTATTTCTGAAATCTTGTATTTTTAATTTGGGTCCACTTTAAGTTTGCTGGGTAGACTTATACTTGAGTCCATAAAAAAATGTGATGTATTCGACAATATACGGTAATCATTTTTAGCTAATTACAGATTTTTGGAGGAATTCGCGGGACACTTCACATGATGCCTAGAAGAGGTTTACCTATACAAAAAGCTTTCAACTTGTAGGTTTTATTTTGCTAGTGGCAATACCCTGATTATCCCTTTTATCGGCAGGAACTTATCCCTACGTGACGTCTTCAAACTGCACGGTGGGGGGTGTCTGTACAGGACTCGGAATTCCTCCCCAGAATGTTGGAGAAGTCTATGGAGTGGTGAAAGCTTACAGCACTAGAGTAGGTGTTGGGGCCTTCCCTACAGAGCAAATAAACGTGAGTATGGTTCATGAATTCCTCTTTGATATATATATATATATATATATATATATATATATATATATATATATATATATATATATATATATAATATATATATAATAATTTTTTTATTTTATTTTTTTCTTACTTTTTATGGGCCTCTGTGTGGCAAGACTTGAATTTTTAGAGATCTGGCACAGTTTAGGGGAGAGCAAGTATCCTGGCTACTCAGTACACTTTTGTTCTATACGTATTTGATAAGGGGCCCGCTATGTTACTTAGCTTGCAGAGCATGCTGGCTTTCATGAGCACTGCCTGCAAGCTGCAGTACACACACTAGTCTTTAAAGCGGACATGAACTCTTGCACAGGAGAGAATGGGACTATGGAGAAATCTACCCCGTGTGTGTTTATAGTGCACAGCCTAGCTAATTCTCCCTTCGTAAGAAAGTAATGAGCTAGTGTAATTTGAGTTCCCAGCTGTCTGCTATGTTGAGAGCTAATATGTAAATACAGGAGTTTAACCCTCTGTGTGCTCCCAGCAAACTAGTAAGTAACTATACTGCAGGATTTCTAGAGGAGCTCTAGAAGATGTTCAAGGAAATGTTTTTCTGTAAAGGTTATTGTGCTGTTGCTTATCTTTTTAGAGCAGAGAGGAAGTTTTGAGTTCAGGTGCAATTTTAATCCTCATCCATTATTACAAAGGATTAATCCGCAATCCCTGTATAAACACTGGTAATTGGCTCTCTACTAAGCAGCATGCTCTGACCCGTGTTCCAACGATGTCAACTTGTTTTAAAGCGGACCTGTAAATACTTTTGCAACACACGGTTTCATTTACCTAGGGCTTCTGCAAGCCCCCAGCAGCCGTCCTGTCCCGCGCCGGTCCTCTACAAGCCTCCATTCTCCCGCCGCCAGCTACTCTCGGTTTTCGCTGCCGGGCCACTATGCACGGCTGTGGCCACGCGCATCCTTTATTTGCGTTTCCCTTTATTGCAGAGGGGAACGCAAAGAAAAGATGCGCTTGGCAGGGCTGCGCTGGCTTCTACTTACAAGTCGAGGTACGCAGCGGCGGTGGGAGAACGGAGACTCATGGAGGACCGGCGCGGGATAGGACGGCTGCTGGGGGCTTGCAGAAGCCCCAGGTAAGTGAAACTGTGTTTAAAAATATCTACAGTTCCGCTTTTAATTCCCCGTCGTGGGCGGCTTTGGAAGTCTTCAGGAGCACTCGGGGGGGGGGGGGGGGGGGGGGCTTTGTACCGCGCAAGCGTGGGCACGCTTGGGTTCCCGAAGACTTCCAAAGCCTCCTGGGGCGGCAGAGAACAGTATTCGACTGATCGGTCGGAGACTGCTAACAGGGAGCAGATGCTGGGACGCGGAGAACGTGAGAGGAGCGGGTAGGTTCTATAAGACACAGAGGCTTTTATCTCCATAGGTTTGTTTTTGTTTAAGGTTCTCATTATCTTAAATTACATGTACACAAGAAACCCTGATCTATGGCACCCAGTGTTAGCAAGTTTTCCATTTCTTTGGAAGAAACTGATGCCTCACATGACGTGATTTTAAGGCATTTCTCCTCTCTGGTCTGCACTGCTCAGATGTCATTAGTAACAGCCAATGGGGTTTGGTGGGGCAGCCAGAACCTAAAAGAATAAGACCTGTCGGAAAATCGCCACCTTTGGTACATTTAACATGAATACTATGCTCATGCCTGAATGGTGTGTACTTTATTGTTTGCAGGATATAGGCAGTCATCTTCAGTCCACGGGCCACGAATGGGGAGTGACCACAGGCAGGAAGAGGAGATGCGGTTGGCTGGACCTGGTCATTTTAAAATATGCCCACATGATCAATGGCTTTACTGCGTAAGTCTGCCTTTAATGCCTTGTTGTTGGGCAAAACCTGAAGAGTAAATTGCTTTAAGATATGAAAATAGTAGGCGGGAGTAAGCTGCCTTTGCTGTATCAGCCAATCCCAGTCTTCGTTTATAGTGCAGGAGTGTGAGCGGAATCTCGGATTGGCTGCACCTTCTCGGTAATGACGACAATGCAGAGCAGTTCTGACTGTGAAAGGACCCTTTGATTTCAATTACGGCATATTTCCACTGGGGGCCACGGCCATGTCTGATTTGGCCACGGCTCCTGTTTTGCTGCATATCCAGATCCCAAATCACCTGCCCTGCCTTGCATGGCTAAGGTATTTGGCTGTGTGTTGCAGAAATCTGCAGCATGTGGTCCAGATTCATACTAAAGTGTGATCTGGATAGCAAACCACTACACAGGTGGCGTTTCCCCGAACAGCTCGCAAGAGGAGACACTGCGTATTTGTATGTAGTGGACCGGTAGCCTGGTAAGTACAGCACAGTGTTGATGCCATTCACGCTCTCTTTATTGCTTCTTTTCATAACACATCATTGAAAGTGTGATAAATTTGCAAACAAAAAAAAACATTTTTGAAGATGTATTGCGTTTTTTTGCCCTGTGTTTGAATGGGTTTCCTCCAGGCACTCTAGTTTCCTCCCACATCCCAAAAACATACAGATAAGTTAATTACCTTCCCCCTAAATTGGCTTTAGACTATGATACATACACTACATGATACATACATAGACATATGACTATGGTAGGGACTAGATTGTGAGCCTCTCTGAGGGACAGTTAAGTAACAAGACAATATACTCTGTACAGCGCTGTGGAAGATGTCAGCGCTATATAAATACTAAATAATAATAATATCTTGACCTCCCTTTTTGTCCCTACCCTTGCTCTAGATATGTGTGCATTGTTTAGAATTATATGTTCAAGTCACTCCCACTTTTCATAGCATCACCCCAAGAGGTGTCCTCCCATGATGCCTTGCACTTGCTAATGAATTGAAATGTAACCCCATGAAAGGCCCTTAATGCTCTCTGCTCTTCCTGTATTTTCATAAGCAGTCAGTCAGGGATGTAGGGAATGGGTGTGGTGCCGATGCAGCTTCAGGGAGAAGTTCCATTTATTCTAGCAGCTAGAGGACAGATGCAAACTAAAATCGCCTGAAATGGGCATAGATGGAGAGAATGGGGTTGGTGGTTGTGTAGGGTTTGCTGCTAATTCCCTAAGTGTAACTGCCGGGCATAAAATAAAAAAAATAAATTATTTTTTATCTGGTAAACAAGTAATAAGGATGCTAACCAGGCAATCAAAAAGTTAAAATCACTGTTACTTTTCTTGTTGATAAATGATCATTCCCCAGTTTACCTGACTCTTATTTGGTACACAAAAAGGAAGTTGCAGAGCATGCTGGGTTGTCCTTTTTTGCTTCTCTATTTCCCCTCAGACTTATCGAAAGCAGCCTGATTGGCTAAAGCCTCTTTCCCTCCTGTTTTCCCCTCCCACACCTCTGTTCCTCTCTGGCCAATATTTCTCATGCTTAGACAATGCACTTTCTATAGTAAAGGGCGGGCAAATCAAGCAGAGGAGGGTAGGGCAGGAAATGACATCAGGATTGGCTTCAAAATAGCCATGCTTAACATGGGAAATGCTAAGGATTTTCTCTTTTTTTTTTTTTTTTTTTTTTTTTTTCTTCTGTAGAAAAATCACTAAAATCAAAACGTGGACAGTGCAATACGTATGTTATGTAAGTAGAGCAAGTATTTATCTGCTTATATATGTGTTGTTTTTTCTGAGATAGTAGGGCTGACAGCTCCTCTTTATCCACTTCAGGACCGGCCGCCTAACCCCCCCTTAAGGACCAGGGCAATTTGCATGGGGGGAGGGGGGTTGCGTTTGGGGGGTCAGGCGGCCGGATCCCGTCTGTGGCTGGCTGGGCATGGTGTCCCCATGGAAGCAGGTGTCCCCCCTGTAGTTGGCAGCCATCACTCACCTTCCAGACTCCAGCGACAAGCCGCAGTAGCCACCTCTTCTCCAGCTGGCATCTCCGCTCCAAATGACACTCAGGTCCGGGTCGCGGCTTGATGACGTCATCAAGCCGGGACCCGGCGCTGATGTCAGACAGAGCAGAGATGCCGGCCAGAGCAGAGGGGAACAGCACGGAGGTGAGTGGATCCTCTTCTTTTTCCCCGTACCGCTGCAGCTGTCAAGTGATCACTACGATCCGACGGCGATTGTAGTGATCAGCAGCCATACACGATGGCTGCTGATCACTCGGAGATGCCAGCTGTCATATGACCGCTTAATCTCACCTCTCCGGTGCGCATGATTGCGTCGGGACGGTTTGTTAGCGCGGACGTTGAATCAACGTCCGGTCAGAACGGTAGCACCACCTTCTGGGCGTTGATTCAACGTCCGTGGCCCCCAAAAGGTTAAAAAGAATCTGTATTGTTAAAAACGCACAAAAGTAAACATACCAGTGCGTTAGGGGACATCTCCTATTACCCTCTGTCACAGTTTTCGCTGTACCCCGCCGCATTAAAAGTAGTCAAAAACAGTTCTTAAGTTTGTTTATAAACAAACAAAATGGCCACCAAAACCAAAAGTAGGTTGGTGTACAGTATGTCCACACATAGAAAATACATCCATACACAAGCAGGCTGTATACAGCATTCCTTTCGAATCTCAAGAGATCATTTGTGTGTTTACCTTCCGCCCCCCTGCTGCTATCATCCACTGAAGAGTGACAGGCTGCTTGTTTCTTCCTGCAGACAGCTGTGTCTGTAATTCCTCAGTATCCTCAGCTCCTTTCACAGCCTAACAGAGGACTATTTATACAGCTTGTAAAAGGCTCTCACTGACAAGAGAGCAGAGAGGCTGCCTAAAGTAAACGACAAACACGGGAGTATGCATAGAGGGGGCCTCGAGGGGAGGGGGGGGGGAGGGCATGCATAACAGATCAACAACATTGAAGAGTTGGCAGCCTTGCAGACACAGGGTGACAAATCCGACAGGGGAAAGATAAGTTGATTTATTACAGAGACGGTGATAGTAGAAAGTGCTGCACTAAGCCAGAGCACATTAGAATAGTTTTAGGAACTTGTAGGATAGTAGAAAAAAGGATGACATTTTTGTTAGTCTCTTTAAAGCACACTGTAAATGAGGGATAAGGAGCCTGTTATATTTATTTCCTTTTGAACAATGTCAGTTGCCTAGCTGTCCTGCTGACCTTTCATGCATCAGTAGTGTCTGAATCACACACCTGAAACAAGCATGTGACAATTAGGTCACACATCTGAGCAGCATGCTTGTTCAGGGTCTATGACTAAAAGTCTGGGGATCAGCAGGACTGCCAGGCAATGTGCATTGCTTAAAAAAAAAAAAAAAAAAAAAAAAAGAATGCAGCCTCCAATTTTCTCGTAGTTCAGGTGTTCTTAAACTTGGAGAGACTTGTTGAATTCTGCATAGTATCTCCATGCTGCTGATGAAAAACTGCAGTGTAAGGGCCCTTTTCTACTACTCTGTTTTATATGATCTGATACCGATTGCTAAAAGATCGCAAAACGCAGTGTACAGTAAAGCGTATTGAAACTGCAGCGATTTCCCCCCCCCCCCCTCATTAGTGCAATCTGATTGCATTTCGATTTTTTTTCCTCCAGTGCAATTGTCCTGCTGCATTTTGGATGCAATTGAGCTCCTACACGGAGTATAGTAGCTCAATCTCATTAGTGGAAATTAGTCTTATTTCATTAGCAGCTTCAGTAGTTACGGTTTTTTTAGTTTAAGATAAGTGCACTTCTTTTTACCTCAGTCAGCAGAACTTGTGCTGTAAATTCCTGGAATGCTTTAATCTGTCTTTACTAGCAGAAAATACAGAAACTGAAAGCAGAAGTCCTCCGTTATTGTCTCACACTGCCCCCTAGTGACAAGTGGCCATAAATACATTACGGCAGTACTAATTAGAAGAAAAGGAAATGTAACAAATAAGAAATATTTTTTTTTAAAAGGTGCTCAAATAAATTGGCCTGGAGCACTTGCAAGGGTTAAATGTGATTGCGCTTCATAGTGGAAAAGAGCCCTAACTGCTCCCATTATCCATGTCCAGTTTGCACCCACTAACAGAAGTAGAAAGAAGAAATAAAATACACACGTGATCATTCTTTAGCCGCCACTTGTGATTGCACATTAGATCTGTGGCTGCATAAGGCCCGGTTCACATTAGCGGTCGCCGTCCGGAATCACCGAGCCGGACCGCATGCAGAACGGACGGAACGGACGCACGGCATAGCAATGAAAGCCTATGCGTCCGTTCACATGCGTCCGTTTCGTCCGGACCGGATCCGGACTCTGGCATAAGACCCAACATGCGCTATTTTTTGGTCCGGCTCCTCCGGCAGCCGTATCCGGAGCGGAGCCGGACTGCACCATCCGGCCAATACAAACCAATGAGAACCGGAGAGCGCACAACACACTGGCTAAAAATCCAGGTGTTCTACCCCACTTCCTATGCGTATTGAAGCGGCGATTTTGGATGGGGACACATGGGCAAGCATTTTGGAGTGGAGCAGCAGTGATTTTAAACGTGCTGGAGATGTTGGCAGTATGTCGGAGGTGAGTGCTAAACAGCGGAGGGCCTGATTCCACAGGTCCACCTTCTGCTGACCTCCCAGACCCCAACATTTTTATTCCTTTTCTACTATCTTTTGCCAAACGGATCCGGATCGCATCCTGATGAACACCTGATGCAAACTGACCGGATCCGGATCAGAACCGTACGGTTCCGATCCGGATCTGGTCAGGTCATCCGGTCCGTTTGGCAGAGAACCGCAAGTGTGAACGGGGCCTAATAGAGAAATTAAATATTCCTCTTTAATTCTGGAAGCATGTTCTGCAAATGATTGCAACAGATGAGCCACATTATACAGTAATTATTATTTGGGTTTATTTACATCTTAAGTACAACAGTTCTAATAACCAGGGCTGTGGAGTCGGTCCAAAAATCCACCGACTCCGACTCCTCAGTTTAGGATTCCACCGACTCCGACTCCTCGACTCCGACTCCTCTAATTTGCATATTACAATTTTGTTGATTAAAAGTATGTAACATGAAAATCGTCTCTTAACTGTCAACGCTTAGGAATTTTACAAGACAACTGAAGTGAGAAGTATATGTAGACTACTATATTTATTCCCTTTAGACTAAAACTAGTCCTTGGTAAGAGTACTTGTAAAAGGTACAAACCGGAACAAAGAACATCTATCACGCCCTAGGCAATGTAAGTGTGGGTACATGTAAGAATGATGTGCAGGTACTCTGCAGGGGAATGAAGAGATTGTAAACAGACAACACCTCTGTGTTCAATTTGCACAGCATTCTCAGTGGATTCCCTGCAGCTCTGTGGGGAGTGCATATGTAGAGTATAGTACTACTGTGTAACAAAGTAAACCTGAGACAGATGGAATTAAAGTTTTATACATACTTGGGGCTTCCTCCAGCCACCTTCAGGATAATCAGTCCCTCGTTGTCCTCCTCCACCACCTGGATCTTCTGCTATGAGTCCAGGTACTTGAGCCAGTCGGGCGTAGTGCGCATGCACACACTCCGCCGCCAGGAGCATACTACACCTGTGCAGCACTATTGCGCAGGTGCAGAGTGTTCCTGGCTGTGGGAGCGGCATGCGGCCGGACAGCGCTGACTGGCTGAATTACCAGGACTCATAGCAGAAGATCCGGGTGGTGGAGGACAGCGAGGGACTGATTAGCCTGAAGGGGGCTGGAATAAGCCCCAGTTATGTATAAAACTTTACTTTTCATCCGTCTCAGTTACCCTTTAATTTGTAGTCACCAAACCAAATTTTAACAACATATCAAATTATTTGATTTCATCAGCAAAGGGAGTGCATACATTTGCATAAATCAGCATCAATGCAGAATTATTTCCATCTCGTTGACCATCTCTATTAGTGACACAGCTACACATCAGGCTTTATTCTTACAGCAGAGATGTTATTTAGTATATATAAGAGATTCCTGTGTACACATCATATATACAGTCACAATCAGATATGTATATCTGACCTTAAAAATACGGGGACTGCTTTATTGAAGCAGCACAAGTAACTAATTTTGATTGGTTTATTTCATTTCTGTGGACTAAGCACAGCTATTACTGTATATATACTGTATATATACATTATTTTTAATGACTATTATCTGAGAAATAGAACATTTTATCATATTTTCTATTTTAATTACAGTTACAAATTCATTAGGAGTCGGAGTCGGTGCATTTTTTCCCGACTCCGACTCCAGGCACCCAAAATTGCCCGACTCCACGACTCCGACTCCACAGCCCTGCTAATAACACAACAGATAAGAAATCAAGCCATTTATTAGAGCAAAGGAAAGCAATGTTTGTGCCGTTTGACTTCTCGTCTCCGTGTGGCTGCAGACATGTGGTGCGTTCTGCTTAAAGTCTATCGCAAAACAAAGGGGAACTGGTATCTTCGGATTGAGGCAGATGCAGAGTAGGTTGTGCTGGTTTCTTAAGTTTCAGACCAACCTAAAACATAATAAATGTAGTTGCTGTATTTCAGTTTGACCTTCTCCAAAGTACATCTGTCACAAACCTGTGCAATCCAAACGCGGGTAGAAACAACTCAGTCTGAGGTTATCTGTGGTGAAGTCTCCATGTGAAAACGTAGAGCCGTTTAAGGGATATTGATTACTTGAAGAAATGTACCTATTTCAACGTATCCTTTGTCAACCAACTGGGTCCCGCCCCTTCCAGTTCCAGATCTCCCTATTGTTGCTAAGCCTTGTGGGTTGTGTCATTGATTTACCACTTCAGTACCAGCATTCTCTGGCCTCTTAAAGAGACTCAAAGATCAGTCATAAGGCCGCTTTTTTGCTTACCTGGGGCTTCCTCCAGCCTCCATCTCACGTTCAGCTGCGGTGAGCCCCAGTAACAGGCGCAGTGATGTCAGTCCGGGTCTACTGCACATGCAGACAAGACACAGACTGCCTTCGACTGAGCCTGTTACTGGGGCTCACCGCGGCTGAACGGGAGCAGGAGGACGGCGAGGGATGCATCTGTGCTTTATGGGGCTGAAGGAAGCCCCAGGTAAGCAAAAAAAAAAAAAAACCTGCCTTATAACTCATCTCTGAGTCTCTTTAAGAGGCCAGAGACTGCTGGTACAAAAAAATTGGGCTCCCCCACATCACACTGCATGGGCCTGCCACTCTCACCGTTCGCGCTGCTCTCCCGTCGCTGAAGCCCACTCAATCTGCCATCTCTGACAGCTGAGCTCTGTGAGCCAGTCAGGAGTCCATTTCATTGGCTGCTGGCCCTGTGATCACTGTGAGGCAATGTGATCGTAACGGCAGAGCGAGTGGGTTGTAACAGCAGGTCCATGTGGCACACTAATTAAAATCTACACCCTGACAGAGATAACCGGTCCCAAACAGGGCATGGATTTCAAATAGGCTGATACGGAAGCAGTTACCCTCCCAGGCGGTGTGTAAGAGCCTGACTCATCCAGGGAAAAATGGCTGAGCTCTGTATGGGCGAGTTAGACTAGTCCAGCAGTTCTAAGGCAGGGTTATTTTTATTTTTTGCATTAAATTCATGTTTACTGTATATTCTGGCGGTATAAGACCCCCCCCCCTCCCAACTTTTCCAGTTAAAATATAGAGTTTGGTACAGATGTCCTAGCACCTTAGACTTTGCCCTCCATGGACCTACAAACACTCACTGAACCGTACCACAAGTGTGCTGACTAGCCCGGCTGTCATTCTCCTTTACTTTCCTTGCCGGTCAAAGGTAGCTACAGGTGCCCCTTAGTATTAGGTAGCCAGAGGTACCCTCAATATAGGATAGCTAGAGGTGCCCCTGACTGAAGGGAGATCTTGTTAGTGGCATGCCTAGAGCAGAGTGAGTAACCTCTCATTTACGCTCTCAACAGGACTCTTCACAGGGAAGATGGGAGGGAGGCATTCGGAAAGGGGAATGAGCCGCCTTTCTATCATCCGGCACCTGTAGGCACGTGCCTACAGTACCTTATAGTAAATACGGCCCTGCTCACCGTATAAGACTACCCCCTCTTGCAACACACATCAAAGAAAGATTAACAAAATATCATACTGGTGCTGTGTATGAACAGATATTGGTGCTGTACTGTATGTGGTACCCAGTATATAACCGTATATAGGCGATTGACTGGTTGGATTGGTCAGCTCTTCTTGTCTACCTGTTTATCAGAGCAGTATGAAAGAATAGAATGTGCTGTGCCTATAAAACACGCCTCTTTCACCCTTCTGCCCCCCGCCCCCCCCCCCCCCCCTGTATCCTATTTACCTCCCTCACTGCCTCTCAGATCTTGCACATGTTCTCTGCGCCGCTTCACTACAGTCCTCAGCAGCGAGATCTGAGAGGCGGTAACAGGATAGGGCATATCACCCGGCATCTAAGATACTCTACCCAGAAGACGACCCCTGACTTTTCAGAAGATTTTAAAAGTAGTCTTATACGCCAGAATATACAGTATATGAACATTTTCACAAGCTCTGGAAACCTGCATGCGAAAATGTGAAAAAACGAATGCGAAAGACTGCACGTTTTCTGCCAAAAAGCTGAAGAGTGGGGAAATTAAACTTTTTTTTTTTTACATAATTTTTTGTTTGAAGCTTTTATTCTAGTCAAAATGTGTAAGTTACAGGCAAAAATGTCATAACAAGTCATTTAACGGCTTTTTGCACAGAAATCCAGCAGCAATTGAACGATGGGGAGGTTAATCTGCAGATGGAACACCAGCAAAAAGAGTTGGTCAACCTTACATTTACTTGTGTCCCCACGGACACTGCAATGTAATATAGTTAGTTTGGCTTGTGCTGCTATCATGCATCTGACAATTCTCGCCAACGATCATTTCAGGGCCACTGCAGTTCCCTTTGTCAAGGCATAGGGCAGACAAAGCACGTTATGCTTTTTGTCTACCTTATGTCTTTACAAAGGGGACTGGATTGGCCCAGAAACTATCAGATGTTGTGTGTGATGGGACAATAGAATTGCATAGTCCCTGAAAAGGGCCTGTGTGCGGAACCTTCTTCACAATTTCTTGATATGCCTGCCAGGGTTCCAGCACCGGCAATAGCACACAAACTGGTATGTGGTCTTTGCCATTGGCTGCTGTCATACATGTGAATCTCTCCTGACCGATGTTTACACACATCCTCTCTCTCTATGCTGATGCAGGGGTGAAATTTTCTTACTTGATCTCTTTATAGATTGGCTCTCACAAAACTGGACATCCTAGACACTCTGGATGAGATTAAAGTCGGTGTGGCGTACAAACTGAATGGGAAGAGAATCCCGTACTTCCCAGGTTGGTGTATTTCAGATTTATTTTGTTAAGGAAAAAAAATTGTGCGCGCGTTCTACATTATTCCTAGGCACCGTGCAGTAAGGCCTCGTTCCCACCATACGTGTTGCTGTGCGCATTGCGGTAGTGCATATAGTGTGTGACGGCAGAAGGGCATAGACAGTACTTCTGCTGTTCCCATCATATGTGCTGCGCAGCAGTGTGATGCGCTATCTCACTGCTGCATTCATTTATTGGGAATCACAGCGTTGACTTGTTCACTGTAGTGAATGGGATCAGCAGTGCAGTGCCTAAGGACCGCGTCACGCCAATGGAAGAAGCCCCAGGTAAGTAGAGATTTAATTTCTCGCCTCGCTTATCCTTTTATGGCTACTTTGGGCCACTGATTTAAAGGACCACTACAGTAGAAGCTCATGATAGTAAATATTAGGGTATAGTAAACTAAATGTCCAGGTCCTGGCCAAGCACTATTATAAGTATATGGGAGTATGCCTTTTATAGTAAACCCTGATATAATAGAGCCTCTGTTATAAAACCTGTTTTTTTCAGGCCCTGTGGCATTCTGTATCCGGCTATAGTGGATAGTGGGCGGGCATACGCGTCAATCAATAAAATGGGGAGGTGGGACATATTCAGCATATTTGCTTTGAGTTTGACGCCTGTGGTGTAAGGCATTAACTGAAGTCTTGTATTTTTTTTTTTTTACAGCAAATCAAGAAATTTTACAGCAGGTAGAAGTAGAATACGAGGTCATGCCTGGCTGGAAAAGCGATACCACAAGTGCCAGAAAATGGGAGGAGCTTCCTGCCGAAGCTCAGAACTACGTCAGATTCGTTGAGAATCAAATTGGAGTGCCTGGTGAGAGATCTATTAATACTGAGTTGCCTGGTCAGCCTTTATTACCAACTGCAATGAGTCCAATCTTATTGGCAAAAGCTTCTTGGAGATTGTGCCACAGGAGGGCAGGAAGTAGCTTTTGGAGCAGCCCAGGTGTGTCAGGTACCACTGAACCAGTCAGAGGAGGGGTGAAGAGAAAAGAGCGCACTGCCAACTGCAGTATTTGCAGTGCCAGAAGCACTATGGCACATACCAGAGCTGCGGCAGTGCTTCCCTTCTGCTTAAAGGATAAAAGTGATGACTAAAGAAATGTAGTCTTACTTACCTAAGGCTTTTTCCAGCCCCTAGAAGTCATTTGTGTCCCTCACCGCAGCTCGGGTCTTCTCCAGGGTCCTGCTGACAGCCTCTAAGGTTCACCACTCCCCGATCGGTTGGTGTCTTCTGTACGAACGCGCCCACAACCTTGGGAGCATCCAGCACAGGCGCAGTACTATTCGCCGTAGGGACCGCACTGCGCTTGCTCAGACTGGCCGCGACTGGCCAAACTTACGAAACCCAGTACAGAAGACAAAGAAGGCTGAGGACTGCGGCGTGGGAGCGATCCGTGCGGATGGGGCTGGAGAAAGCCCCAGGTATGTATAAAACTTTAATTTTTTCTCTGGTACAATTTAAAGTGAACTAAGCAGCTCCTGGCTTTAAATAGCTGCAAGGGCTGCCATTGTTCAGAAGCTCAACCCCTGCTGTTTTACAACTAGCATTGTCCAGGCTAGGTGTGAAATTCTTCAACTGTAAAGGTAGCCATACACTGGTCAATTTGCCATCAGATTCGACCAACAGATAGATCCCTCTCTGATCGAATCTGATCAGAGAGGGATCGTATGGCTACCTTTACTGCAAACAGATTGTGAACCGATTTCAGCCTGAAACCGTTCACAATCTGTTGTGGTGGTGGTGCTGCTGCTGCCGCTTAACTCCCCCAAACCCCCCCCCCCCCCCCCCCCCCCGCATACATTACCTGCTCCGCCAGCGCGAGCCCTCCCAGTCACCGCTGCTCTGTCTGCGCTCTGGTCTCCAGGTCCGGCAGGCTTTGCTTCTTCCTGCCCGGCAGGAAGTTTAAACAGTAGAGCGCCCTCTACTGTTTAAACTTCCTGCCGGGCAGGAGGAACTGAAGCATGCCGGAGACCAGCGCGGACACGGAGCAGCGGTGACCGGGGGTAGTCGCGCCGGCGGAGCAGGTAATGTATTGTTGCTCTATTGCGTCGGTCGTCGGGCAATCGAACGCCGCTAGCGACGTGCTCCCTACCCGCGGGCGATCGACGGTAATTTTCCGCACGGAGCGATCGACTGGATCGGACGAAATGGAAATTCGGCGTGTAGCGCGAACGATTGGCAGCAGATTCGATCCCAGTGATCGAATCAGCTGTCGAAACGGCGGCAAATCGGGCCAGTGTATGGCCAGCTATACTGATGTTTTCTGTTTGAAGTACAACAGGGGTTTGTTTGTGGTCAGTTAAGTCTGAGGTGATTTCTTATGTGTTCCACAATCACCCGCTCAGCGACCGCAGGTTCTTTACGGACGGACAAAGTGGCTATTTTAACCCTTAGATATAAAAAAAAAAAAAAAAAAACTTTCAATTTACCTCCTTTTTTTTACAATAAACCACATTTTTAGAATGCATTTTTAATTTGCTATAGAGCTGCCCTGGGTGTTAAAAATGATGCTCAGTTCACTTTAAAGGAAACCTGACACATTACAAGCTCAAGGATTTATACTTACCTGGGGCTTCATTCAGCCCCCTGTAGTTTGTCTGGTCCCTTAAAGCCAGTCAGGTACCCGTTGTGAAGCCCGCAAACTAGCTGGGTCACAGGTCACTGCGCATGTGCGCTCCAGATCGTGCACACCACAGACGGGGATCTGATTGTTGTTGTTTATCTCTGTCATTTTCCAGTGTATCACTACTGTTATTTATTGTCTGAGGAAGCGGGACCTTGCCTGCGAAACGCGTTGCAACTGTTCTTGGGAGTATATGAATAAATTGTGTAATACTTTTATCCGACAGTACATGTCTGTTTGGGGTTGGCTGGTCCACCACCGCAGCCCGAACATTTTTAACCTTTTAGTGACTTTTATCCTACCAGCGCCTCTGTATTTCTCTGCACACCACCTAATTGCTCTCTATCCGGGGGAGTTCTGTACAAGCGCAGTCACATTCTTTGTGTATTGCTCAGAATGCAATCGGATGTGCGCACCGCCTCACCACGTATGCGCAGTGGCCCGTGACTGTTGAGTCACCAGATTTACAGGGCTCACAACGTCAACACAAGAGGGAGCTGAGAGGATGGCGAGGGAGTTGATGGACTTCAGGGAGCTGAAAGAAGTCCGCTGAATTCCACATTATTCAGAAACCTAGCATCCTCCAACTTATTAAGAAATATATCCACAAAAGATGGGGCTGCCAGGTTCCCCATGCTTGTGCCGTGTTTCTGTATAAAATAAAAATCGCCAAATTCAAAGTAGTAGAAGTTCCCTGTTGGGTAGATCAGTTTCCAACAGTCTACTTTGTACAGCCATCATGCCCCCCTGGTGTGGTATTGAAGTAAATAAGCTTTGTATATTCAAAGTACACAATAATGCATTCTCAGGTACAGCTTCCAGCTTTAGTTGAAAACAAATTATTTTCACCTATATTATGCATTTGTGTTGCAGGAAAATGCTATTCACTGGTAGATTAAGATTGCTGTAGGGGAGGAGTTTAAGCACAGGATGTCAAATAATTGGTGGGGGGAGTAGGACGTTACACCTGATGAAGGGCGGAGCCCAAAACATGTAATGAATGCTGACAGTGCAAGGAAACGCAAGTTCAAGCCTGTGGTGTGCCCCTTTCCATTAAATTGAGTAAAAAATAGTAGCTATTTTGCCTTGGAAGTCCTTTAAGCGTACTCGTCTCAGGTACACTTTAAAGAGAATCTGTATTGTTAAAATCGCACAAAAGTAAACATACCAGTGCGTTAGGGGACATCTCCTATTACCCTCTGACACAATTTTGCCGCTCCTCGCCGCATTAAAAGTGGTTAAAAACAGTTTTAAAAAGTTTGTTTATAAACAAACAAAATGGCCACCAAAACAGGAAGTAGGTTGATGTACAGTATGTTCACACATAGAAAATACATCCATACACAAGCAGGCTGTATACAGCCTTCCTTTTGAATCTCAAGAGATCATTTGTGTGTTTCTTTCCCCCTGTTCTCATGCACTGAAGTTTCAGGCTGCTTGTTTCTTCCTGCAAACAGCTTTGCCCTTGTCTGTAATTCTTCAGTATGTGAAAGCCCAGCCAGCTCAGAGGACGATTTATCCAGCTTGTAAAAGATAAGAGAGAAGAGAGAAGCTGCTCTAATCTAAATAACACACAGGCAGTGTGCATAGAGGGGCCTGGAAGGGGGAGTTCATACCAGAACCACAACACTGAAGAACTTGGCAGCCTTCCAGACACAGGCTGACAAGTCTGACAAGAGAGAGATAAGTTGATTTATTACAGAGACTGTGATAGTACAAAGTGCTGCAGTAAGCCAGAACACATTAGAATAGCTTTTGGAACTTGTAGGATGATAAAAAACAGGATGCAATTTTTGTTACGGAGTCTCTTTAAGGTTCAATTTAAAGAGTCTGAAGCCAAAACCACTTTGGTTGTTATTGCCCACTTATGTTAAGCAATAAGACCATAGCTGATTCGCCGCAACAGCGCAATAATAATTTTAAACTTGAGCCCCAGACATTTCCCATCTTGATAACCAGGAAAGTTACTCCTTAACTGAGGACTTATGATGATATCACTAATTATGAGAGGAGACTAGGGTCTACGATCCAGTATAACAATTATGTACTAAACAAGAAAAAGTAGTTCCTCACACTATAAATATAGTATACCAATAGAAGATCAACACTGCATCCTTTTCGTAGAATATATCTTTATTTACCAATAATATTAAAGTCATTAATACACAAAAATGACCACCCTGTCCAAAATGAATAGTAATTGGCCCTATGGCCGTTTTTCAGAGCAACAGTGCATCGGCCCTGGCTAAGAATGTCTCACCCTAGATCAATTAGTAATACATAGTATATGGTGAGACATTGGGTCAAAGGACTGCTATTCAAACATGTATTCAATTATTAATATAAACATAGAAAAAATAGTATCACTCTAAATGAATACAGCATAAAAATAGAGCCAATATTAAAGTGCTAGTGCTTAATATACAGTGGAGGAAATAATTATTTGACCCCTCACTGATTTTGTAAGTTTGTCCAATGACAAAGACATGAAAAGTCTCAGAACAGTATCATTTCAATGGTAGGTTTATTTTAACAGTGGCAGATAGCACATCAAAAGGAAAATCGAAAAAATAACCTTAAATAAAAGATAGCAACTGATTTGCATTTCATTGAGTGAAATAAGTTTTTGAACCCCTACCAACCATTAAGGCCACATACAGACATCAGACCATAGTCTTTGGAAAATGAAAGATCACAGACCAATCTTACCACCCTTCCTGTAGTATAAGAGCCATACTCTACACAGTATTTTCTATGGAGCTGAACTCCCCATCAGACAGAAATCTTTGCAAGATGCTGCACACACAGATGCTGTACAGACACAAAAGATCAGTATCTGCAAAAGATCTGTTCCTGCCAAAAATCCAATCCTGCAAATTGCAATGATAGTCTATGAGATCTGCAGATCATCATACACACATGATTTAACTGACATTCATCTGCAGATATGCAGATCCACCAGGATGGATTTTCAGATCTGCATATCTGCAGATGAATGTCAGTTAAATCATGTGTGTATGATGATCTGCAGATCTCATAGACTATCATTGCAATTTGCAGGAATGGATTTTTGGCAGGAACAGATCTTTTGCAGATACTGATCTTTTGTGTCTGTACAGCATCTGTGTGTGCAGCATCTTGCAAAGATTTTTGTCTGATGTGGAGTTCAGCTCCATAGAAAAGACTGTGTAGAGTATGGCTCTTATACTACAGGAAGGGTGGTAAGATTGGTCTGTGATCTTTCATTTTACAAAGACTATGGTCTGATGTCTGTATGTGGCCTAAGAGTTCTGGCTCCCACAGAGTGGTTAGACACTTCTACTCAATTAGTCACCCTCATTAAGGACACCTGTCTTAACTAGTCACCTGTATAAAAGACACCTGTCCACAGAATCAATCAATCAAGCAGACTCCAAACTCTCCAACATGGGAAAGACCAAAGAGCTGTCCAAGGATGTCAGAGACAAAATTGTAGACCTGCACAAGGCTGGAATGGGCTACAAAACCATTAGCAAGAAGCTGGGAGAGAAGGTGACAACTGTTGGTGCGATTGTTCGAAAATGGAAGGAGCACAAAATGACCATCAATCGACCTCGCTCTGGGGCTCCACGCAAGATCTCACCTTGTGGGGTGTCAATGGTTCTGAGAAAGGTGAAAAAGCATCCTAGAACTACACGGGAGGAGTTAGTGAATGACCTCAAATTAGCAGGGACCACAGTCACCAAGAAAACCATTGGAAACACATTACACCGCAATGGATTAAAATCCTGCAGGGCTCGCAAGGTCCCCCTGCTCAAGAAGGCACATGTGCAGGCCCGTCTGAAGTTTGCCAATGAATACCTGAATGATTCTGTGAGTGACTGGGAGAAGGTGCTGTGGTCTGATGAGACCAAAATAGAGCTCTTTGGCATTAACTCAACTCGCTGTGTTTGGAGGAAGAAAAATGCTGCCTATGACCCCCAAAACACCGTCCCCACCGTCAAGCATGGGGGTGGAAACATTTTGCTTTGGGGGTGTTTTTCTGCTAAGGGCACAGGACTACTTAATCGCATTAACGGGAAAATGGACAGCCATGTATCGTGAAATCCTGAACGACAACCTCCTTCCCTCTGCCAGGAAACTGAAAATGGGTCGTGGATGGGTGTTCCAGCACGACAATGACCCAAAACATACAGCTAGGGCAAGAAAGGAGTGGCTCAAGAAGAAGCACATTAAGGTCATGGAGTGGCCTAGTCAGTCTCCGGACCTTAATCCAATAGAAAACCTATGGAGGGAGCTCAAGCTCAGAGTTGCACAGAGACAGCCTCGAAACCTTAGGCATTTAGAGATGATCTGCAAAGAGGAGTGGACCAACATTCCTCCTAAAATGTGTGCAAACTTGGTCATCAATTACAAGAAACGTTTGACCTCTGTGCTTGCAAACAAGGGTTTTTCCACTAAGTATTAAGTCTTTTATTGTTAGAGGGTTCAAAAACGTATTTCACTCAATGAAATGCAAATCAGTTGCTATCTTTTATTTAAAGAGGATCTGTAACATGAAAAGATCCCCTGGGGGGTACTCACCTCGGGTAGGGGAAGCCTCCGGATCCTAATGAGGCTTCCCACGCCGTCCTCCTTCCCACGCCGTCCTCCACCCGTCAGGGGTCTCGCTGCAGCCCTCCGTGGAGTCCGTGCAGCGGTAACGTCAATATTTACCTTCCTGGCTCCTGCGCAGGCGCTCTGACGGCTGTTGGCTCCGAACTCCATGGAAATACCCGATCGCCGTCGTATCTGCTCTACTGCGCAGGCGCAAGTTTCCTGCACAGGCGCAAGTTTCCTGCGCCTGCGCAGTAGAGCGGACCCGAATGAGATCGGGTATTTCCGTGTAGTTCGGGCCTGAAAGCCGCCACAGCGCCCCCGCTGGAGCCAGCAAAGGTAAATATTGAACTGACAGTCGGCACAGTCGCCGGCTGTTCGGAGGGCTGCGGCGAGACCCCCGTGGGACAGAGGACGGCGTGGGAAGCCTTATTAGGATCCGGAGGCTTCCCCCACCCGAGGTGAGTACCCCCCAGGGGATCTTTTTAATGTTACAGAGTCTCTTTAAAGGACTTACGAGGCCAACTACGTGAAAAAAGTTAATTACCTGCCTCTAAGTTTCAGGCATGGAGGACGCCGTCCGCGCCCTCCGTGCAGCGCCGCCGGGTCCCCCGCTCATTATCCCCCCCCCCCCCCGGGCCGGTTCCCGACCCCACGGCCCGGGCTCTCCTTCCCCTCCAAAGATGGCCGCTTCCTCTGACCGCGGCTGCGCAGTCCGCCTGGCCGCGAACCTGGCTCCGTTCCACGCTACGTAGCGTGGAATGGAGGGGTTGGCCCTAGAGCTGCGCAGCCGCATACGCGGCCAGGCAGACTGCGCAGCCGCGGCCAGAGGAAGCGGCCATCTTTGGAGGGGAAGGAGAGCCCGACCCGGGCCGTGGGGTCGGGAGCCGGCCCGGGGGGGGGGGGGGATAATGAGCGGGGGACCCGGCGGCGCTGCACGGAGGGCGCGGACGGCGTCCTCCGTGCGTGAAACTTAGAGGCAGGTAATTAACTTTTTTTACGTAGTTGGCCTCGTAAGTCCTTTAAGGTTATTTTTTCGATTTTCCTTTTGATGTGCTATCTGCCACTGTTAAAATAAACCTACCATTGAAATGATACTGTTCTGAGACTTCATTTCTTTGTCATTGGACAAACTTACAAAATCAGTGAGGGGTCAAATAATTATTTCCTCCACTGTATTGAGAATAGGCAATTCAGTTGAAAATTAGTGTAATTCATGAGATAACGTGCTAGTACAGGATCAAAACGAGGTCTCAACATGAGACAAAATGCATAAACATGGATACAAAAAACCTGGAAGAAGAAAGAATCCAACATCAAAAATAGTCACCTGTTCAATCTGTATCAACCAAAGATAAAGTATAAGAAACATAGAAACCACGTGTAAAGACAAGATAATCCCTATTCAGAGAATGAGTAACAAAGTGATGCGCTGTAGGTATAAGAGGGCATAGGTGCAATAACGGCAAGGAGCTTACCTATAGGCAGTATATGCAGGCTGGGGTGGCCTGGTTCCTACCGGTTACGCTGAAGCTACATCAACAGCGTGGCAGAATGAGGTTTTATCCCCCCGAAATCCCCGGGGCAAAATTCACCCTGCGCTTCCTGGAGGAGGCAGAGCTTTGCGCTGTAGCTCTGCCTCCAGTCAATCTACCGATCGCCGCCTCTACCCGCTCCTCTCAGTGAAAGAAGACTGAGGGGGGCGGGGAGAGGCAGAGATTGACTGCACTGGAGGCAGAGCTACAGTGCAAAGCTCTGCCTCCCCCGGGCAGCAAAATCCACGACCTGGAAAGTCGTGGAATTTTGCCTTCGGAATTTGGGGGGGGATAAAACCTTGTTCTGCCGCGCTGTTGTGGCGAATCAGCTTTGGTCTTATTCCTTAACATAAGTGGGCAATAAAAACTGCAATTTATTTATTTTTTTAAGCAGAAGTCCTTCAGATTTGTGCAGGATGTGGCTATTGATGTGCCTTTTTTTCCTTTTGCAGTGAAATGGGTCGGTGTGGGAAAATCTCGAGAATCTATGATCGAACTCTTCTAAACCTCCATCACTTTTCTTCGCCACGGATTCTGCCGCAAAGCCACCACCATTGCCGGTGACCGTAGCTACTAGTGTACACTGCGATATGTTCTGGACCTGCTGTGTGTGAATGGTTCCCCCAACCGGGTACAAATATGTGGCCACCTAACCATTATCTTAATAAAACCTGCTTTTTGAAATAAAGTGGTTTTGCTTTAATGCTGTAAATAAACTTACATATGCAGAATTATATTTTAATTGCTTTGTGTAAATCTGGATGGATTCTTTGCTCCATTATGTACAATTGTTAATTTTTGATATACCAGTAATCTTAAACGAAAGTGAGATCCAACCATTCAGCATGGTACTAGCAGACAGATCTTTAAGGCGGAACTCTAGGCAGCACTCCGGATTTCTGAATAAGATTTTTAGCCACGTTGGTGCGCTTGTAGCATTGGGCAGTGCTCAACCACGTTTTTTGAAACCAAAATATACACAAATACTGTTAAGAGATCAAATTGCATGAAGGCATTTGTTACAAGTTGAATCTCTGCTCTTACAGTGAAGCTTTACCTCCATACATTTACTTGTTTTGGTTTTTTTTGTTTGATTTTCTTTCTTTTATAAACTTTATTTGATGGCTAGAATGACTCCATAGTCACTATAGTTAGGAGTACCTGTCATGAAAGGCTTTGCCTCAATGCTGCCAGGATTGCTGGGCTCCAGGGTTAATAACTCACCTGTTCACCAATAATTCATGACAAGTGAAACCATCCCTTCCATTAACAAGACAGCTGCGGCCATTTTTTCTGAAGTCTCTTCTATAGCTCTAGCCACCCCCACCCCCAGCTCGGCAGTCGCCGAGTGGGCCGCAGCAACGCAGGTTGCGTTGGTCAGGGCTGAAGCCGACTTTAGAAAAACTCACCATGGCGGTTTTGCTGAAGGGGAGGAGCTTTACTTGTGTATTAAATTATAAGTAAGCGAGTGGGTTATTAACCTGAGACCTACTGATCCTGGCAGCATTAGGAGATAGCCTAACATGACTCTGTCTTTTTCACTGAAAGTGGTTCTGATTCTGCTGGCAATTGTAACGTTTTAATTTTTTTTCATGCGTTACTGCCTGTGATATTATAGAACAACGTCACAAGCACTGAATATATGTAATGAGATCAGGCAGCAGATACAATACTTCTCAACTGGACACAAGGGGTTCAAGTTATCAAAGTTCTTCTGGGATTCAGATCGTGTGAAAACATGCGCTGTACTGTAAATCTCTGGTGTACATTTGGTGTTTATATAAGTGCCTTCTGTCTGTCTTATGTGATTTCTAACCCAGAAGAACCTTGGTAATCTAGGGCCTATGAGGGAAGCCAAGTTGCATTTTTTTTAATGGTGTTGAAAAGTAGGTTTCTTTCTTTAGCTATGAATTTCCAAAACAAGCTAAAATTGTACTACAGCAAAGTCCCTGGTATCAGGCACTGTCGGGGATCGTCTGATGCTGCATACATGTGCTTGCCTAAACAGCACTCTGATAGGAACCCTGTAGGGGAATATGTCCAAGCTGTTTGATGGTTCTATATTACCCCTCATATATGAAATGCAGCAAATGTTACCTCAGACATAAATGCAGCAAACATGGGCTGTTTCTTCCTGTTCAGAAAGATGCAATGGTGAGGGTGGGATTCTCACACAGCAGAGCTTATTCAGTACTCTAAAGCTCCATATACACAACATCATCCTTAATAATTCTCCTTCAATCATTAGGGTGATATTTCGGGGCTCCTGCACTGTACAGACACACTGTTCGGCCATGGGCAAGCAGCGTGTGCTGTTCTATAGAGAGGGGAGAAGGGAAGGCAGACTGCTCACAATCAAGTGGTGTACTGGGATGCAGAAACCGAAAAAACAGCGCTCATTCATTCATTGCTTGTTTATTAGCTTAAACTGCATCATGGAGCAGCTGTACACCACCTAGATTCTCGTCTGAGATCTCTCAGAATGAGACAATCCTTCTGTGAGGTCTCATCCAAGAGTTCTTTAGCATGTGTACAAATCTGTCGAGTGGGATAATCCCAAAGCTAAAATTTCAGTAACTGCTCTTAATTCCATAACAGAACATTTTAAAACATTCGCACACATTCCCTGTGTGTAAAAACGTATACATCTTCACTGCAGAGAGCAAGAGAAACGTGCTTCTCTCCGGTCATCAGCAATTGTAATCATTGCTGGCTGAAGCTCTCTGAGGCATGTGTCTTCACTCTGCCCCCTCCTTTTCTGCTGAAGTGACTCAGCTGTTGCCAAAGCGATGTTCAGCAGAAAAGGGGGGGGGGGGGGAGAGACAGACAGCAATTATTACATTTGCTAATCACAAGAGATTGAGCAGTCTTCTCCTGCTCTCTGCAGTGAAGATAAACCATTTTACTCACAGGGAATGTGTGGGAATGTTTTCAAATGTTCTTTTATGTAACTAAAAGTAGTCACTGTCATTTTTAGTTTTGGGAGTATAATCCTACTTTAAATGGGTTGGGTTGAAACCTAGTTGACTGTCCAATCTGAGCGCAGGGGTTTCTGCACAGGAAGCTTGAAAGTACTATTCTTTTTATTACAGTAGTATGAAGATGCCTGGTGGCCTTCTAGTAGAGTAGGGCCTCTCACTTACACACAGTTTTTGTATGTTTGTTTATTTTTTTTAAATGGTGCCCGGAGTTCTGCATTTAAAGACTAGTTCATACCATGTATTTTCAATTCATGTTTGTATGTTATGTTGAAGCTGTAAGAAGATACATAATTTATACATCGGAGAAGAAATTGTATTGATAGCTTCAGCCTTGGAATTGTGCCTGCTTTACTATACAGATGTGTCTAATGTGATCTCCTGTGTCTGCCAGCATGAGATATTCTAAAGCTTTTCAAGTTAAAATAAAAGTTATCTTTCTGCTACCCAGATGTTGCCCGTGTTCTTGAGGAAGGGGAGTAGGATCTGACATACACATGATTAGATGGAGGAACACAGACTGGGGGTGGGGTCCTTTAAAGTGGACCCAAATTAAAAATACAAGATTTCAGAAATAAAATGTATTTTCTAAATTATGATAATAAATAGCAGCCCTTTTTCAGCTGCATGATGATAAATATAAAATATTTTACATTTATTGGAGGAACCCCTCCCTTCCTTTCATATTGCCGGGACACAATCCGGCAAACTGGTGGAGTAGCTGGTGTCCGTCAAAGGAGGAATTTCTAATGGCTGCCACCTGTATAACCCTAGTTATGAAAAGAGAAGGGTGAAAAGCATGCACTGAAATGCTCATACGCTTGAAGGAGTGTTTATCTTTGAGTCAGAGTAGTGCAACTAAATATTTTGCATTAAAAAATTGTTTGGTTTGGGTCCGCTTTAAAGTGACTCTGTAACAAAAATTACAACGTTTTTTTCTACCATCCTACAAGTTCCTAAACCTATTCTAATCTGTTCTGGCTCACTGCAGCTCTTTCTACTATAACCATCTCTGTAATAAATCAATGTATCTTTCCCCTGTCAGACTTGTCCGCCTGTGTCTGGAAGGCTGCCAAGTTCTTCAGTGTTGAACTGTTCCTCTATGCACACTCCAGTGTGTGTTTTATTTACATAAGCCAGCAGCTTCTCTGCTATCTTATCAGTGATAGAAGAGAGCTGGATAAAAATCCTCCTCTGGAGGCTGTGAAAGGAGCTGGTCTGTCACATACTGAGGAATTAACGACATAGGTAGAGCTGTCTGCAGGAAGCCTGTAATGTTCAGTGCATGAGAGAAGCTGGGGACAGAAGGTAAACACACACAAGTGATCTCTTGAGATTCAGAAGTAAGGCTGTATACAGCCTGCTTGTGTATGGATGTATTTTCTATGTGTGGACATGCTGTACATCAACCTACTTCCTGTTTTGGTGGCCATTTTGTTTGTTTATAAACAAACTTTTAAAAACAGTTTTTGACTACTTTTAATGCGGCGGGGAGCGGTGAAATTGTGACAGAGGGTAATAGGAGATGTCCCCTAACACACTGGTATGTTTACTTTTGTGCGATTTTAACAATACAGATTCTCTTTAAGTACCGTTATCTTCCTAAATGAAAGTGAAACTTGGGGGATGGGGGGACCAGTTTTACTTACATAGGGCTTCTACCGGCCTCCTGCAGTCGATCTGTGCCTGCGCTGGTACTAAGCTGTGGTGGGGGATCCAAGGGTCGTTTATACTGGTGTGTGCACAGGTTGACTGCAGGAGGCCAGTAGAAGGCCCAGAGAGTAAACAAACCCCCCCCCCCCCCCCCCTTAAAGCGGATCCGAGATGAAAAAGTAACTATAACCAATAACATGTCTATATATGTTATCTAAAGTTTAGATAGTTTTTTACACAGCAAATCTAGCTGCAAACCGCTTCAAAAGTTTGATTATTTATTCCTGTGATACAATGAGGGCAGCCATGTTCTGTTTGTCACAGGCTGAGGGCTGGAGATGCTATCAGCTTGCCTGTGTGTAAATTCAGTCCCCCTGCCTCTGAAATCAATGGCTAGTAACCTCCTCCTCCTGCCCAGACTGAGCTCCCATAAGCCTTTGCTACATGAGTCTGAGTGCCAAGGCACTGTGAAAAAGCTGTGGACGAGGCTGGTTTAGTTTATAGAGTATTAAAACAAAACATAAGTATTTGGTTTGAGGAATGCCCTATAAACTATATAAAAGGAGCACAATTATGCAATGAGAAAGTTGCTCTTGTATCCACTTTAAGATTCCCTTTAAAGTGGACCTGAAGCCAAAAAAAAAACTTGCCTAAGAGGGAAGCCTCGGTTTCCCATGTCCTCCTGGCTCCCACTGTTGCTGTGAGCTTGTCGGTTAGGTTACATGGCCCCTCTCCTCTTCATGCACAAGTGTGCAGCTATTGTGATGGCGCAGCCATACTTGCGTGGATGCAGCACAGCCGCCCGTGCATGAAGAGGAGCGCAGAGTCCCCAGCAGCTGCAGTGGACATAGTCTAAGCCACGAGAACGTAGATATGCGTCTTGTAGCAGAAGCACAGCTGTACACCATTGGGTTTGCTCCTGTGCACACCCCTGGCACTATCTGATGCAGCACTAATTGGTGAAAGGGAATATATGAACAAATAAGATTAAATTTTACCATTAAAAATACTTTTATTTTCTCAGTTCGTAGTGAAAAATGCACACTGTGTAGCATTATTTCAGAGTCATATCTTCACCATAAATTGTGATAGGAACATAATTTAAGTTGAGTGATAAGCGGTACAAATAGTCAAACAGAATTTTTGATTTTTTTACATCTACAGCAGCCCTTTTTATTTTTAAACTGGGATTGGTAGAACTGAGGACTAATGTGTTTGTTTCTATTTTTTTCCTGTTGTGGTGTAAGCCCTCCTGAAAAGTAAATAGTGGTTAGCGTTCTCGCCTTGCATTGCTGGGTCCCCGGTTTGAATCCCAGCCAGGTCAACATCTGCAAGGAGTTTGTATGTTCTCCCCGTGTCTGCGTGAGTTTCCTCCAGGCACTCCTGTATGTTTTTGGGATGTGGGAGGAAATTGAAGTTAATTGGCTTCCCCCTAGAAATTGCCCTAGACCAGGGGTAGGGAACCTTGGCTCTCCAGCTGTGATAAAACTACAAATCCCAGCATGCATTTGACTTTATTAATCATGACTGTGGCTGTCAGAATCCTGCAATGCATTGTGGGACTTGTAGTTCCTTAACAGCTGGAGCGCCAAGGTTCCCTACCCCTGCCCTAGACTGTAATACACTTCACCATATATACATATGACTATTGTAGGGACTAGATTGTGAGCCCCTCTGAGGGACAGTTAGTGACAAGAGTAAATATACTCTGTACAGTGCTGCAGAAGATGTCGGCGCTATATAAATACTAAATAATATGTTACAATGACACCTGACTATGGGTGTGATATATTGTCTGTAAGCAAATGAACAATCGGTTCCCTGAAGGTGATGTGTAAAAACTGAGAAATTGTGTAAAAGCTCAGCTAGTTTGGCATGGATGAAATTCTGATGACTAGATGGACTCTGGTCAGAACATCTCCAGTTCAGCAGGCTTTGTGGAGTGTTCCCAGTGTGCAGGGGTCCAAGGAAAGGCAGCAACGATCAGGAGTAGAGCTAGTCAATAAGATGCAAATCATTCCAACTTTCATTCAAATTTCATTCGGCTTGCATGAATCTTGGAATTGGGTCAACTGCTGTTGCTGAAATGTTCAGTTGGTCCAATTCAAAGTTGCACATGATTTGTATGCAAGTCAGTTATTTGCATCTTATTAGTAATCTCTAGTCAGGAGCGTACAAAACTTAAGATGGGTACACACATCAGATAAGTCTGGAAAATGAAAGATCACAGACCAATTTTACCCCCTTCCATGTAGTATGAGAGCAATACTCTACACAGTCTATTCTATTGCTCTGAACTCCCCATCAGATAAAAGCTTTGCAAGATGCTGCACACATGCAACAGATCAGTATCTGCAAAAGATCCGTTCCTGCAAAATGCATTCATAGACTATATCTGCAGATCCTCATACACACCTTGTTTAACGGACAATCATCTGCAGATCAGATCCACCAGGATGGATCTTTGGATCTGCAGATGAATGTCTGTTATGCTGGGATTACACGGTGCGTTTATTCCCACTGAATCGAGCCGCTGATAAAATCCGACTTGCCCGATCACCTGCCGGATCGATTCCTGGCTCGATACCGTGGGCAGGACAATAGAAGAAACCGAGCAGAAGATAAGCGCCCGTGGGGATGAGCGAGAATCGATCCAGGCGCCAGCGGCTCGATTTAGCGGGCATAAACGTACTGTGTATGCCCAGCATTAAACAAGGTGTGTGTGTGTGTTTCAAACGTCTTGACCGATTTGAACAAACTTGGTATACAGATCCCTTACCACATGGGATGATATGTTCTGGGGGGTCTCACCCCCCCCCCCCCCCCCCCCTTTGCTTACCTGGGCAGAGCTGCAAACAGCAAATCAGATTTCACCCATTCATGTCAATGGAAAAAATGTCAAAGGCTGCCATTCTCACAGTAATCAAGCCAGAGTCCCCACACTTGGCACAGTTGGTCACCGAGGTTACAAATCCAGGAAAAGTGGGCGGAGTATAAAACAGAAAATCAAATTTCAGCCATTCATTTTTAATGGGAAAATGTAAACTGCAGCCATTCTTATGCTTCATACACACTTGAGATAAAAGTCTTTGGAAAATGCAAGATCACAGACCAATTGTACCCCCTTCCATGTAGTATGAGAGCCATACTCTACACAGTCTATTCTATGGAGCTGCACTCCCCATCAGATAAAATCTTTGCAAGATGCTGCACACAAAGATGCTGTACACCTGCAACAGATCAGTATCTGCAAAAGATCCATTCCTGCAAAATGCATTCATAGTCTATGAGATCTGCAGATCCTCATACACACCTGGTTTAACAATCATCTGCAGATCAGATCCACCAGGATGGATTTTCAGATATGCAGATGAAGTCTGTTAAACCAGGTGTGTATGAGGATCTGCAGATCTCATAGACTATGAATGCATTTTGCAGGAATGGATCTTTTGCAGATAATGATCTTTTGAATGTGTACGGGCATCTTTGTGTGCAGCATCTTGCAAAGATTTTATCTGATGGGGAGTGCAGCTCCATAGATCAGACTGTGTAAAGTATGGCTCTCATACTACATGTTTTTTAGAGAGAGAAAAGATGTATATCCTGCGCTAGCTTCGGCTAAGTATGGCCCTTTAAATGTATGTTATGCCCACGGTGCTGCTCCCTCCACTGGGTGGTGCCAGAAATCTAGCATATGGGGGACAAGAACACAAGGGTGTGCTCCTATGGTGCATTAACTTTTTATTTAACAATCCCACGCTAAAAACAGTTGCACTTACAGTGTGTGTGCAAAGTTTTGCACATGTAGGGGGCCGCCAGCGAGTATCACCCACTTCTTGAGCCTGGCCAGGGCTTCAAGAATCCGTCTGCGATGGAGAGCAAGTGGACTGGGGACAAACCGCCGGCTCCTACACCTCTCGGCAAGCCGTCTGATCGTCACTTGCCGAGAGGTGTAGGAGCTGGCGGTTGGTCCCCAGTCCACTTGCTCTCCATCGCAGATGGATTCTTGAAGCCCTGGCCAGGCTCAAGAAGTGGGTGATACTCGCTGGCGGCCCCCTACATGTGCAAAACTTTGCACACACACTGTAAGTGCAACTGTTTTTAGCGTGGTATTGTTAAATAAAAAGTTAATGCACCATAGGAGCGCACCCTTGTTTTCTTGTCTCTCATACTACATGGAAGGGGGTAAAATTGGTCTGTGATCTTGCATTTTCCAAAGACTTATCTGAAGTGTGTATGAAGCATTTGGCTGTTAATCGCAGGGTTCTCAAACTTGCCACACTTGGCCACTGGGTGACTGGGATTAAGATTCAGAAAAGTGGGTGGAGCCTACAACAGCCAATTAAAATTCACCTATTGATTTTTAAGGGGAATATTTAAACTGCAGCCATTCTTACACTGTTAATGGCAGAGGCTTCAAACTTGCTACAGTCGGTCATTGGGTGACTGGGGTCCAAATTCACTAAAGGGGCGGGGCCATAAACAGACAATCAGATTTCCTTGGTGGATAAACTGCTTCGAATCACACATTGATGCCAGGAACCTGAAAGCTTGGTCATTGAGTGACTGTGTCAAGGTTACAAAAAGTGGGCGGAGCCAAAAACAAATTTCACTGGGAAAATATTAACTGCAGCCATTCTTACACTGTTAATGGCAGGGTTCTCAAACTGTGCACAGTTGGTCACTGGGTGACTGGAATTAATATTCAGGAAAATGGGTGGAGCCTACAACACCCAATCAGAATTCATCTTGATTTTCAAGGGGAATATTTAAATTCCTGCCATTCTTACACTGTTAATAGCAGGTGCCTCAAACCTGGTACAGTTGGTCACTGGTTAACTGGGGCTCAAATTCAGAAAGGGGGCGGAGCCACAAACAGCCAATTAGATTTGTTTAATCTTAATGGGAATTTACAAATCATTGATACCAAGGACCCGGAAGCTCATAAACTTGGTGATTGAATGATTGTATGTCAAGGTTAGAAAAAGTGGGTGGCACCAAGAACTACTTTTTTTACATGGGAAAATATAAACTGCAACCATTCTTAGGCCCAGTGCACACCAAAACCGCTAGCAGATCCACAAAACGCTAGCGGTTTTGGAAACAGAGAGCCGATAATTGGATGGGTGCACACCGAGCGGATTTTGTATGCTATCCGCCGGCCGCATCAGCCTGTGAAAACGCTTGGCTATTGTATTTCAATGTGTGGTGCACACCGGCGGTTTGAGGTTTTTAGCAAACCTCAAACGTGCAGCAGGAGCCACGTTTGCGGTTTGCTAAAAACCTATAACCGCCGGTGTGCACCAGCCCATTGAAATACATTACCCGAGCGGCTTCACAGGCGGATGCGGCCGGCGGATCGCATCAAGATTCGCTCGGTGTGCACTGGGCCTTACACTGTTAATGGCAGTGTTCTGAAACTTGGCACAGTTGGTCACTGGGTGACTGGGATTGATTGATTTTCAAGGGGATTATTTACATTGCTGCCCTTCATACACTCTTAATGGCAGAGGCCTCAAATCTGGTACAGTCAGTCACTGGCCCGCCCCCTTTTCAATTCTGAAAAGGGGGCAGGCCACAAACAGCCAATCAGATTTGTTTAATTTCAATGGGAAATTGCAACTTATTGATACCAAGGACCTCAAAGCTCATAAACTTGGTCATTGAGTGACTGTATGTCAAGGTTAGAAATAGTGGTCGGAGCCAAAAAATCTAACTTTTTACATAGGAAAATATAAACTGCAGCCATTCTTACACTGTTAATGGCAGGGTTCTCAAACTTGACACAGTTGGTCACTGAGTGACTGGGATTAATATTCAGAAATGTGGGTGGAGCCTACAGCAGCCAATCAAAATTCATCTATTGATTTTCAAGAGGAATATTTACATTGCTACCATTCTTACACTGTTAATGCCAGAGGCCTCAAACCTAAAACAGTCATTGGGTGACGGGTCCAAATTCACTAAAGTGGGTGGAGCCATAAACAGCCAATCAGATTTGTTAGATTGCTTTCAGCCATTCCGTTATTGGCAGGGTTCTCAAACTTGACACAGTTGGTCACTGGATGACTGGGATTAATACTCAGGAAAGTGGGTGGAGCCTACAACAGCCAATCAAATATCACCAATTGATTTTTAAGGGGAGTAGTTACATTGCTGCTGCTCTTCTTAAACTCTTAACCCTCCTGGCGGTATAAAAAAATCTGCCAGGAGGGAGTGCAGCAGTTTTTTTAAAAAAAAAAAATTCCTATATCATGTAGCGAGCCCAGGGCTCGCTACATGATAGCCGCTGCTCAGCGGCATCCCCCCGCCCTCTTCGATCGCCTTCGGCGATCTCCGATCAGGAAATCCCGTTCAAAGAACGGGATTTCCTGGAGGGCTTCCCCCGTCGCCATGGCGACGGGGCGGGATGACGTCACCGACGTCACTGACATCGGGACGTCATTGGGAGTCCCGGGCCACCCCTCGGCGGTGCCTGGCACTGATTGGCCAGGCAGCGCACGGGGTCTGGGGGGGGAGGCGTGCGGCGCGACGGATAGCGGCGATCGTGCGCGGGCGGCGGCGATCAGTGTGCTGGCGCAGCTAGCAAAGTGCTAGCTGCGTCCAGCAAAAAAAAAATTAAACAAATCGGCCCAGCAGGGCCTGAGCGGCACCCTCCGGCGGCTTACCCGGAGGTTAAGGATAGAGGCCTTAAATCTGGTACAGTCAATCACTGGGAGACTAGGGTTTAAATTCTGAAAAGGGGGCAGGCCACAACCAGTCAATCATATTTGTTTAATGGGAAATTGCAACTTATTGATGCCAAGGACCCCTAAGCTCATAAACTTGGTCAATGAGTGGCTGTAAGTTGCATGGGAGAATATAAACTGCAGCCATTCTTACTCTGTTAATGGCAGGGTTCTCAAACTTAACACAGTTGGTCACTGAGTGGCTGGGATTAATGTTCAGAAAAGTAGGTGGAGCCTACAACAGCCAATCAAAATTCACCTATTGATTTTCAAGGGGAATATTGAAACGGCTGCCATTCTTACGCTGTTAATGGCAGAGGCCTCAAACCTGCTACAGTCAGTCATTAAGTGACTGGGGTTCAAAATCACTAAGGGGGGGGGGGGGAGCCACAAACAGCCAATCACATTTCTTTTCTGGATAAAATGCTTCCATTTTGATGCCAGGAACCCAAAAAACTATCCCACCCATGCTGTGCTGCACACGCTCACCTGCTGCTGCGCTCGGACCAGGTTCATGAGCTGCTCCGCCCCCAGTGACACTATCCCACCCCATGCTGTGCTGCACATGCTCACCTGCTGCTGCGCTCGGACCAGGCTCATGAGCTGCTCCGCCCCCAGTGACACTTTCCTGCCCATGCTGTCTATAATGTGCTGCACATGCTCACCTGCTTTTGTATCAAAAAGAAAAACGAGGCACTGTGATTGCAGAAGTGAAGTACCTTTAATCCACGGTGGGAAGACACATCAGGGTGAGCAGTGGGGGGTGAGGGAGGCCTGACAGCTGTTTCGCTTTAAAACAAAGCTTCCTCAGAGGCCAAGGGAAAGAACAACTTTACCCAAGTGGATTCGGCATTAAATAGTTTCACTTACCGCTCAAAAGACGGTGTGCAACGCCCAACTGCTGTGTGTACGGCGTTCCGGCATGCTGGCTCTGCCCACCGGAAGTGACATTCTCACCGCTCTAACCAGTGGCGTAGGGACCGGGGTCGCAACGGTCGCCGTGGCGATCGGGCCCGGCTCCTGAAGAGGCGGGGGAGGGGCCCATGTCCGTCCGGAGGGCCGTGCGCGCTATTTGGAGGGGGGAGCCGCAGCCGCGGGGAGGGCAGCCCAACCTCTCCCTCCCTTCCTCTCCCCGGGCCCCCCCCCCCCCTCAGATGCAGAGTGAGCGGCGCACGGAAGCGCTGTAGGGAGAACTCACCTCCGTCCCTGGTTCCAATCGCCACTGATCTTCTCCCGCTGTATAGATGCTGATACTGATACACACTGCTTCCTGTTTAGCCGGAAGCAGTGTGTATCAGTATCAGCATCTATACAGCGGGAGGAGATCAGCGGCGATTGGAACCAGGGACGGAGGTGAGTTCTGCCTACAGCGCTTCCGTGCGCCACTCACTCTGCATCTGAGGGGGGGGGGGGGCCGGGGAGAGGAAGGGAGGGAGAGGTCGGGCTGCCCTCCCCGCGGCTCCCCCCTCCATTATGTGGGGGCAGCTACCTACCTAATCTATCCTGGGGGGCAGCTACCTAATCTATCCTGGGGGGGTCAGCTACCTAATCCATCCTGGGGGGCAGCTACCTACCTAATCTATCCTGGGGGGCAGCTACCTAATCTATCCTGGGGGGGCAGCTACCTAATCTAACCTATCCTGGGGGGCAGCTACCTAATCTATCCTGGGGGGCAGCTACCTAATCTAACCTATCCTGGGGGCAGCTACCTAACCTATCCTGGGGGGCAGCTACCTAATCTATCCTATACTGGGGGGCAGCTAACTAATCTATCCTGGGGGGCAGCTAACTAATCTAACCTATCCTGGGGGGCAGCTACCTAATCTAACCTATACTGGGGGCAGCTACCTAATCTAACCTATACTGGGGGGCACCTACCTAATCTAACCTATACTGGGGGGCATCTACCTAATCTAACCTTATACTGGGGGGCACCTACCTAATCTAACCTTATACTGGGGGGCACCTACCTAATCTAACCTTATACTGGGGGGCACCTACCTAATCTAACCTATACTGGGGGGCACCTACCTATCTAACCTATACTGGGGGGCACCTACCTATCTAACCTATACTGGGGGCACTTACTTATCTAACCTGTATTGGGGGCACCTAGCTAGCATATACAGGTGGCAACTATACTGGCTACCTAAAATGGAGGCACCTACCTAACTAACCTATACTGGGGGCACCTACCTATCTAACCTATGCTGGGGGCAACTATTCTGGCTACCTATATTAGAGGCACCCACCTAGCTAACCTGTACTGGGGGCACCTATCTATCTAACTTATACCGGCGGCGCCTGCCTATCTAACCTATACTGGGGACAATTATACTGGCTACCTATGCTGGAGGCACCTACCTGGCTAACCTATACCGGGGGCAACTATACTGGCTTACCTATGCCTGGCTACCTAAACTGGGGGGACCTATAGCTGGCTATAGGGATTCGGATATGTGTGTGCATCGGGTGTTGCCGGGGGAGGAGGGGAGCTGTTGTTGCCGTGGGGGGGCTGTTGTTGCTGGGGGGGGCCACATCCAGATTCCGCATCGGGGCCCAGAGGTTTGTAGCTACGACACTGGCTCTAACCATTCAGTGAGCTGCGAGTCTCCCCGCAGGAGGTCCACTGGTTGACGAAATCAGTCTTAATAGTCATACTACTATAAGTAAATTGGGCTTTCTAGTTCAGAATTTGGACAGTACCCAAGATTTAGAGGCATTAAGCAATCTGGAACAATTATGGTCTGAAAGTAATAATGATGCAGAGATGCAAGTCGATATAATTGATGTGCCTAGGGAGAACTTTCGCCATTAATCCATTAAATAATTTAGGACATCTCCAGGTTCAGCAGTGGACATTCTAAACAGGAAAGTTCTACAGGATATGCAGGCTTTAATCTACCCAGAAGCTAAGCCCAATGTAACCAAAGAGGAGAGGACTGCATTGGACTGCCTTAGGGACAACAAACAGCTGGTCCTGAAGAAAGCTGACAAGGGGGGGAACCTTGTAGTTATGTCCAGAGAGTATTATGTTAGTGAAGCCCTCAGACAGTTAGAGGGACCTGATGGATTTTATGAAAAATTAAGAGTCAATCCGATACAACAACATAAATCCCTGTTACAAACTCTTCTTAGACAAGGGGTAGAAAAAGGTTTCCTGACCAAACAAATGGGGGAGGGGCTGCTACCAGAATATCCCAGAAAACCAGTTTGGTATTTTCTCCCCAAGGTCCACAAAAATCCCATTTCCCCTCCGGGGCGTTCAATTGTGTCAGCTAGGGGTTCACTTACTGAACCATTGTCCAAATTTTTGGACCATCAATTGAGACCTTTTCTCAGGGTGGTACGCACCCACCTGGCTGACACCTTGGACGCCCTGGGGAAGGTTGTGGGAGTGACACTTGGGGAGAATGAGATCTTGGCATCTATTGATGTCGTCAATTTATACACCCGTATCCCCCAATTTCAGGAAATTCAAATGATTGGTGAATTACTACTTGAATGTGGTGAGGAACAAGCCTGGGTAGAATTCCTAATACAATGTTTGGACTTTGTGCTTTCACATAATGTGTTTCTTTTCAACGACAGGTGGTACCATCAACGATCCGGAGTGGCAATGGGGACACCTGTGGCCCCCACCTTTTCCAATCTGTTTTTGTGGGGATGGGAGAAGAGATACATTTTGGGGACCAACAACCCCTTTGGTGCAAAGATTGGTCACTGGTATCGGTATGTGGATGACGTGGTGTTGACTTGGAGGGGCACGGTGAGTGAATTCAATCAATTTCTTAGTTACATCAATTGCAATGACCTCAACATGCAGTTCACGGGGTACTGGCCAATCCCAGTTTACATTTTCTCGACCTTGAGCTGTATGTTGAGAACAGTTGCGTCCTTAGCAAAGGACATAGAAAAGATACCGCCACCAACTCCGTGCTCCTCCAGTCAAGTTTTCACGCTCCACATACTATCCAGGCTATCCCCTATGGGCAGTTTGTGAGATTTGTGAGATTAAAATGCAACAATGTCTGTGAGGAATTATGAGATGGAGGAACTGAACCTGGCCTTTCGTAGGGCGGATGCCCGTAAACGGGAGGATTTACTTACCAATCGGAAAAGGGCGAAAATCAATCATAAATCGGACACACATGCATTTGCTTGTGTATTTGATTATTCCCCGATGGCAGACAAAATTAAGGCCATTATTCAGAAGCATCGGTGTGAGTTTCAAGCCAGTGAGAGTAGTTTAGGATTCACTAAAAATAGACCACTCATTTCATTTAGAAGAGCACGGACAATTGGCGAGGTCATCATGAATAGTGAATTTAGAGCGGTTCACGAGCAAAATTGGTTGCAGAAGAATATCCCTGTTGGGAATTTTAGATGCGGAAATTGCAATCACTGTACACAATTTGTGGTTGGAAAAAGCGCACGACTTGGTGCTAAAATGTTGCAATTTAAACAGTTTTTGCATTGCCGATCTAAAAATACTGTGTATGCGATCATTTGCTCGTGTAGCCGTTTCTATCGGCCAAACGACCCGTATGATATGCACCAGATTTCAGGAGCATGTCAACTCCATTGTGACAGGTGTAGGTGCTGGTCGATTTATCATACATATGCGAGAGCATCATGGTGGAAATGCAGACTCGTTAAGATTTATGGGTCTCAAACAAGTCCCTATGCCCCATAGAGGTGGTAATCATGAACAACTATTATTACCAGGGCCGGCGCTACCATAGAGGCAAAGGAGGCAACTGCCCCAGAGCCTGTAGGGGCCCCCAGTGGCTACAACAGGAAAAAAAGTTTTCAAAAAGACCTTATAGTTTTTGAGAAAATCGATTTTAAAGTTTCGAAGAAAAAAAGTATACTTTTAAATGCGGTAAATGTCACTTTTAGTAGCAAACCCAACGGTAGTGTAATTTTACATGTATCAAAAGAAAGAGTAATACATTTCCTGACGGGGTTTCCAGGGGGTCCATACGCAGCCGCAGCGCCTTGGCCAGGGATCGCTATACAGCCGCAATATGGCTGTGTGAAGATCCCTGGCATTTTTCCTGTTTTCCCAATTTTTTTTTATGTTTAGAGTGTGGGATTTTTTTTTAATTATGTGGGGTTCCCCCCCCCCCCCCCCACCGACCCCCCCCCCCCCCCACACCGATTGGGGCTTCACACCCTGACTATACCAGCTGCAAAAAAGGTCCCTTAAACCTAATGCCAATTTTTGTTCTGGGGTATCAGTTGGGGGGCCCCCCAGGTTTATTTTGCCCTGGGGCCCCATTGTTGTTTAAACCGGCCCTGATTACTACAGCATGAAGCTAGACTCATTTCAGAGACAGGGGCCTGTGGCCCCCTTGGATTAAATGAAAGGAATGAGCTTCACTGTTTTTTGTCAAAGTATTGATTCACTCGTACTTAATCTCTGTTTTTATTATCCAAAGATAAGATACTTATATGTGTTTTAATGTATCTTTCTAGGAGGTATTCTGTTTTATGTGTAGAAGTTTGTGTGGCCCAATATGTGTCTATTTACTCTAGACGATTGTGTCCCCTTGTGATTATCGGCATATAGTTGATGATCTCCATAGCAACATTCCACCAATAGCGGCAAGCGGATGGGCAGGCGATGACGCGTATCCCGGAAGAGTTTACGCGTAGGTAGCGGGGAGACTCGTAGCTCACTGAATGGTTAGAGCGGCGCAAACGTCACTTCCGGTGGGCGGAGCCAGCATGCCGGAACGCCGTACACGCCGCGGTTGGGCGTTGCACACCGTCTTTTGAGCAGTAAGTGAAACTATTTAATGCCGAATCCACTTGGGTAAAGTTGTTCTTTCCTTACATAAACTGCTTCCACACCTTCCCACCACTAGAGGTTAGCAGATTCCTCATTCGTTAGTGAACGCACTCCTTGCTTACATACACTGCTTCCATGTCTTCCCACCACTAGAGGGTGCTGTCAGCAGATCCCTCATTCATTAGTGAACACACTCCTTGCTTGCATGTACTGCTTCCACACCTATCCACCTCTAGAGGGTGCTTTAGCAGATGTCAGTTTATCACACTGACAAACACATGCTCTTGTGGTAGCAGCTTGTCAGGAAGGCGGCTGCTGAGTGATATTGGCTGATCTGAAGAAAAAAAAAATACGGTGTCCCATTTACCTTTCTAATGCTTTACTACCGACAACTGAAAACTCCAGTGAGATTTTTTTTTTTTTTAAGAAATAGTCGTTATATGGCCTGTAACCGATTATTGCAGTATAAGTAAAACCCCAAACTGCCCCACCCCCAGCCTATTTCCTACTCAGTCCACCTTAGCATAAACCACATAACAAAAATAACAGTGAATTCAACTGGATCCCACCTACCCACCCACCACATTCAAACATTAAAGTGGACCTGAACTCAGAACTTCCTCTCTGCTGTAAAAGATACGCTACAGCACAATAACCTTCCAAGAAAAACATGTATTTGTTACAGCGGGTACAAATCCTGCAATAAATCTGCAGGGTGTCTACTTCCTGCTTTCATGGAAGCAGACATACGGTTAACATCCTGTGATTACAAATTAGCTGCTCTGCCGTGGCAGAGGAGATTCCTGTGCTGACACAGCTGAGAAATCACATTTACAGTGGTGATTAGTCACAGATGAGAAGGAATTAGACAGGTTAAACTTTCTAAATACATACAGGGTGCATTTCTCTGTTTTTCTTCTGTCCTGTGCAAGAGTTCAGGTCCATAAAGGGAACCAGAGGTGAGAGGGATATGGATGCTGCCGCGTGTATCAAAAAAGGGCGCCTGGAAAAAAGGGCGTGGGGTATAGCCGAAATTGTAAGTTTGAATGCAAAACCATATTTTTCGTTTAAAGAGACTCTGAAGCGAGAATAAATCTCGCTTTAGAGCTCATAGTTAGCAGAGGCACGTGTGCCCCTGCTACACCGCCGCTAAACGGGGGTCCCTTCACCCCCAAACCCCCCACTGCGACACTTGGTCGCAGACTTGGTCGCTCCTGGAGGCAGGGCTAACGGCTGCAGCCCTGCCTCCAGTCGCGTCTATCAGCCGCGCATCGCCGCCTCTCCCCCGCCCCTCTCAGTGAAGGAAGACTGAGAGGGGCGGGGGAGAGGCGGAGATACGCGCTGACAGACGCACGTGGGGCAGGGCTGCGGCGGTTAGCCCTGCCGCAACCAGGAAGCGCTCCCCCGCTGCACGGAGGGGGATTTGGGGGTGAAGGGACCCCCGTTAAGCCGCGGGATAGCGGCGGTTTAGCAGGGGCACACGTGCCCCTGCTATGTATGAGGTCTGAAGCGAGATTTAGGTGGTGCCTAAACCTAATGCTGAATACACACCATGCTTTTCCGCGTTCGCTGCGTCCGTCGATACGCATCGATTTGATTATTTCCGACATGTCCGATTCACGTTTCGATGGATCGTTAGGTCGATTTGCCATACTTTACATGGCAATCGACCTAAAAATCATCGAAATGCGTTCGGAAATGCTCGGAAATAATCGAATCGATGCGTATCGACGGACGCATTCGACGCGGAAACGCATGGTGTGTATTCAGCATAAGACCCCCCTGGTGGGGCGTGTGTGTGTGTGTGTGTGTGTGTGTGTGTATATATATATATATGTATATATATATATGTATATATACAATAGATAGCCTTACAATCACGTATGCATTAGAAATCTTAAAATAACAGTAATATTAAAGGCGATATTTTAGTAACTATAATCAATGCATTATAAGTGTAAAAACAAAGTTAATACCAAAAGCGATGCATTTCTAATACAATCAGGCTAAGAAACGGTATTTAACCCCCTTGCCGTTCCAATTCCCGCGGCAAGAGGGCAGCACAGCACTTTTTTTCTAATTATTTTTTTTTAATCATGTAGCGAGCCCGGGGCTCGCTACATGATCCCCCCGCCCACTCCGATCGCCATGGCGATGGGGCGGGATGACGTCAGAGGGAATCCCGATCCACCCCTCAGCGCTGCCTGGCACTGATTGGCCAGGCTGCGCAAGGGGTCTGGAGGGGAGGGGGGCGGCGCGGCGGGTAGCGGCAAATTGGCGGCGAGCGGCGGCGATCGTAGTATGCACGCAGCTAGCTGCGTGCAATGAAAAAAAATTATGCAAATCGGCCCAGCGGGGTCTGAGAAATACTCCTGCGCAGGGTACCCTGAGCTGGGCTTGGGATAACCGCCAAGGAGGTTAAGCATTATACATATGAAAACGAATTTTAAATGATAAAAGAAGTGTAAACGAAAATTTGGTTGTTATAGTTTTGTAAGCGAAATTTTAAAACGAAAAAAATACGTAAACCTCATATAAGCGAAATTTAAAAACGAAAAAAATAAGTATAACAAACGAACTTGTAAACGATATTTGTTATAAACCTTATCCTGTAAACGAAAACTTTTATTACCACAATCCCTGTAACCGCTATTTCTCGGGCGCCCTTTTTTCCTGTCGGGTGCCGAATAGCTGATATTTTGCATTGCAGTCTATGGCGGCGCCCTTTTTGTCCACTATCCCTGTGCGCCCTTTTTTACTAGCTCCGAAGGCTGCCATATTTATTTCCTTGTATACAATGAACAGAGGCGCCAAAAGTATAAGATTAGATTAAATGAGCTTAAAAACCAACTTAAATGGCAAAATTGAAGGAGGAAGTGGTGGTCTTACCTCCCTCAAGCAGACACGACAACGACTGCGATTCAGACAGTCAAACACATTTATTAGGAACTCCAAAAAGAAATGCAACGCGTTTCGCAGGTTCAACCCCGCTTCATCAGGCAATATAGGGAGGAGTATCAAACAATCTGCACAAGGATTCAAATTAAGTGCCTCTGGATTTGAATCCTTGTGCAGATTGTTTGATACTCCTCCCTATATTGCCTGATGAAGCCTGCGAAACGCGTTGCATTTCTTTTTGGAGTTCCTAATAAAGGTGTTTGACTGTCTGAATCGCAGTCGTTGTCGTATCTGCTTGAGGGAGGTAAGACCACCACTTCCTCCTTCAATTTTGCCATTTAAGTTGGTTTTTAAGCTCATTTAATCTAATCTTATACTTTTGGCGCCTCTGTTCATTGTATACAATTTTGAGTCCACCCTTGGTGGAGGGTTCCTACCCTTTTTTCCTGTCTACAGAGAGCGACTTCTTAATCCTGAGTGGGGTCAGGACAATCTCCCCACCTGCCTTTACAGTGGTTGCCTGCTGGTGACCCTGACTTGTGAGTATCTAGCAATACAAACTTAGTGCCACCTTGTCCAGTACGAATTACACTATTGGGGCTCTTGGTGTTCCCTGTTTTTATATTTATTTCCTTGTAAACAATGCCAGTTGCTTGGCAGTCCTACTGATTTGGCATACATAGGCCTCAATTCACTAAGCTTTATCAAACACTTTATCAAACGTTTGATAATTTACCTCATGGGTAAAATCTAATGTTGAATTCACTAAGGTGTTATAGATTTATTGAACGTTTTATCGATAAAACATTAGATCAAATATATAACACCTTAGTGAATTCAAAATTAGATTTTACCCATGAGGTAAATTATCAAACGTTTGATAAAGTGTTTGTTAAAGCGTAGTGAATTTTGGCCATAGTATCTGAGTCAAAATCCTAGAACAAGCATATGGCTAATCCAGTAAAACCTGAGTGAGGGCTGGAACCCACTAGAGCGAATTTTTTTGAGCGTTTAGGGAGCGTGATAAATCGCTAGTGATTTCCCTAAACGCTCTGCCAATGTAAATGGATGGTGCAAATTCCACAGAAGCGATTGCGATTAGCAAAATCGCAAAAGCAGGACATGCAGCATTTTGTTAGCATTTGCGCTTCAATGTAAAGTATATAATCGCTGGCGTAATCGCTTATCAAAACTTGCCCGGATTGATTTTGCTAGCGTTTTAAAGTTACTGTACACTGTAACAAAACTAAAATGAATTGAAAGGACCAAGCCGACTTTAAAGAGACTCCGTAACAAAAATTGCATTCTGTTTTTTATCATCCTACAAGTTCAAAAAGCTATTCTAATGTGTTCTGGCTTACTGCAGCACGTTCTACTATCACCATCTCTGTAATAAATCAACTTATCTCTCTCTTGTCAGACTTGTCAGCCTGTGTCTGGAAGGCTGCCAAGTTCTTCAGTGTTGTGGTTCTGCTATGAACTCCCCCTTCCAGGCCCCTGTATGCACACTGCCTGTGTGTTATTTAGGATTAGAGCAGCTTCTCTCTTATCTTTTACAAGCTGGATAAATCGTCCTCTGAGCTGGCTGGGCTTTCACATACTGAAGAATTACAGACAAGGGCAAAGCTGTTTGCAGGAAGAAACAAGCAGCCTGAAACTTCAGTGCATGAGAGATGCAGGGGGAAAGAAACACACAAATGATCTCTTGAGATTCAAAAGGAAGGGTGTATACAGCCTGCTTGTGTATGGATGTATTTTCTATGTGTGGACATACTGTACATCAACCTACTTCCTGTTTTAGTGGCCATTTTGTTTGTTTATAAACAAACTTTTTAAAACTGTTTTTAACCACTTTTAATGCGGCGAGGAGCGGCGAAATTGTGTCAGAGGGTAATAGGAGATGTCCCCTAACGCACTGGTATGTTTACTTTTGTGCGATTTTAACAATACAGATTCTCTTTAAAACGCTAATCGCTACACAACCGCTGGCAAATTGAATACACTTTTTAAAATCACTCCCTAAAACGCTCATGAAATCTCTTACAAACTGCTCATACAAAACGCTAGCGATTGCAATTAGCGATAGCGTTTTGTAGTGGGTTCCAGGCCTCAGAGTACCCGATCTGCTCCATGCTTGTTCAGGGTCTGTGGCTAAAAGCAGGCATGGGCTTAAATTCGGCTAAGGGTGATCCGGATAGTAGCTATCCGGATTCACCCAGTAATGCTGTGCTGGGGGGGGGGCTGCCACGGGCTGGAGAAAGTCCAAGGTAAGTGGATTAGTATTTTTATTTTTTTAACTAACTCCATGAACCCTCCCTTTAAGCCTTTGTCAGGAGTCCCTTCAACAAACATCTTTGGTGCTGGCTCCTCTCTCTCACCAATGAAAAGAGAGGCAGCCCAGCGAGCCCGCCCACATTCAATTACTGGGACACTAGAGTAGCGTCCCGCTGTACCATGGCGACGCTCGTCGCTCTCCTTCTCCCGCACAGCCACCCATGTGTCAGGGGCAGAGCCAAACAACCCCCTCTCTGCTTCCCAGTTAGAAAGCATGTGTAGCTCCTCCTCCACACACCATATGTAGAAGCTTTCCAGAGGCGCCAATAGAATAAAAGTCACTTAAACGAGCTTAAAACCGATGGGGCAGTGGTGGGCCTATCCCATCCATGCAGACAAAGCAAACAAAGTAAAAATAGGCAACGCGTTTCACGGGCTCAATTCCGCTTCATCAGGCCAATTAAAAAGGAGCATACAGCTTAACAGCATCAAAACCACACAGAGGCGCTCAGTGTGGTTTTGATGCTGTTAAGCTGTATGCTCCTTTTTGATTGGCCTGATGAAGCGGGATTGAGCCCGTGAAACGCGTTGCCGATTTTTACTGTGGAGTATAAATAAATTGTTGTTTGACTGTTGATGCCACAGTCCTTCCTTTGTTTGCTTTGTCTGCATGGATGGGATAGGCCCACCACTGCCCCATCGGTTTTAAGCTCGTTTAAGTGACTTTTATTCTATTGGCGCCTCTGGAAAGCTTCTACATATTGCTAACTCCACCCTTGGTGGAGGGTTGTACCCATCTTCTTCCCATCTACAGAGAGCGACTTTTAATCCTGAGTGGGGTCAGGTTAATCTCCCCACCTGCCTTCACAGTGGTTGCCTAATGGTAACCCTGGTTTGTGAGTATTAAATTGTTATATTACTCATTATTAATTATCATCTATACAATATCACACTATTGGGCTCTTGGTGTCCCCCCTCCCTTTATCTCCTCCACACACCGCACGATGGACCATTGCTCACCCTTTCCCTGTCCAGACCCGACTCCCAGCTCCCACAGCACAACCTACTCACTTTCCTGCCGGTGCAAAGTTATCATAGCACCGGAAGACTTGTATTGTACATCCAGTGCGGTGTACTGTAGATCCGGTCTGGCTCCGTCCCCCCACCCCGCCCCCTCAGTGATCTGAGTGGCACAGCTAAGCAGCACAGAGTTTGAATGGGGCTGCTGCTGTGTGACACAAAGTTAAGTGCATGCTGGAGCCCTGGACACAGAGGAGAAGGAAGGGCAAGCACTCTACAGCTCTGCTGTGCTGCTGTCTTTATGTCTAAAAGAAAAGAAAAGCAGGTCATACCCAGAGTCCACTTGGAAACGTTTGGTCCCAGAGCCTTCTGTCATGCTCCCCCTACGTTTTGGAACTCCTTACCTCAACAGATCAGGACAGCTCCATCCCTGGACGTGTTTAAATCCAGACTGAAAATCCACCTGTTCAGTTTGGCATTTGCAGAAATATAACTTTTGTTGTGTGAATACTTCATCCCACTACCAATTACTGAATCTGAGAGAGCCTAAGCGCTATAGAAATGTTATTGTATTGTATTGTGTATTATGTGCAAGTGTGAAACAATAACTTACAGTACTTGCTCCTATGCCCTAATATTGCTGTCATGTAATAACAGAATTTTGTTTATTTGTGTAAATCCCCAAAGGCCTGATTTGGTTTGCTTAACCTCCTTAGCGGTAACCCCGTGCTGGACACGGGGTAAGCCGCCGGAGGGTGCCGCTCAGGCCCTGCTGGGCCGATTTACATAATTTTTTTTTTTTTGCTACACGCAGCAAGCACTTTGCTAGCTGCGTGTGCATAACGATCGCCGCCGCCGCCCGCCGATTCGCCCCCCCCAGACCCCTTGCGCTGCCTGGCCAATCAGTGCCAGGCAGCGCTGAGGGGTGGATCGAAGCACCCGCCGACGTCGGTGACGTCATCACGATCGTCGCCATGGCGACGGGGAAGCCCATACAGGGAATCCCGTTCAGAACGGGATTGCCTGCAGGGTAAAATCGCCAGCGGCGATCGGAGGGGTGGGAGGGATAGCGAAGGGAGGGGGGGAGCATGTAGCTAGCGCTAGGCTAGCTACATGCTTTTAAAAAAAAAAATTTTTTAAAAAGGTGCTGTGCTGCCCCCTGGCGGATTTTTTGTACCGCCAGTGAGGTTAAAGGAAATCCAAGGCAAACTTTGTCTAAAATGGTGGCTATAGATATGTGTGGATTGGAAGCGCGCTGATCCTTATTGCACCTCTCATTTGCTGCTGTCCCTCTCCATTACTCTGTAAAAGGCCCCTACTGCTTCTCCAAGTTGTGCAGTACTATGCATGCACCGCTGGCAGTGTGCATTGATCACATTCCAGTGGCTGGGAGTGCTCGGCACATGTCCTCTACATCAAACCTCGTAACTGCATATGCACAGAACGCAATCAAGGACACACATTGCGGGGCCAGCACGTGCAGTTCTGCGCGACTTGGTGAACCGAACAGGTCCTTTTACACAGAAATGGAGGGGGTCAGCGGCAAACAAGCCTGCTGTGTTGTCACTGTGTGCGCGTGGCCTGGTGTCACTGTGTGTGCTGTCAGGCCTGTGCACGATGTGTGGTGTTGGGCCTGTGCGTGCTGTGTGGTGTCGGGCCTGGGCGTGCTGTTCGGGCCTGTGTGCTGTTGGGCCTGTGCGTGCTGTGCGGTGTTGGGCCTGTGCGTGCTGTGCGGTGTTGGGCCTGTGCGTGCTGTGCGGTGTTGGGCCTGTGCGTGCTGTGCGGTGTTGGGCCTGTGCGTGCTGTGCGGTGTTGGGCCTGTGCGTGCTGTGTGGTGTTGGGCCTGTGCATGCTGTGTGGTGTTGGGCCTGTGCATGCTGTGCGTTGTTGGGTCTGTGCGTGCTGTGCTGGGCCTGTGCGTGCTGTGTGGTGTTGGGCCTGTGCGTGCTGTGTGGTGTTGGACCTGTGCGTGGTGTTTGGCCTGTGCGTGCTGTGCGGTGTTGGGCCTGTGCGTGCTGTGCGGTGTTGGGCCTGTGCATGCTGTGTGGTGTTGGGCCTGTGCGTGCTGTGTGGTGTTGGGCCTGTGTATGGTGTCGGGCCTGCGCGTGCTGTCAAGCCTGTGCGTGCTGTCGGGCCTGTGCGTGCTGTGTGCTGTCGGGCCTGTGCGTGCTATGTGGTGTCCGCCCTGTGCGTGCTGTGTGGTGTCGGGCCTGTGCGTGCTGTGTGGTGTCGGGCCTGTGTGTGCTGTCGGGCCTGTGCGTGCTGTGTGGTGTCGGGCCTGTGCGTGCTGTCGGGCCTGTGCGTGCTGTGTGGTGTTGGGCCTGTGCGTGCTGTGTGGTGTCGGGCCTGTGCGAGCTGTGTGGTGTCGGGCCTGTGTGTGGTGTTGGGCCTGTGTGGTGTTGGGCCTGTGCGTGCTGTGTGGTGTTGGGCCTGTGTGTGGTGTTGGGCCTGTGCGAGCTGTGTGGTGCCAGGCCTGTGCTTGCTTTGTGGTGTCAGGCCTGTGTGCAATGTGTGGTGTTGGGCCTGTGCGTGCGGAGCAGTGCTTTTCAGTACTGTTAGATTTGGGCGCAGCCAGCGCCACCATATACTGTAATAGAATCACATCTATAGCGGTGCTCAGCGAGTAACATCGGCGCCGTCAGAAGACGAAACCGAAGTTGCTTAAAAAACACAATAATTTGGCCTCAAGCAATCAATGGAAGCTGAATTATATCATTCCCTCACTTTCCATGGCGGCCTGGAGGGGAAATAGTAATTAACACGGCCCAGACTTGTGCAGAAGCAGGATCAGCCATATACCGGCTGTATCCTGCGCCCAAGTCTACCGGCGCCAATTTCAAATGTATGCTGTGCGTGCTGTGTGGTGTTGGGCAGTGCGCGCTGTGTTGTGTCGGGCCTGTACGTGATGTGTGAAGTCGGGCCTGTGCGGTGTCAGGCCTCTGTGTGCGATGTGGTGTCGGGCCTGTGCGCTGTGTGTTGTCAGGCCTCTGTGCTGTGTCAGGCAGGCCTATGTGGTCTGGTGTCAGGCAGGTCTGTAAGATTTTTTTCATCAGATGCGATCTTTAGACATGTGTTTTACAATTGAATTGTACAGAATACTGCGCAGTGTGTGGTGAAAATTGATGTAAAACAATTCTACGGTTGATTGGAACAGAAAACGTAATTGATCCAAATGTTGGATTTTACAATCAAATCAGAAAAGAGACAAAAGAAAGTTATAATTGAACTGTTTATTGGAAAAATCGGTAATTACCTTCTGGGTACTTTTGATCCTAAACCTTGCATCAAAAGATTGCATCTGTTCCTCTTTTATCCCCCTCTGCGTCACTTCTTGTCCCCCCCGATTACTTTACATTGTAAAAATTGTGTCTGTTAATTTGGTAAATGGCACCTTTACCCTGACTGACTAGCACTGCACTGGCCAAGAGGCAGACTGCAGAATGTTTAATATAGTGAATCACTTTGTAATATATTATAGGTTTATATATAATTGTCCGTCAGGGGAGCTGACAATCGAGTCATATGTTAATCGCAGTCTAGGGTAAATTTTGTGTGCGGGCGGGGGGAGTCAATTAACTGATCTGTATGTTTTTGGGATATGGGAGTAAACTGGAGTGCCCAGAGGAAACCCACAGACACAGGGAGAACATACATACTCTGTGCAAATGTTGCCCTGGCTAGTATAAAAGCAGGGACCCAGCACTGCAAGGCGAGAGCGCTAATCACTACCATATTTATTTCTTTTTAACCACTCAAGGACTGCAGTCATGAATTTTACCTCCTTTTCTTGTCACTAATACAGCTTTCTTTTGGTGCTATTTGATTGCTGCTGCGAGTTTTAGTTTTTATTATATTCATCAAAAAAGACATGAATTTTGTCAAAAAAATGATTTTTTTAACTTTCTGTGATAAAATTTGTCAAATCAAGTAAAACTTCTGTATACATTTTTGTCCAAATTTATTCTGCTACATGTCTTTGATAAAAGAAAAACCATTCAGCCTATATTTATTGGTTTGGGTAAAAGTTATAGCGTTTACAAACTATGGTGCCCATTTTGAAGCATCTCCGACTTTTCTGACCACCTGTCATGTTTCATGAGGTGCTAAAATTCCAGGATAGTATAAAAACCCCCTAAATGACCCCATTTTGGAAAGAAGACATCCCAAAGTATTCACCGAGAGGCATGGTGAGTTCATAGAAGATTTTATTTTTTGTCACAAGTTAGCGGAAAATGACACTTTGAGACAAAAAAAAAAAAAAAAAAAGTTTCCATTTCTGCTAACTTGTGACAAAAAAAAAAAAAAAGAATCTGCCACGGACTCACCATGCCCCTCTATGAATACCTTGAAGTGTCTACTTTCCAAATTGGGGTCATTTGTGGGGTGTGTTTACTGTCCTGGCATTTTGGGGGGTGCTAAATTGTAAGCACCCCTGTAAAGCCTAAAGGTGCTCATTGGACTTTGGGCCCCTTAGCGCAGTTAGAGATTTCTCCCACCCAGCATGGGTAAAAATACATCCCAAAACACATTATACTACTTCTCCTGAGTACAGCGATACCACATGTGTGGCACTTTTTTGCACCCTAACTGCGCTAAGGGGCCCAAAGTCCAATGAGTACCTTTAGGATTTCACAGGTCGTTTTGAGACATTCGGTTTCAAGACTACTCCTCACGGTTTACGGCCCCTAAAATGCCAGGGCAGTTTAGGAACCCCACAAGTGACCCCATTTTAGAAAGACAACACCACAAGGTATTCTGTTAGGAGTATGGTGAGTTCATAGAAGATTTTTTTTTTGTCACAAGTTAGCGGAAATTGACACTTTGTAAAAAAAAAAAAAACAATAAAAATCAATTTCCGCTAACTTGTGACAAAAAATAAAATCTTCTATGAACTCACCATACCCCTAACGGAATACCTTGGGGTGTCTTCTTTTTAAAATGGGGTCATTTGTGGGGTTCCTATACTGCCCTGGCATTTTAGGGGCCCTAAACCGTGAGGAGTAGTCTTGAAACCAAATTTCTCAAAATGACCTGTGAAATCCTAAAGGTACTCATTGGACTTTGGGCCCCTTAGCGCAGTTAGGGTGCAAAAAAGTGCCACACATGTGGTACCGCCGTACTCAGGAGAAGTAGTATAATGTGTTTTGTGGTGTATTTTTACATATACCCATGCTGGGTGGGAGAAATATCTCTGTAAAGGACAATTTTTTTATTTTTTTACACACAATTGGCTATTTACAGAGATATATCTCCCACCCAGCATGGGTATGTGTAAAAATACACCACAAAACACATTATACTACTTCTTCTGAGTATGGCGATACCACGTGTGTCACTTTTTTGCACCCTAACTGCGCTAAGGGGTCCATACCTTTAGGATTTCACAGGTCATTTTGAGGCATTTGGTTGCTAGACTACTCCTCACGGTTTAGGGCCCAAAAATGCCAGGGCAGTATAGGAACCCCACAAGTTCCTATACTGCCCTTTTTGTCAAAAGTTAGCGGAAAATTGATTTTTATTGTTTTTTTCACAAAGTGACATTTTCCACTAACTTGTGACAAAAAATAAAATCTTCTATGAACTCACCATACACCTAACGGAATACCTTGGGGTGTCTTCTTTCTAAAATGGGGTCACTTGTGGGGTTCCTATACTGCCCTGGCATTTTAGGGGCCCTAAACCGTGAGTAGTCTAGCAACCAAATGCCTCAAAATGACCCGTGAATGGGCCCCTTAGCGCACCTAGGCTGCAAAAAAGTGTCACACATGTGGTATTGCCGTACTCAGGAGAAGTAGTATAATGTGTTTTGGGGTGTATTTTTACACTTACCCATGCTAGGTGGGAGAAATATCTCTGTAAATGGACAATTGTGTGTAAAAAAAACAAAAAATTGTCATTTACAAAGATATTTCTCCCACCCAGCATGGGTATGTGTAAAAATACACCCCAAAACACATTATACTACTTCTCCTGAGTAAGGCGATACCACATGTGTGACACTTTTTTTGCAGCCTAGGTGCGCTAAGGGGCCCATTCACTGGTCATTTTGAGGCATTTGGTTGCCAGACTACTCACGGTTTAGGGCCCCTAAAATGCCAGGGCAGTATAGGAACCCCACAAGTAACCCCATTTTAGAAATAAGACACCCCAAGGTATTCCGCTAGGTGTATGGTGAGTTCATAGAAGATTTTATTTTTTGTCACAAGTTAGTGGAAAATGACACTTTGTGAAAAAAACAATACAAATCAATTTTCCGCTAACTTTTGAAAAAAATAAAATATTCTATGAACTCGTCATACACCTAACGGAATACCTTGGGGTGTCTTTTTTTTCTAAAATGGGGTCACTTGTGGGATTCCTATACTGCCCTGGCATTTTAGGGGCCCAAACCGTGAGGAGTAGCCTGGAAACCAAATGCCTTAAAATGACTGTTCAGGGGTATAAGCATCTGCAAATTTTGATGACAGGTTACCTATGAGGGGGCGAATTTTGTGGAACTGGTCATAAGCAGGGTGGCCTCTTAGATGACAGGTTGTATTGGGCCTGATCTGATGGATAGGAGTGCTAGGGGGGTGACAGGAGGTGATTGATGGGTGTCTCAGGGGGTGATTAGAGGGGAAAATAGATGCAATCAATGCACTGGGGAGGTGATCGGAAGGGGGTCTGAGGGTTTGGCTGAGTGATCAGGAGCCCACACGGGGCAAATTAAGGCCTGATCTAATGGGTAGGTGTGCTAGGGGGTGACAGGAGGCGATTGATGGGTGTGTCAAGGTGTGATTAGAGGGGGGAATAGATGCAAGCAATGCACTGGCGAGGTGATCAGGGCTGGGGTCTGAGAGCGTTCTGAGGGTGTGGGCGTGTGATTGGGTGCCCTAGGGGAAGATAGGGGTCTGATCTGATGGGTAGCAGTGACAGGGGGTGATTGATGGGTAATTAGTTGGTGTTTAGAGGAGAGAACAGATGTAAACAATGCACTTGGGAGGTGATCTGACGGTGGGTTTGCGGGCGATCTGATGGTGTGGGTGGGTGATCAGATTCCCCGTAAGGGGCAGGTTAGGGGCTGATTGATGGGTGGCAGTGACAGTGGGTGATTGACAGGTGATCAGTGGGTTATTACAGGGAAGAACAGATGTAAATAATGCACTGGCGAATTGATAAGGGGGGGGGGTGTCTGAGGGCAATCTGAGCGTGTGGGCGGTTGATTGGGTGCCCGCAAGGGGCAGATTAGGGTCTAATCTGATGGCTAAAAGTGACAGGTGGTGATAGAGGGTGATTGATGGGTAATTAGTGGGTGTTTAGAGAACAGATGTAAACAATGCACTTGGGAGGTGATCTGACGGTGGGTTTGCAGGCGATCTGATGGTGTGAGTGGGTGATCAGATTGCCCGCAAGGGGCAGGTTAGGGGCTGATTGATGGGTGGCAGTGACAGGGTGTAATTGACAGGTGATCAGTGGGTTATTACAGGGAAGAACAGATGTAAACAATGCACTTGGGAGGTGATCTGACGTCAGATCTGCAGGCGATCTGATGGTGTGAGTGGGTGATCAGATTGCCCGCAAGGGGCAAGTAGGGGCTGATTGATGGGTGGCAGTGACAGGGGGTGATTGATGGGTGATTGACAGGTGATCAGTGGGTTATTACAGGGGGATAGATGCATACAGTACACAGAGGGGGGGGGGGGTCTGCTGAGAATCTGAGGGGTGGGGGGTGATCAGAAGCCCCCAGGGGGCAGTTAGGGACCTAATTAAAAAAATAGCGTTGACAGATAGTGACAGGGAGTGATTGATGAGTGATTGGGTGCAAACAGTGGTCTGAGTGGTGCTGTGTGGCGATCAGAGGGAAGGGGGGGGGGTATATCAGTGTGCTTGGGTGCAAACTAGGGTGGCTGCAGCCTGCCCTGGTGGTCCCTCGGACACTGGGACCACCAGGGCAGGAGGAAGCCTGTATAATACACTTTATATACATTAAAAAATGTATTATACACTTTGTATGCGGCGATCGTGGGGTTAACATCCCGCCGTCGCTTCCGAACGGCCAGCGGGTTGTCGTCGCGGGTAGGCAGAGCCTATTGCCGGCGGATGCACGCGCATCAATGCGCGCGATCCCCGGCTTAGAAGAGTCCCAGGACCCGCCGCCAATGTGCGTTACGTGGTCCTGGGGCTGCCACTTTGCCGCCGCCAATCTACAGTGAGCGGTCGGCAAGTGGTTAAACAGTACCGGTTGCCTGGCATCCTGTATGTCTGACTGCAGTGGTGTCTGAATCACACTAGAAGCAAGCATTTAAATAATCTTGTGACATCTGACAATGTCAAACACCTGATATTGTTCAGGGTCTGTGGCTATAAGTATTAGAGGCAGAGAATCGCCAGGATAGCCGGCAAACTGGGGTTATATGGCATCCTCCTCCTCTCGCTACAGTTGTCCTTTAAGAACAGACTTACAGACCCGATCTCATTTGTTAACCAGGGACCACCTGTACTTTGCTAGTCACTTGTTAGGTACATGTTCCAAGTACAGTTTTTTTTTTTTTTTTTGCCATCAGAACTGCCTTAATTCAACATGGCATTCTTCAGAGATTTTTTTTTTTCTTAGTCCATATTAACATGTTAGCATCATGCAGTTGTCTCCACCCACATGTCATGGCCATGCCCACTTTCCACAGCAGAATCACGCCGCAAGGTAGGGCCACGGCTTACAGACTGCTTGGGGCCAAAAAAACCTTAGCTGCACCTCTGCACTTCATCAAACAAAACATTTGCCTAGTTATTTAGTCTGGGCTTCTTCCAGACCCCTGCAGTCATTCGGCTCCATCACTGTGATTCCGTGCTCCACCGTCCACCTCTGTAAGCTGGGCAAATTGAGTCACCGCGCATGTGTGGCCGGTGGTTCTGCTCCTCCTCTATCACGTTCCACGACCAGGAGCGTAGTGTGCATGTGCAGTAGCAATTTTTGCTTACTGTGCAAGCGCTGAGTGCTTCCGACCTTGGGAGAGTGTTGGAGGAGGCACAGGGTTGCTGCGCATTCAGAGGGTTAAACTGAGGGATTAAAGCACACCTGAAGTGAGAGGTATATGGAGGCTGCCATATTGGTTTCCTTTTAAAGGGTCCCTGAACAGAGTTGAAAAAAGGAAATCTGGACATACCTGGTGCTTTCTCCAGCCTCCCGTGTTCCGCGAGCTCCCTCTGTGTGCTCCGTGGACCCGCTGGTGGCTCCACTAGGTAGGTGCACGACTTTGGCCAAAGTCACGCGTGTGCCATCCAGGCACCTGGCGTGTCATCACACCCATCGACATAAGGGTCCTGCGAATGCGCGGTACTCGAAAGACTGAGCCGTGTATGCGCAGGACCCGGCGCTAGTCTACTTTAGGGGACCCACCGCAAATCCCCAGAGACAATTTCAGCTGTGCTGCAAAACGGAACACATTTCTTCTGTTTGCTTGTTTAAACCCCCACAAGCCTTATATCCCCGGGAAGACAAGACAAATAACATTTCAATTGCGCTTTTCTCCGGGCGGACTCAAAGCACCAGAGCTGCAGCCACAAGGGTGCGCTCTATAGGCAGTAGCAGTGTTAGAGAAACTTGCCTAAGGTCTCCTACTGAATAGATGCTGGCTTACTGAACAGGCAGAGCCGAGATTTGAATCCTGGTCTCCTGTGTCAGAGGCAGAGCCCTTAACCATTACACCATCCAGCCACTGTAGCTCAGCATGTCCTTTAACAAATTTTGCGGGTTTCGGTAAAAATGGTTTTTTTTTAACTAACTGTATAGGAGCCGCCGAACGGCTGCAATTTCGGGTCCGTCGGCCATCTTGGTTCTGCTCTGCAGCTTGTTTCTTCCTCCTCATTGGAGGGATTGTTAGGTGGGGGCATGCCACCTTTTGTCGGCAGCTAACAAACCCTCCAATGAGGAGGAAGAAACGACCTGTACAGCAGAATTAAAATGGCCGACGGAACCGAGATTTAGGCCGTTCAGCGGCTCCTACACGGCCAATTTAAACTTTTTTTTTTTTTTTTAACCGAAAACCTCAAAATTTGTTAAGAGGACATGCTTACCTATCCATGGGTATAAGGCTTGTGGGGGTTTAAACAAGGTGAACGCGGACATGTGTTCCGTTTTGCAGCACAGCTAAAAGTGTCTATGGGGATTTGGGTCCCCTAAAGTAGACTAGCGCCAAGGACCCTTCTGGCGATGGGCACGCTGGATGCCTGGACGGGCAGCGCAGGTAAAAAGTAAACACGTAGATGGCAGTTGTGCTGCTTACTGTTCAGCAGTTAGATGTCAGGTGATCAGCAGGCTGGAGCCAGTGAGCTCATCCAGGCATACATGAAATCCAGCATGTTTCTGAAGATCATAAAGCCAAGTCAATCATGTTGCATAAGGTGTCATGAACCTTCTGTTAGTGTCTTGAACATTTTTATAAATTTATACTCAGAAATCTTTCTTGCCTGTTCATTTTTGAAGTTACCCTTACGAATAAGTACTTTGAGATCTTGCATGCTATGTCCTGGTTCACAGAAGTATTGGGCCACTGGTTTATGCCACTGGCGAACTTGAGGCATTTGAGGTATCCAGTCTAATACTGACAGAGGGGTGGCGAACGTGAGGGACCCCGAGGAAAATGAGCAGTGTCTGAGTACTTAGGGGGAGGCAATCTAGCCACCATGTGCTTCATTTAGATTTTTTCCCTCCATTCGGGGGTACCTGAACTCAGAACTTCCTCTCTGCTCCAAAAGATAAGCATCAGCATAATAACCTTTAAAGAAAAACATTTTTGTTACAGCTGGTACAAAACCTGCAAATAAAATTTTGGGACGCAATTAAAAGAGAAATAAAAACTGGAGATGCTAGCATAATGTTGCCCCTGTTCAACTCTCTAGTAAGCAGGGCTGTGTGAGGAGACGGGAGTCATTCGGATGAATTTTGTACCAAATCCACAGCCCTGGTTAGTATTAGACTAAGGAGTCGGGGCAATTTTGGATGCCTGAAGTCAGAGTTGGAGTCGGTGGTTTGATAAACTGAGGAGTTAGAGTTGGAGTCGGATGATTTTCGTACCGACTCCACAGCCCTGCTAGTAAGGCCACATCTGGAATATGGAATTCAGTTCAGGGCACCACATTACAGGAAGGAAATTGCATTTTTAGAGCAGGTGCAGAGACGAGCAACAAAATTGATACGAGGGATGGAAGGGTCTCACTTACCGAGAAAGGTTTATTTAGTCTGGAGAAAAGGCGCCTTAGAGGAGATCTAATTAACCTATAAATACGTTAGAGGGCAATATAAAAGCCTGGCGGATGAGCTTTTTGTCCCTAAGCTTTTACAAAAGACTAGAGGACATGATCTGCACATGGAGGAAAAACGTTTTAGCCATTTATTTAGGACAGGGTTCTTTACAGTAAGAGTGATCAAAATGTGGAATGCATTGCCACAGAATGTAGTTATGGCAAATTCTATATCTGTGTTTAAAGGGAGCTTAGATGCTTTCCTTGCAATGAAAGACATCCATGGCTATAATTCAGGACTGTGGAGTCGGTACACGGTAAATCTTCAGACACCTCAGTTTATCAAACCTCAGACTCCCTAGTCTAATACAAACCAGGGCTGTGGATTTTGTAGACAAATCATCCAACTCCCGACTCCTCAGTTTATGAAATCACCGACTCCAGGTACCCAAAATTGCTCCAACTCTGACTTTACAGCCCTGATATAATTACTAGGTAATGCCCGTTGGTGTTGATCCAGGGATTTTATCTGAATGCCATCTGGAGTCGGGAAGGTGTTTTTTTCCCTTTTGGGGCTAATTGGACCATGTCTTGTAAGGGTTTTTCGCCTTCCTCTGGATCAACAGGGATATGCGAGGGTGCGGGCTAGTGTTATACCAAATTTTCTTGCTGAACTCGATGGACTTTTTTTGTATTTTTTGCAACCCAAATAGCTATGCAAAAAATCTGCAGTGTGTCCACTTCCTGCTTTCATGGAGGCAGACATAGGGTTAACATCCTGTGTTTACAAATTAGTTGCTCTACCAAGGCAGCCGACAGATCAAATTACAGTTGTGGTTAGTCCCAGATGGGAAATAATACAAGATAAACTCTATAAATACACACAGGGTGCATTTCTCTGTTTTCTGTCCTGTACAAAAGTTCAGGTCCACTTTGTGTTCTGGATAACCAAGAGTCTACCATATTAACATGTGGTGGAAAGATACTGGAATGGATGTATGTTTGTTTTTCTTTTTATGGTGTGGTGAACTGATACAGCTCATCGATAAGTAGCACCATCGCCATATACTTATGAAAATCAAGTATACTGCTAGGAACAGTTGTTCATTTCGTGGATGTTTATAGTGGAGGCATGGCTATCCCTTCCCCATGTGGTGCCACTTGTCCAGTCCGAGGGTGTTTTCATGGCATAGCCCATGTTTGAGTCGGTCTAGAGCAGTGTTTCTCAACATTATTGTGGTGTATAAACCTATATGAAAAAGTGTTTGCCGAGTATCCCCTACAATGAGTAACGTGATCTCAAACCCCTTGACACACATATTTGTTAGGAGTACTCACTATTTGTATATGAATGGTTTACAAAATTAATTTAGGCTTTCAGTTGACTAAAAACTTTTTTTTTTTTAAATCCCAAAACTCGCTGTAATTGACTGACAAATTCAAGAACCTCCTATAACCAAACCAACTACCCCCATGTGTTGAGAACCTCGGCTATAGAGTTCCCATTTTACCTTTTTTTTTTTCTTTCCTTTTTAGGAGAATACACTGGCCCCAAAAACTAGATACACCCACCTTTAGCTCTGATCACAGCCCTCTTCTTGGCATGGACTCAACAAGATGCCAATACCGTTGCTGAGGAATGTTGGCCCATGCTGACATAATGGCAGCTCTAAGTTGGGTCAGATTAGATGGTGGCATTTCCATACTTTAAAGTCATCCTTCGACTTCGTCCCACAAATGTAAAATAGGACTGAGGTCAGGGGACTGAGCTGGCCACGGAAGCAGGTTAAACCAGGGCTGTGGAGTCGGAGCTATTTTGGATACCTGGAGTCGGTGGTTTCAATTAACTGAGGAGTCGGATGATTTTTGAACCAAATCCATAGCCTTTGTAAAAATTACACTAAATGTGGCCACTAATGATCCAATCTTTTTCATCCAATTTTACCAAATCTATGTAGTAGAAGGGTAAATTGAGACCAATTGAGCATGGTGGCAGAGGCCCACAACAGGTGTGTTTTCCTATTTTTCTGTGATAACAAAGGTACTCTTGATGGTCTCCTGCTGCTAAAGCCCGTCCTTTGCAAAGTCCGTCTTGTTGTGCATTGGGATATGTTTTGTGATACACCTGCATTGAATTCAGTTGTAATTTGTCATGTTGTTGCCCTTCTGGTGCTGCCGACTGTGCGTGCTACTCGCCTTTCACCTTCGTTTTCATTCACTAGCCTTTTTTGACCAGAATTGTCCTTATTGCTTGAAGTTTTTTTTTTTTTATCAACTGCCACTCTCTAAACACCCGGGATACTGTTTGGCAAGAAAATCCTAAAATACTCGTTGCTTCAGAGATGCTAGCTTGCAGAGGGTGTCTTCAAAAAGTATCAACATTTTTATTGAAAAAAGTATCATTAACAACCCATTTGATTAACCCTTATCCCCCCCCTTAAAAAACACAGGCGTGTTTGACCACGTCAGCTGACTTCACACACTTTCACCCACATAACTCACGCAACAATAATGAGGTTCAAGCGTTTGGGGGAATCACCCCATTTAACACTCAAAGTTCCATATTTAAATGGTCCCCAATTTGCTCGTTGAGTGTGTATAGGGTGATAGATGCCCTCTCTATATGATGGATTGATCACTCCCCAGTCACAGGGGCTCTGGCAGCAGAGTGTCTATATTATGACGTTGGTGGGAATTTGGATCATAGTACTTTAGCAGGTTCCATAAGCCAACAAAACTGTCACTTTTATTGCAACCAAAACCAGAACAGTTAGTGTTGCAACCGACCGGCACACCTTTGACTTGGATGTTCAAGCTCTAAACACATGAAGTGACCTGCTTTAGCCTTCAAAAACAACAAGGTGCCAGGCAGTTCATTTCTCACAAATGGCATTCCCAAAGGTAAAGCTCAATCGCTGCCTTAAACAGTGATGCCTTGACTGTTGCCACATAAATGCAGAGCCATGCGTGTTAGTGAAGCATTGAGCAAGATCACAACATTGCCCGGTCAGGCTCTCACCACCCAAGTTGTGCTGTTCTTTCCTGGCAGTTCATTACGGTCCACAGCTCCCAACTCCTCTGTGCTCACAGCACACTCCGCTTGGCGGAACTCACGGCGGGGTACTTGTTCGGCGTGCGCCGCTGTGCAGTGTGCTGAGTCAGCCGTTGGTCACGTCCGTGTCACGTGACATGTTTCGCTTGGTCAGCTCCAAGCTTTTTCAAACGCAAAAAAAAATTGCGTTTGAAAAAGCTTGGAGTTGACCAAGCGAAACGTCACGTGACACGGACGTGACCAACGGCTTTGATTATCAGGGCTGTGGAGTTGGTACAAAAATCACCCTCAGTTTATGAAACCACCGACTCCAGGTACCCAAAATGGCTCTGACTCGGACTCCTCCTCCAACTCCTTAGTCTAATACTTACCAGGACTGTGGATTTGGTACAAAAATCATCCGACACCTGACTTCTCGGTTTCTGAAACTACCAACTCCGACTCCAGGTACCCAAAATTGCCCCGACTCAGACTCCTTGACTCCACAGCCCTGTTGTTTATGTTATTGTGTATGCTTTTATCTTCTACTTTTTTAGAAGACGTAACAAATCCATATTTTTTTTCCTGAAGATCAAACTGGTTCAAGACTTTATTATACAACCTACAGAAGTCCAATGTTTGCCTGTCTTGCCTCTAGACTCATTTTAGAGTGACTCATAGGAATGATATCTTGATGCCTCATGTAAACGATTCCTTTTATGTCTCATCAAATCTGATAAAATCTCTGTATCGGTATATTTTCTTTTTTTAAAGTGACTTGGTGTTCTCCCCACTAAATTTTTGTAGCCGGTTGGGGTGAGAGAAGAGAATGCAGGGCCGGTGCTTCTGTGTGCAACTCTGCTTACAGCAGAGGAGGAGGTGAGCCGATAACAGCCGGGTGGTCACCAAAACTAGCCGGGTGGGGCACCCGGTTAAAAGAGCCTGGGGAGAACACTGTCTGTTGTGTAGTCGGGGCTCCATCTCTCGAGTGATCATTTTGAGGCCAGGTGCAGCACAGACAGATTGCTCACCTACAGACTAGCGATGTGTTCTGTTGCTATGGGGGGGGGGGGGGGGAGAGACAGCACGACAGGCTAGGTAGCAGCTTCCAGGGGTTCGGGGGAACCAGTGGGCTCGTGTATTGGTTGGGCGGTGCTGTCACTAAAGAGCCAGCAGAATACACACGCAGCTCAGGGTGACCCTGAACCACTAGGAAAGTATAGAGGGCTAAAAGAGTGCAAGAAACCCTCCTACTTAAAAGCAATGCTCGGTGTAATTTTTTGTTCTTAAAGGACACCCGAGGTGAAAATAAACTAATAAAATAAACGATTGTACCCATCTTCCTTCTCCTAAAAATAACTTTTTAGGATATTCCACAGTTTTATGTTTAAATCTGCTTTTTAGGTTTTAACTGTTTTATTATTTTTGCGCAACGACACATTCATTGAAGTATGCCAGAGCTAAAATCTATGAACCTGTAAAGTCCTTCAGTCGGGGGCCAGTTGGAGCATGCACAATCTGGCTGCACGCTCCTTGCCATCTGCTTCCCGTCACTGGGAGCGTTCTTTGCATGTTGTACTGTGCAGGCGCACAATGCTCATGATGGGGGAGCGTGTAGTCGGGGCCGCACATGCACAGTACTCCCCAGTCCGAAGGGCTTTACGGGACGAATAGCAGAAGATCCAGGCAGTGCAGGAGGACAGCGAGGGAGTGAGCAGCCTGGAGGAAGCCCTAGGTATGCATTTTTTTAAAAAATTTTATATAACAACCCCCCACACACCCCCTCAGGTTCCCTTTACAGCATACCCGAGGTGACATGATGAGATAGACATGTGTATGTACAGTGCCTACAACACAAATAACTAGGCTGTGTTCCTTTTTTTCTTTCTCTGCCTGAAAGAGTTAAATATCGGGTGTGTAAGTAGTAGTTCCTGTCGGAGTCAGGACTGATGCTGGGCATACACGGCCTCGATTATGCGCCGGATTGAGCCGTTGGTTCAATCCCGGCGCATCTCCGCCGACGCCTCTATCGATCCCCGCTCGTTCCCGCCGGCGCTCCTTATCTTCCGCTCAATTCCCCGCTATTGTCCGCCCGCAGGGATCGAGCGGGGAATCTATCCGGCGGGTCATCGGGCCTGTTGGATATTATCAATCGAGCCATCAGAGGCTCGATTGATAAGGACAAAACTTTCCATGTATGCCCAGCATTAGTCAAACTACAGTGTGACCCTCACTGATAAGAAATTACAACTATAAAACACTTTTCTAGCAAAACATAGCTAACGAGAGCAGAAAGAGATAAAAAAGGGTCAACAGTTCATAGATTATAGCTCCGGCATACTTCAATGAATGCGTCATTGAGCAAAAACAATAAAACAGGAAAAACTTAAAAAGTAGATTTAATTATAAAATAAAACTGTGGAATATCTTAAGTGAAGTAGAATAGATACTATTGTATTCATTTATTTTCGCCTCGGGTGCCCTTTAAGGATCCAAAGTGTGGGATCTTTGTGCATTGCTGCAGGATATTTGTACAGATGTAAGATTCTCGGCCCAAGACTGTTCTGAACAGACTGACCTCAGCTGAGGGCTATCTAGCATGTGTGCCTAGCTCTAGTCTGTTGGATATTCATATGGTCAGCAAATTCCCCTTCACTGTCATGCTGAGGAAGTCCAGTGACAAGCTCACATCTGCCGGCAAATGTCACCCCTGAGGACTCACCAGTTGCCAGACTACCAGTTCCGGGATAGGAAGCAGCACCAGCTTCTTGCTGAGTTAATTTGCAGTCCGGGTGGGTGTAGGGAGCAGCCGATCGACCCAGATTTTCCGTCCAAACCGAACGATCACATCGATCGAAATCGGCCGGAAATCGATCGTTCTGCCGATCGATCATGCTTTCTGCTGCATCGAATACTAGCCGATTCGGTCAAAACGGTCAAATCGGCCATCGATCGATGGCTAAAATCGACCAGTGTATGGGCCCCTTAAAGGTGATTGTTTCCAATCGGCTACCACGGTCATAGGGAACAATCGACTGGCAGCTGGATAACTTATCGACAACTGTAGTGAGCGGTATATGGTGGCAGCCATATTTATTTACTTTTAAGCAATACCAGTTGCCTGGCAGTCCTGCGGATCCGCTGCCTATAATACATTTAGCCATAGACCCTGAACAAGCATGCAGCAGATTAGGTGTGTTATTTTCAGATCTGGCAAGATTAGCTGCATGCTTGGTTTTTGGTGTAAATCAGACACTACTTGACACATACAGTATCAACAGGGCCGCCAGGTAACTGGCAATATTCCTCTCGCTACAGTTGTACTATCCTGCTGCCAGTCTATCGTTTCCTATCGCCTCGTAAGTCGGTTGGAAACGATTGGTCATGCCCATTTACAGGCAAATTTCCGCTAACCAATCAGATTGATGGGATTGATCCAAATAATGTATTCCTAATTAATCTGATTAAGGGCCCATTCACACTAGAGCATTTTGCAAGCGATTTCGGCAAAACGCTCAAGCGCTAGCGTTTTCTAAAGTTCTAGTACAAGAATATGCTATGGGCCCGTTCTCAAATAGTCAAACGCAAACGTATAGCCTGCACCATTTTCAGGCGATTTCCCGGTGATCGCGTTTCAGTGCTATAGAAGCTCTAAACGCGACCGCTAAAAGAATCACCAAGTGTGAATGCCGATTTTTTCCGTGTTCAATGCAGAAAATTGCCAGAGCAAAACGCTAGCAAAAGCGTGTGTGAATGGGCCCTAAATTGGTTAGCGGGTGTTCAACTGTTAATGGAAACGATTGATTGGCTGCAGCATTGTACCATTAATGGCCGCCTTAACCCTGCAGTGTGCCTTCCACCTGCTGAAACTGTCCTACTGGATGAAGTTTGCTCGCAGATGATTGGACTTTATGACTGTATTTTTAGATGAATATTTTTGAACTAGCACCATGCAGAAGATAAATATTGTCTGGTAATCTCAGGCTGAAATGTGCTAAGGGTCAACTAGAACAATTTAAGCCACAAAAAGATACCCTTCTAGTTCCAAACCAGCACACACGTTTCAAAAAGTATAACAAATATTTATTGAACATTTTCATCAACAATTAAAAATCATTAAAATTTCACCAAAAAGGTGAGCTGCGGTGTCTCAAGAGAGAATAAATATAAGACAATACAATTTTCATAATAGAATAGATTGTAAGGCCAAGCCTAGTTCCTCCAACCACAACAGTGCTGAATACATAAATATTACTGTGCATGAGAAGGAGAGAGAGGAGAGCAGACCGGCACTGCAGTCAGCTTTATTTATTCCATACTGTGACATATTACAGGCAAAAACACAATGAGTGTAAACATGCGACATACCAGTCAAAGAAGCAGTGTGGGTGGCGGTGGGTGCTGGGTACTATTAGCCTTACAGCCGTTTCGCACGGATATGCGCTTCTACGGAGGCTCTGGTGCTGGCGGGGTGCTAAATACACTCTGGGGTCAGCTTTCGGCATGTCCACGCTGATGGAGACCGCCCACTTCCTCTCTAAGCTTCCAATTGCGCGCTGGAACGCATATGCGTTCCAGCTGGGGCTTCCTGGAGGGCAGCACTTCCCTCTTACGGCTACCCAAGCAGACCACACTTATTAGGTGACTGCTAAATGCTATTGCATGCATTGGGTAGTACCGAGGAGGGATGTGCTCCATCTGTGAAATGTAATGCTGGGCAGCATTAAAGGCCTGATGAGGCATTCTCATTTGATCAAGGTAACCAGTTGCTCTAGAGCTCATCAAATCCAGATTATATCATACATAGGACTGATCTGTTACATGTTCTTTCCTCAGAGTCTGGAGAAGGGCAGAATCTTCGGCCTGTGGACAGCCGATCCTTCATCCTGAAGACCTCAAAGTACTCCCAGAATGCCCCTGGCCCATCTCCGCCCACAACAGACACCTTATTACAGTACAACAGACCATCCAGCCCAGGTGAGAGACCGGCACTGGTCAACTTTAAGTGGAGCTCCTATATTTAAAAGTGTAATCAAATAGTGAAGGTTCTCCAGCAGCACAGAGTATATCGGGAGAGGAGGGTTAGATAGAGGAAAAAGCAAGGTCCTCCAGCAGCACAGAGTATATCGGGAGAGGAGGGTTAGATAGAGGAAGGAGGAGAGCCCTCCAGCAGCACAGAGTATATCGGGGGAGAAGGGTTAGAGGAAGGAGCAACCCAAAAGTCAACTAGATGGAAAAATGGAAAAAAAGGAAATTAAAAAAAAGTTTTTAATTTCCTTTTTTTCTATCTAGTTGACTTTTGGGTTTTTGGACTAGTTCCCACTAGACTGCTTATAAAAACTGGCATTTTGCATGGTAGAGTAGGACTCACCAGATTGGGGACACTTTGGCGCAGTTGGTGAGCTTAAGCGCGTTAAAGCGTAACAAAGAGCCCATGTCACTGGTTTCCTGTTGTGTGCTGCAGCCCCTCTGTACTTATATATTTCTTATGGAGTCTGGGGACCTCCAGCGCTGCGTGCATGCTTTGCATATAATTGCATAAAAAAAATTTGGTTTGTGCTGCTCACCCCTAGGATATATATATATATATATATATATATATATATATATATATATATATATATATATATATATTCTCGTATATGTATGTGCCGCGATCACTCAAACGCCTTGACCGATTTGAACGAAACTTGGTATACAGCTCCCTTACTACCTGGAATGATATGTTCTGGGGGTCTCGCGGCCCCCCTGCACACCTGGGCGGAGCTACAAACCGCAAATCAGAATTCACCCATTCATGTGGAAAAAATGTAAAAGGCTGCCATTCTCACAGTATTCAAGCCAGAGTCCCCACACTTGGCACAGTTGGTCACTTGGTGACCGAGGTTACAAATTCAGAAAAAGTGGTGGGTGGAGCGTAAAACAGCCAATCAAATTTCAGCCATTCATTTTAAATGGGAAACTGTAAACTGCAGCCATTCTTACACTGTTAATCGCAGGGTTCTCAAATTTGGCATACTTGGTCACTGGGTGAATGAGATTAAAATTCAGTGGGTGGAGCCTACAACAGCCATTCAAAATTCACTTTTTTTCAAGGGGAATATTTAAACTGCTGCCATTCTTACACTGTTAATGGCAGAGGCTTCAAACTTGCTACAGTCAGTCATTGGGTGACTGGGGTTCAAATTCACTAAAGGGGCGGAGCCACAAACAGCCAATCAGATTTCCTTAGTGGATAAACTGCTTCCATTCACACATTTTTGATGCCAGGAACCTGAAAGCTCACAAACTCTCAAGGTTACAAAAAGTGGGCGGAGCCAAAAACAAATTTCACTGGGAACATATAAACTGCAGCCATTCTTACTGTTAATGGCTGGGTTTTCAAACTTTGCACAGTTGGTCACTGGGATTAATATTCAAGACAGTGGGTGGAGCCTACAGCAGCCAATCAAAATTCACCTGTTGATTTTCAAGGAGAATATTTAACCACTTCAGCCCTCAGTCATTTTCACTTTATGCATCCGAGCAATGTTCACCTCCCATTCATTAGCCTATAACTTTATCACTACTTATCGCAATGAACTGATCTATACCTCGTTTTTTCCGCCACCAATTAGGCTTTCTTTGGGGGGTAAATTTTTCTAAGAGCCACTTTACTGTAAATGCATTTTAACAGGAAGAATAAGAAAAAAATTAATTTCTTCTCAGTTTTCGGCCATTATAGTTTTAAAATAGTACATGCCTCCATAATTAAAACCCACGTATTATATTTGCCCATTTGTTCTGGTTATTACACCGTTTAAATTGTGTCCCTATCACAATGTATGGCGACAATATTTTATGTGGGTATTTTTGGGAGGGTGGGATGGACATTTTTTTTTTTTTTTTAAATATGTGTATTTTTCTTTTTTTTATTTTTATTTAGATGTAGTTTTATTTTTTGTAGCCATGAGTTTGTTTTTCAACGATGTCACTCTAAGCGTAATATGTACGCTTAGAGGGACATAGGGGGACGTAGGAAGCAGAAAAAGCGAAGCTTCCGAGAGAAGCTGTCGCTTTTTCTGCGGGGGAGAGGAATCCGTGATCAGGCACCATTGCCCAATTCACTGATTCCCTGGCTAACGAACCGTGGGCCGGGAGCGCACATGGCCTCCTGGACGTGGCTTCTACGTCCAGGAGACGAAAGTAGTTAAATTGCTGCCATTCTTACACTGTTAATAGCAGATGCCTCAAACCTGGTACAGTTGGTCACTGAGTGACTAGGGTTCAAATTCAGAAAGGGGGCAGAGCCACAAGCAGCCAATAAGATTTGTTTAATTTCAATGGGAATATAGCCTTGATCTAAAATGGCTAGCAGTTCCTTGGCATAATCTTTCGTGGGGCCTTTTTTCAGTTTTCTATAAGTGTGCATGTCACTTAATAGTTTCTCGCCTTCCTTTTTATAGGCGACATAATCTTGGATAACATAATCTTGGGGGTGGGAGGCCCCCTTATCCGCCTGGCGGATCACTATCTCTTTGTTCTTTTTTAGTAATTCAAGTGATTCTTGCTCATCTTTGTTGAGGTTCTTTTATGCCTCCTTTGGAATATTGTTTTTTACACAGCAGCTTTAATTCATCTAGGACAACCTGATAGAATTTTTATACACCCCCGTTTGACAACGGCACACATTCCACCATTCTCTCTCCACATAATTAAGCATCCTCTAACATTGCCTTGCAGTTCCAGCTTACAATCACAAAGCACCACCACCAATTCGAGGAGAATCATCACACATAGTCCATTTCCAACAACACGCCACCATCTTACTAGTAATCTGTCCTTATTGAAGTCCAGGCCCATAACCATCCATCATTGGACTGTGAACATTCACCTCTCAGACACACAGTCCACCATTTCCCTCATGGCTGAGTACCACTTGTCAATACACTCACTCTATTTTTCCAATTTCAGTCCTTCCATGGTTTCATCTTTCCACATCTGACATTTGGCTAGTAAACATTCCACAGCCACCCATCATCTTTCCCTGACCCCTCCCTTCCAGCCTGTCCCCTTATTTCAGGTCCCTTCCCTTCAATATGCACTTTAATACATATTTATAATTTTTGCGTATAGTTTTCATTCTACCAATTCATTCCATTAATTTCTCAAGAGAACGCTTCATTCATGTATATATATATATATATATATATATATATATATATATATATATATATATATATATATATATATATATACACACACGTTTTATATATTTTATATGTTTAATTTTTAGAAAACCTCTTTTGTGTGCAATTCATATCAGTTATCAGTTAATCCTATAATAGACTCCAATGACCTTTAACACATCAAATCTAATTATGGGACCATGGCAATAAATGTAAGTCCTAATTAATTAATAACAATATTTACACAACTTATATAGGGATTTGATCCTACTATATAACTCTCTACACAACTAAGATTAGGATGTGTGCGCTGTATAATATAAAGCAAGATACTGAACAGATGTATGCAGATGTATGCTGACAGCGGATGTGGTTTTAATGTAATGGCTGAGACCGTCCAGCGAGTCCTGCTCTGCTTTATTTCCTATGCCCACGATCTAAACCCAGCGTCGCTATTTGCAAGACGTTATTTATGTTTTTTATTCATTGTGAATAAACATTGTATCAATTATTTGTATTACTTTCATAAGCTTTTACAACAATGATTTTAAATAGACACTGGCAATTAAACTTTATTAGGCAAAACACCGGGAACAAGCAGCCTGGTTTTTCATCCGCCCACTGGGCGGAACCAAGCCCTACGGGTTTCTTCTTAATGGCAGCCGTCGCGTCATCCGAAGAAGGCGTGGCTAAGCGCCAAAACGCGTTGTGACGTCAGGCGGCTTGCTGCGAGGAGTAGGAGCTGGCGGTCGTCCCCAGTCCACCTGCTAAACACCACGCACAGACCCTGCAAGCCCTGGCCAGGCTCAGGAGGCGGAAGGACTCGCTGGTGGCCTTCTACATGTGCATTATTTGCACATACATTGTAAGTGCAATTTTTTATGCATGTTGAAGAGTTAACAAATCCTGTTTTCAGGGTCTATGACTAAGTATTTAAGACAGAGGATCAGGTGGACAGCCAGGCAATGTGTGTTGTTTATAAGTAAATAATTAGGTCAGCCTCCATATTGCTCACAAGTCAAGATGCAGTCCGTGGAAGCGTTCAAGAAGAACTGTACATTTTGTTGTATTGTAATGAAGCACCTGGGAATTGATATTTTTTCCAGTAACCCTCCAGGACAGGTGAAACTATGAGATTTGACCCCTCCCAGGAAACATCCACTTGGTCTCTCTATAGTTTAGACTCACCACAGGTGTCCGGCAGTATGGATGTTTCCTGTTCCCTGGAACAGGTCTCTCTGTAGTTGTCCGAGTCCTGGAGAGCCTGGGTGGCTAAGGGCTTTGGGCATGCTGCTGGGATGAGCTATTGTGGTAGCAGGAAGTGTTTTGGCGGCGTACCTCCCTCAGATGCATGTGGCTGATGATCGCGGCAGGGAGAAGGTTGCGGCAAGGTCGCTATTCAGTGGAGGCTGGCGGCGCGGTTGGTGGACGCTGAGGGATGCAGAAGTGAAGGCGGAGGCCGGACGCACGTTTCCCTCATCCAAAATGGTGGCGCTGGTACATCCGGCACCGCCGTGACGTCACTTCCGCCGATCAGATTAGAAGAGCCGCAGCGTCTTGGCGTCCTCTCGCACTTAGCCTGAGAGTGTGTAAGAGATGGACGCTGCTCAGGAGTCCGGCGATGCAAGGAAGGAGGCTAGCAAAGACGCCAGATTGGACAAAACTGAGACTGACCCAAACAGACTGGACGCAGGAGTGGTGAGATAAAAGCTGATTGGGTTTGATTGCAGCTAGCCTTAGCTGTGGGGGTCTTTTACTATGGTTATAATGTGAGGGATTTTAACTGGGAATTTTTTCTGTCTTCGGTTTTATTCCAGAGTAATGCTACTGCTGATAAAACTGACGGGGCGGCAGGTTGAAAGGCACATTAAAATTGGTTCAAGTAAAGAGATTATTTTAAATTCATTTATAGTAATGTTTAAGGCTATTCATTTTATAATTGATGCAGCATCTGAATCAATTAGGTTAATGGCCAGAGCAGCGGCTTTAGCTAATGTGGCCAGGAGAAACCTTTGGATAAAGACATGGGAAGGTAGTGCGCTATCCAAAAGCAAAATATGTACAATTCCGTTTTCAGGAGATCTATTATTTGGGCCTGAATTGGATCAGATTTTGGAACGTACGTCAGACAAAAAGAAATCTTTTCCAAAGAAAAGACATTTTCAACAAACAAAAAGTTTTTTTTCGTAAAGACAAACAGAATGCTAAGCCAATACAGCAGAACAGGCGTAAGCAGTGGTCCTTTAACAAAGAGCAAAACAAGCCAAATGCTTTGTTCAGAAGCTCGGATACACAGCCTAAGCAAAAGTGACAGCGAGAACCAGGTGGGGGGGAAGACTCGGGCGATTCCTTCCTCACTGGTTACAGATATCAAAAAGCCCGTTTATAATAGATCTTATCGAAAACGGTTTTCACATAGTGTTTCAGGAGAAACCTCTGAAGCGCTATGTGATGACAAATCCGTCAAGAATTGCAGAAGATACAAAGGATCTAGAGTTAATTCTGAACGATATGCTGGAAAGGAAATGTAATAACGATTGTACCAGTAGACCGGGAAAAAAGGGGTTTTACTCAAAAATGTTTCTAGTAAGAAAGCCAACAGGGAAATTTCGATTGATACTGAATCTGAAGCCATTAACCGTTTGTTTGCATCATGCTCATTTAGTTCCAAGCGGGACCTTATCTATGCAAATCGCACGGCAATCCTGACAGGGTAAAGGGAGCCTGCTTCTGCTCACTGAGTCAAGCTGCATCCGACATTGGAGTTGCCCATTGCAATATGGATTTAAGCTGATGTGACATCCATCATATGGTACTGTATGAACTGCTTATGATTAATTGGAAAAACATTCCATGTCCATCTACACCTCTTTATATGGGCTGGCATTGTCTGTTGCTTCTGCCTATCATATAGACTTTGCTGTGCTCTCGCTCTGTCTGCAAACTTATACTGACATCTGCTGATGCTTTCCTGAACTTTGGGCTGTATCTTAAAGTGGTCTAACACCCAGCATTTCAACTTTGCTTTAAAAGATTGCTTACAGCTTATAAACTATTATGCCAGATTTTTTTTTAGCAGAAATTCACTGAATGGATTAAACATGACATTTTAGTGCTGCATTTAGCTAGAAATACTCCTCCGTGCTTGCATGTTTAGTTACAAATGTATCTATCTACAATGTAACAAACAAACACTGCTCTGAGAGAACAAAGAGGGCTTCCCCAGCAGGCTTTTCAAAGGTCTATTTGTATTCCAAATAAAGATACATTTGTAACTAAAAGATAAGAACGGATGCGGATTCCTAGTTAAATCCAACACTAAAATGTCATGTTTAACCCATTCAGTGAATTTCTGCTAAAAAAAAAATCTGGCATAATAGTTTGTAAGCTGTAAGCAATCTTTTAAAGCAAAGTTGTAATGCTGGGTGTTAAACCGCTTTAAGGACAAGGAGACGCTTTTGCTTTTTGTGTCTCCCTTCTGCCTATATGGCTGCTGTGCTTTGCTGGACTTTGGTCTACAATTATTAATTGCTTATTATATCAGAGGCCCGATTTGGGGATACCTGACTCAAAACCATTTTTTTGCATGGAAATCTATTTAATTGAGCAATTGCTCTTACCAGAACCAGGTGGCCAGGTGTGAATGCTGAGTGGGTGTGTGGTATGGGTGGCGGTGTGCTGGCGGCCACTGGGCTGCTTCTTCTTTTTAATGTTATTTCTTTTTTAATGTGTGTACTCTATCTTGATATTTAATAATTAATAAAAGATTTTGATATTTTTCAAAAGAATATGCTGTTTTTTGCTTGGAGTATATGACCCGCTTTAGCACCTCCTATATTGTCCTGTCTGAAGCCAATAAATCCTTTCATAAGACATGTGAAGTTCAGGAAGGAGTCGATTTATACGGTGCACAATTTGTTAATTCCAGGGGGATACATGATAAGTATCGACCTCAAGGACACTTACTGGCATGTACCAATCGAACCAAAATCTCAAGCATTTCTGAGATTTGCGGTAGGAAATACGAACGGAATGCAGCACTATCAATTCCATTGCCTCCCCTCCGGAATAAAATCAGCACCGAGGATTTTTACAAAGGTGATTGCAGAAATAGTGGCAGAGCTTCACAGGAAAGGGATTATGTTAATTCCGTACCTGGACGATTTATTGGTACAAGCAGATTAAGTACAACAGTTATTACATCACAGAGGGATAGTGATTACAGAGCTGAGAGAAGCAGGATGGATAATAAGTGTAGAAAAATCACAGATGGATCCATCACAGACAATTCAGTTCTTGGGGTTTCTGATAAACTCGATAGATCAGAAAATATATCTACCAGAACAAAAGATGGAAAAGATTGTTCTGGAAGTAATGAACTTTCAATCTTTAACGATGATCTCGGTCAGAGAAGTCATGAGGCTGTTAGGTCTGTTAACATCCTCAGCACCAGCAGTCCAATGGGCAATGTTGCACACCAGAGTTCTTCAGATGTGGATCTTGAAAAGCTGGGGCAGAACAGTTCAGACATTAGATTTAATATTAAAGATAACAGAAGAAGTAAAACTATCTCTCCACTGGTGGCGGAACAAAGTAATATTGGCAATTTCCAGTAGAAATAGTGCTAACAACAGATGCAAGCATGGCAGGTTGGGGGGCACATGTAAGAGACTTCAATATGCAGGGGATCTGGGATGAGCATATCAAAGATCAGTCTTCAAATTACAAAGAAATGATGGCGGTAAAATTGTCAATCTTAGCAGCAATTCATTTACTAACAGAACAGCATGTTCAGTTAAGAACGGACAATGCTACAGTTGTAGCGTACATGAACAGACAGGGAGGAACGAAGTCATTCAAACTACTGTATCTGCCATTAGAAATCTTGGAGCTGGCAGAAAGCAATCTGAAGTCGTTCACAGCGGTACATTTAAAAGGATCAATGAACAAGTTAGCGGACTTTCTAAGTTGGAATCAAACTTCAAATGTGGAGTGGAGCTTGAATACAGAGGTGTTCAGATGGCTAACTCAGATTTGGGGAGTTCCGGAAATCGATTTATTCGCAAACAGAGAAAATGCGAAATGCAAGAAATTTTTTCACTCAATGCGTGGGATCATTCAGTGGCGGTGGATGCTCTAGCGCAGAAGTGGGAGTTCAGACTTGCATATGCGTTTCCTCCTCTAAACATATTACCGCTAGTACTCAGGAAGATAATGAATTCAGTAACGACAGTCATACTAATCGCTCCGAATTGGGACAGGCGATCTTGGTTTCCAGTGTTGCTGAAAATGAAGATCGCAGGCCCAGTTCTATTACCAATCATGGACAATCTTGTATCAGTGAAAGGGCACGATGTTCAGCAGTTGACGAAATGGAATCTATCGGCCTGGTTAGTGAAAGGTCGATTGTCAGATCAAAGGGACTGTCAGACAGAGTGATAGAAACTCTGTTGGATAGTCGGAAGCTAAACACCAGAAACATTTATGGAAAATATTGGAAAACTTATAACCAGTGGTTAAAACAATCTAAGTTTAAGTCTTCTGAAATAGGTTCGGTTTTGGAATTTTTGCAAAAAGGAGTGGATAGTGGACTGGCTCTAAGCACTATTCGGGTCCAGGTTTCAGCGTTATCGGTTTTTTTTAGACAAGCAGTTGGCTTCACATCCGTTGGTGGTTAGATTTTTGAAATCGGTTGAGCGGAAAAGGCCGGTTCGTGTAAAGACATTTCCTAAATGGGATTTGTCAACAGTACAAAAGGCGTTAACTGGTTCAACGTTTATTCCATTAGAAGACTTAAGATTGCTTACATTAAAAACGGTCTTTCTGATAGCTATCACGTCTGCAAGGCGAATTAGTGAGCTGGAGGCCTTATCATGTAGAGAGCCTTTCCGTATGATATATGATGATAGAGTGGTGCTGAGAACCAGCGAAGAATTTTTACCAAAAGTGGGGGATCGGTTTCACAAATCTCAAGAAATTATTTTACCAACTTTTTACATGAATCCTTCAAATGATAAAGAAGAGAAATGGAGTACGTTAGATGTAAGAAAAAACCTGATTGAATATCTGTGTAGAGTAAAAGATATAAGGAAGTCAGAACGCTTATTAGGTTAGCTTAGGGTTTTTCTTCTCTGACCTTCAGGCCTTTCCCCACGTGCCCCTTTGCTGACAAATGCTTTTTCATACATCCCAATTGTAAATATGCCAAGTGCACGAAGACAGACTGTCCGTATACACATGCCAGCCGATGCGGCATAGCTCCGCCCCCTCCTGCTAAACCAGGTACCGTACAGATGACGTGTGTGTTATAACTGTGGATGCCACTGACCGTGATGTCTTATGCTTTAAACCAATAAAGGGGAGGAGCTTGCCATGCAGGAGTGAGGAAGCGTGATCCTGAGCTCCCAGCTCGGTGCGGAGTGAACCGCCATCTAGCAGAACCCCGGTTCACAGTGGTACATTTAAAAGGATCAATGAACAAGTTAGCGAACTTTCTAAGTCGGAATCAAACTTCAAATGTGGAGTGGAGCATGAATACAGAGCTGTTCAGATGGCTAACTCCAGATTTAGGGAGTTCCGGAAATCGATTTATTTGCAAACAGAGAAAATGCGAAATGCAAGAAATTTTTTCCACTCAATGCGTGGGATTATTCAGTGGCGGTGGATGCTCTAGCGCAGAAGTGGGAGTTCAGACTTGCATATGCGTTTCCTCCTCTAAACATATTACCGCTAGTACTCAGGAAGATAATGAATTCAGTAACGACAGTCATACTAATCGCTCCGAATTGGGACAGGCGATCTTGGTTTCCAGTGTTGCTGAAAATGAAGATCGCAGGCCCAGTTCTATTACCAATCATGGACAATCTTGTATCAGTGAAAGGGCACGATGTTCAGCAGTTGACGAAATGGAATCTATCGGCCTGGTTAGTGAAAGGTCGATTCTCAGATCAAAGGGACTGTCAGACAGAGTGATAGAAACTCTGTTGGATAGTCGGAAGCTAAACACCAGAAACATTTATGGAAAATATTGGAAAACTTATAACCAGTGGTTAAAACAATCTAAGTTTAAGTCTTCTGAAATAGGTTCGGTTTTGGAATTTTTGCAAAACGGAGTGGATAGTGGACTGGCTCTAAGCACTATTCGGGTCCAGGTTTCAGCGTTATCGTTTTTTTTTAGACAAGCAGTTGGCTTCACATCCGTTGGTGGTTAGATTTTTGAAATCGGTTGAGCGGAAAAGGCCGGTTCGTGTAAAGACATTTCCTAAATGGGATTTGTCAACAGTACAAAAGGCGTTAACTGGTTCAACGTTTATTCCATTAGAAGACTTAAGATTGCTTACATTAAAAACGGTCTTCCTGATAGCTATCACGTCTGCAAGGCGAATTAGTGAGCTGGAGGCCTTATCATGTAGAGAGCCTTTCTGTATGATATATGATGATAGAGTGGTGCTGAGAACCAGCGAAGAATTTTTACCAAAAGTGGGGGATCGGTTTTACAAATCTCAAAAAATTATTTTACCATCTTTTTACATGAATCCTTCAAATGATAAAGAAGAGAATGGAGTACGTTAGATGTAAGAAAAAACCTGATTGAATATCTGTGTAGAGTAAAAGATATAAGGAAGTCAGAAAGCTTATTAGGTTAGCTTAGGGTTTTTCTTCTCTGACCTTCAGGGCTTTCCCCATGTGCCCTTTTGCTGACAAATGCTTTTTCATACATCCCAATTGTAAATATGCCAAGTGCACGAAGACAGACTGTCCGTATACACATGCCAGCCGATGCGGCATAGCTCCGCCCCTCCTGCCAAACCAGGTACCGTACAGATGACGTGTGTGTTATAACTGTGGATGCCACTGACCGGGATGTCTTATGCTTGAAACCAATAAAGGGGAGGAGCTTGCCATGCAGGAGTGAGGAAGCGTGATCCTGAGCTCCCACCTCGGTGCGGAGTGAACCACCATCTAGCAGAACCTCGGTTCACAGCGGTACATTTAAAAGGATCAATGAACAAGTTAGCAGACTTTCTAAGTCGGAATTATACTTCAAATGTGGAGTGGAGCTTGAATACAGAGGTGTTCAGATGGCTAACTCCAGATTTGGGGAGTTGCGGAAATCGACTTATTCGCAAACAGAGAAAATGCGAAATGCAAGAAATTTTTTTCACTCAATGCGTGGGATCATTCAGTGGCGGTGGATGCTCTAGCGCAGAAGTGGGAGTTCAGACTTGCATACGCATTTCCTCCTCTAAACATATTACCGCTAGTACTCAGGAAGATAATGAAATCAGTAACGACAGTCATACTAATCGCTCCGAATTGGGACAGGCGATCTTGGTTTCCAGTGTTGCTGAAAATGAAGATTGCAGGCCCAGTTCTATTACCAATCATGGACAATCTTGTATCAGTGAAAGGGCACGATGTTCAGCAGTTGACGAAATGGAATCTATCGGCCTGGTTAGTGAAAGGTCGATTGTTAGATCAAAGGGACTGTCAGACAGAGTGATAGAAACTCTGTTGGATAGTCGGAAGCTAAACACCAGAAACATTTATGGAAAATATTGGAAAACTTATAACCAGTGGTTAAAACAATCTAAGTTTAAGTCTTCTGAAATAGGTTCGGTTTTGGAATTTTTGCAAAACGGAGTGGATAGTGGACTGGCTCTAAGCACTATTCGGGTCCAGGTTTCAGTGTTATCGTTTTTTTTAGACAAGCAGTTGGCTTCACATCCGTTGGTGGTTAAATTTTTGAAATCGGTTGAGCGAAAAGGCCGGTTCGTGTAAAGATATTTCCTAAATGGGATTTGTCAACAGTACAAAAGGCGTTAACTGGTTCAACGTTTATTCCATTAGAAGACTTAAAGGGACACTTAAGTAAAAAAAAAAGTTCCTGGCCACAATAGCGCCATCTATGCTGCTATAGCATATATCATATACCATATACCAGCATAGAGGTTGCTAATGTGTCTGGGAACGCGAAGAATCACTCGCGTCCCCAGCCTGTCAGCTCCTGTCACCGAAACAGGAAGTGGCTGCCGGCGGGGCCAGGAGGATTGGAGGGAGACGGCGAGGGCACCGGACAGCTGCAGGGGGCTATTGGAAGCCCTAGGTGAGTAAAACTCATTTTTTTTGTTTGACTTAAGTGTCCCTTTAAGATTGCTTACATTAAAAACGGTCTTCCTGATAGCTATCATGTCTGCAAGGCGAATTAGTGAGCTGGAGGCCTTATCATGTAGAGAGCCTTTCTGTATGATTTATGATGATAGAGTGGTGCTGAGAACCAGCGAAGAATTTTTACCAAAAGTGGGGGATCGGTTTCACAGATCTCAAGAAATTATTTTACCATCTTTTTACATGAATCCTTCAAATGATAAAGAAGAGAAATGGAGTACGTTAGATGTAAGAAAAAATCTGATTGAATATCAGAGTAGAAGATATAAGGAAGTCAGAAAGCTTATTAAGTTAGCTTAGGGTTTTTCTTCTCTGACCTTCAGGGCTTTCCCTAAGTGCCACTTTGCTGACAAATGCTTTTTCATACATCCCAATTGTAAATATGCCAAGTGCACGAAGACAGACTGTCCGTATACACACGCCAGCCGATGCGGCATAGCTCTGCCCCCTCCTGCCAAACCAGGTACCGTACAGATGACGTGTGTGTTATAACTGTGGATGCCACTGACCGGGATGTCTTATGCTTGAAACCAATAAAGGGGAGGAGCTTGCCATGCAGGAGTGAGGAAGCGTGATCCTGAGCTCCCAGCTCGGCGCGGAGGGAACCGCCATCTAGCAGAACCCCGGTATTCGTCCCTATGCTGCCAGACTAAGCTGCAGGACAGCACGGGTGTCTTGAGCAGGATGTCCGGGTGCCCCAGGTGAACATCGCAGGAGCGGTGGGAGGAGGATCGAAGGACGCCAGCCGTGGGTGACACTGAGGAGACACACGCGGGCAGCTATAGTGGAGGAGGCCGAGCCAGCCTGGGTGCCCCACGTGAACGGAACAGGAGCGGGGGGCGGAGGACCAAAAGAGACCAGCTACGGGTGGCAGTGAAGAAGCTGACACGGGCAGGCACAGCAGGAAGAGAGGCCATAGAGGGAGGCCGAGACAGTGTGCATCCTTTGAGATCCCTAGTCAGTGGTGAGGATGGGAAAAGCAGGACCCCGCATGGGGGAGAAGGGGAAGCGCTGGGACCCTGCTATCTACAACCAAAGGAGTCACAGGTCAGAGTGGAAATAATGGGGCATCAGAGCTGGTAAGAAGAGCATTATTAAAAGAACTGTATGCCATTTCTGATATATTGCCTTGCTATATTACCACCTTGCTATATGGTGAAATGCAGTGATTTTTTGCTTTACGCTGGGCTACCCACTGAACTGTGCTGTGCTACCCACTAAACTGTGAGTTATTTTCACTGGCTTACTATACTGTGAAAAGAGTGAAAATGCTAGCCTGTCTACCTGTGAAGTGAAACTAATTATATTGCTGGCAACCTATGAGCCTCTAGAGTTCCAATACTATGCTGTAAAAGTGAATTAAGCTTTACGACTGTTATAGCGAACTGAATAGAATAGTGGCCCCATTGGATTGTGGAATACTGTGGACGCCCTGTTATCAATGGGACGACCAGCTTGTCAGTTTATTACACTGTGAAAGGAATTAGGTGGCTAGCGTGTTGTGTTGCGAAGTAGATGGGACTGATCTATGGGCTTATTACACCACGAAGCACTGGAGACGTTGTGTTATTGATGGGACAGTTGCCCTGTTGGTCTGTGATAGCTGCGATATCGTGAAGTATGGTCTTTTTAGATCGGGAAATACAAGTAACACTTTTCTGTTAATGAGATTAGTAGCCTGCTGCCCTGTGAAGTGAAATAAACGGCTATCCTGCTAATTGGTGAAATGAACTGGACCTAATGCCTGTTCCACAAAGTGTGAAGTACTGGTGATGGCCTGCTATTAATTGATCTGTGAACTCTCTAACCTACCACATTGTGACGGGTGCTGGGTTGTTGCCTTGCTAACTGGTGAACTGTCTGTGGGGAAATTGAATTAGATTGGTGTCCTAAACTGAAAAAATGGTGACAGATAAGGATAAAAAGGCGAAGAATCCTACTCTTGAAGAAACAGAAACAACAACCCAGAGACCAGTTAGTAAATTCTTTCCAAACTCAGATAGAGCCGCTACAGCTAGAATGTCTGTGGAGGGGAAAGGATTAGCTGAAAATGTCCTTCCGCCATCCAACACAAGCTCTCCAGGGTCCGAAACTAACCAGGGTAATAGCCTGGAGGAGATATGGAGGTGCTTACGGACTATGTCAACAAGGCAAGACTTAGAGGCCCAAACAGATCAAATAGTTGCTTCAATGAAGGCAGAGATAGCAGAGGTTAGAGAAGAAATGGTTGAGCTGCAGGGGAGGAATGGGGCTATGGAGAAAACGGAAATAGACATTTTAAAGAAAACAAAAAAGCATAAACATCAATATGAAATATGAGATTGAAGATATGCAAAACCGTGAAAGTAGAAATAACTTGAGGGTAAAGGGGGTCCCAGAGACTGTACAAGGAGAGGCTATAATGACATATCTACAAGCCCTGTTTAATGATCTACTGGGGCACCCTGAGGACCATAAGATAAAATTTGATCAAGCACATAGGGCCTTGAGGGCAGTGCCGAGAGAAAAGGAACCCCCCAGAAACATAATATGCAGGCTACACAATTTTGGAGAGAAGGAGGGTATAAAAAAAAGCGTCAAGACAAAGGGGGTCGATAAAATGGCAAGACTCTGCAATCAGTATATATCAAGATTTAGCACCGTCAACATTAATGCAGCGTAGGGCCACGAAGCCACTACTGACAATACTGCAGCAAAAAGAGGTTTCTTATAAGTGGGGGTTCCCCTTTGCCCTTAGGGCCCTTTTCCACCAGCGCGTTTGCGCTGGCTGAATCGCAAACCGCTAGCGATTTTACAATCGCTACGGTTTGCTTTTTAACATAGGAATCGCGGTAGGTAATTTCCACTAACGTGATTCGTTTTTTACTTGATCGCGATCGCGCCGCGGAGCGACTTTTGCCGCGATTTTGCTATGCAGTGCATAGCATAGCAAAATCGCGGCCGCGAACGTCGGGGAAACGGCGGTAATTGCGATTCAGCAATTGCTAGCGTTCAGCGTGAACGCTAGCGATTGCAAGTGGAAAAGGGCCCTAATAGTCAAAAAAGATCACCGACAATTGATACTGAAACATCCAGATGATGTGGTTACTTTTTGTAAGTACTTGTCTATTCCCGTGGTAGAACTACCGGACTGGAAACCAGAAAACATGGGCAGTGCACAAAGGGGTTTTAGAAATAGAGTAATAAAATGAATAAATAAAGGCGGTTCATATAGGAATTTTTCTCTAGTGGGGGTGGCAGGAGAGAGTGGGAGATATGGGGGGGTTACTTTTTATCTTTTGTTATTTTAAGTTTCTTATCAGCACAGGATCAATATAAAGAATGTAAAAAAATGTTAAAAGGGGACTGGACTTGCTGTGATATGCACAAAGAAATTAGAGAGAGGATAAGAGGGGTTAGGGAGGGGCTAGGCACCAAGGTTAGATGGGGGTCTTGATCACCCCTGACCGGCTGGGAACAGCCATCCGGGTGAGCCCGGGCTTACAGGGTGATTTTTTTCTTGTAATTTAAAGGATACAAGGGGGTGGGGATATAGAAGATATAGCACAAAGCACAAGCATAGCAGATCCAGTCCTCATTCACAATTTTGTAGCACATATATAAGAGGATATATATGGTGGGGGGGGGGGGGGGGGGAGAGAGAATTGAGCACAATTGAGAAGGGGAGGGATACTTAAGGGCTATTGCCCCCTGAGCACACTGGGGGGGTTGAGGGGTGAATAACAACGAAGGGGTTTTTTCCCCCTTTTGTTTGTTAGTTTTCCCACTGCTCTTGTCCATCCTTTTAAAGTAATTAAATCCGAGACTGGGGGCTGGGGAGGGAACCCGGCTCCAGAAAAAGGCAGCTCAATACCCAAAGAGGTGGTGCAACAAACCAAGGGAAGGTACCCAATGGAATTGTTCCTTTTTAAGGGAGACAGGGAACAGGCCCGGGGGAAAGTAGAGGGGGAGGAGTGTGGTCCCAGACTCCAAGAGGGGAATGTTGCAAGGGGAAGGAAGGAATGTATGGGGTGACTGTGAAGGGGGGAGGGAAGAGGGCGATGGGGTGGTCAGTCTAGAACTTGTAAGTTACATTATGGATAAAGAGTATGGATCTTAAAGTCTTGTCGCTAAATGTCAGGGGGCTCAATACACCAGAAAAAAGATCAGCCATTCTGAGACTTTGCCATAGAGAGAGTGCTGGAATTGTATGCCTGCAGGAAACATAAAGGCCCTAGGGCCCCAAGAATGTTTGATGAATATTATAGAACAATATATACAAGTGGCCTGCAGGCATCTAAGATTAAGGGAACAGCAATTCTATTGGCGAAGGAACTTCCATTTGTATTCTGGGAGGAATATGCGGATCCACAGGGTCGGTTTAATTTAATAATGGGACAATTATACAACAGAATAACAGTGGGGTTGAATTATGCGCCAAATAAGAGTCAGGCTAAAACAGAGTTATTTCTGAAAAAAGTTGAAGAATTTGCGGCGGGAAGTATTATTATTAGTTCAGACTTAAAGAGAGTCTGAAGCGAGAATAAATCTCGCTTCAGACCTCATAGATAGCAGGGGCATGTGTGCCCCTGCTAAAACGCCGCTATCCCGCGGCTTAACGGGGGTCCCTTCACCCCTAAATCCCCTCCGTACAGCGGGGGAGCGCTTCCGCATTGGGGCAGGGCTAACCGCCGCAGCCCTGCCCCACACGCGTCTGTCAGACGCGTATCTCCGCCTCTCCCCCGCCCCTCTCAGTCTTCCTTCACTGAGAGGGGCGGGGGAGAGGCGGCGATGCGCGTCTGATAGACGCGACTGGAGGCAGGGCTGCAGTCGTTAGCCCTGCCTCCAGGAAGAGAAGATTTCACGACCAACTTGCGACCAAGTCTTGCGGGGGTGGGTTTGGGGGTGAAGGGACCCCCGTTTAGCCGCGGGATAGCGGCGTTTTAGCAGGGGCACACATGCCCCTGCTAACTATGAGCTCTGAAGCGAGATTTATTCTCGCTTCAGAGTCTCTTTAAATATAGCTTTGGACCCACAGATAGATACGTCTGCAGGTAAATCGACCTTATCTAGTAGCATACAGAGGAAAAACTAAAAGATTACTGCATGGATTACAGCTAGTTGACGTTTGGCGGATATGCAACCCCACTGCTCGAGACTATACATATTATTCTCAGGTTCATAATAGATATTCTAGAATAGATTATGTCTGTTTCTCACGACTTGCTCACTGTTGTAGGGTCCCCAAGTATTGGCCCTATGACATTGTCAGACCACGCACAGGTATCGGTGGAATTGAGGTGGAGGGAAAAAGCTAGGGGGCCCAAGGTGTGGCGGTTGAATAAAGCACTATTAAGGGATGAAGAAGTAGTCCAAAGGATACGAGGAGAGTTGGAGAGTTATTTCTATCTTAATTCCGGATGTGAGGCCTTGGATATGACAGTCTGGGAGGCCCATAAATGTTTTATAAGGGGGATCCTGATACAGGAGGGAGCTAGGAGAATGAAAGAGATAAAAAGATAAAAGATTTATTGGATAATATAGCAAAATTAGAACAACAACATAAAAAAGATAAGGATGAGAAGATTCAGGAGGAATTGATTAAAAAAAGGAAACATCTGGAAAACCTCCTTTTTTATAGGGTCAAACATACGGCTTTAAGATGTAAACGTACCTTCTATGAGTATGGAAATAGATGTGGCTTACTATTGGCTAGGGCCCTTAAGAGACAGCAAAAAAGTAATTATATAGCATGTATTAAAAATATAAAGAGAGATAAATGCTATAAGCTAGAGGATATAACAACAGAATTTAAGGAATACTATAAAAGATTATATAACTTAAAGGTAATAACACAGGAAGGAGAAATGGAGGTAAAGAATAGGGAGATAACGGACTGCCTGGAAGAAAGTGGAATGCCCAGGCTGTCAGATGAAGAGGCCTCATCCCTGGAATGAGGCCTCTTCATCTCACTAGAAGAGCTAAAATTAGCAATTAAGCAAACACCAACAGGGAAGGCCCCTGGACCAGATGGGATCACTAGTGAATACTACAAAAAGTTTGGAGAGCAAGTGGTGGGATACTTGGGGGAAAGCACTGAATAATGTAGCAGACAGGGGTGTCCGAGGAGGGTTTTCCCCCCGTATGTTGGAGTCCTTTACATCAGTACTGCACAAGGAGGGGAAAGACCCCACACAATGTCAGACTTATAGGCCAATTGCCTTATTAAATGTGGATGTCAAACTATATGCAAAGGTGCTGGCTAATAGACTATCCCTTATTATAAACAAACTTATACATCCAGATCAGGTGGGATTCGTCAAGGGACAGGAAGTCAGGGACAATACTATACGGACCATCAACCTTGCTCAGTGGATGGTCGCCCACTCCAACCCTGTCATGTTTTTGTCTACAGATGCGGAGAAGGCTTTTGACAGGGTGGCTTTGAAGGGGTGTTAAAGGCTTTTGAAGGGGTGTTAAAATGTATAGGTATAAAGGAGAATATGGGAAATAAGATCATGGCACTATACTTAGAGCCAAATGCGAGGGTAAGGGCAAATGGGGTCCTGTCCGACGTGTTCTGTATAAGGAATGGGACGCGACAGGGGTGCCCAATGTCCCCAATGATTTTTGCGCTGTCACTTGAACCCTTCTTGTGCAGGATAAGGTGGGACTCCAACATACGGGGCATAGAAGTAAAGGGGAATATGCATAAAGTGGCGGCTTATGCCGATGATATGTTTTATCTTGTGGAGCCGCATATATCTCTCCCAAATTTGATGAAGGAATTTCATAGTTTTGGCTCGGTATCAAACCTAAAAATTAATTTCGATAAAAGTGAAGCAATAGCTTGGGGATTAGATATTGGTCAGAAGAGCCTGTTGAAGGAAAATTTTTCATTTAAGTGGCCAGATTTGGGAGTAAAGATGATGTTCAACATAAAAGAAATGGTATTATACAATTATTATCCGATGTTGGAACAGGTAAAAAGGACCTAGAATTGTAGGATCAGCCAAAATTTTCATGGTTTGGTAGAATTGCCATAATTAAAATGAATATTCTCCCTAGGCTACTGTATCTGTTCCAGGTCCTACTTATACCGGTACCATTTACTTTTTTTTTTTTTTAACCAGACATAGGATAACGGTAACCAATGTGCCACCAGACATAGGCCAACGGTAACCAATCTCCACCCCCCACAGGCAATAGCACCCATCCCCCACACACAATACCAACCTTCCCAACACACAATATCTACTTTAGAATGATGATTCAGTTGCTAATATAAATTTAGCAAGCCTTTTTACTCCCCTGTGTACTTGTCTATTGTACACAGGAGAGACCAAAACTGCACATCCAGCATAAACTATATATATATATATATATATATATATATATATATATATATATATATATCTTAACTTAGTCCAGCTCTGCACTTCTGGTCTTCCTCTGCAGCTATGAATCACAGCTCTCTCCCTGGAGTCTCACAGCACGAGCATGAGGGGGCGGCATAATTAGTTCTGAATGATCAGAGAGGCGGGGAGCACCACACACAGAGGCAGAGCTGTTTTCAGGACTCATCAGGGCAGCAAAATCTACAACCAAGGAAGTCGTAGGATTTTGCCTGCATAATTAACCAGTTCACCCCCAAGGGTTTTTATCCTAACGGACCAGAGCAATTTTCAGTTGTCAGCGCTCCTCCCTTTTATTCCCTAATAACTTTATTACTACTTATCACAAGAAAATGATCTATACCTCGTTTTTTTCGCCACCAATTAGGCTTTCTGTGGATAGTACATTTTGCTAAGAATTTTTTTATTCTAAATGCATTTTAATGAGAAAAACAGAAAAAAAAAGAAAAAAAATCATTATTTCTCAGTGTTCAGCCTTTATAGTTTTAAAATTAAACATTCTCCTGTGGATAAAACAAACACGTTTTATTTGCCCAGTGGTCCCGATAATTAAACCGTTTAGATTATGTCCCTACCACAATGTATGGCGACAGTATATTATTTTGAAATATAAGTGGTTATTTTTCTGTTTGTTCTGGCCATAATTACAAGCCCCTATGTAATAAATTAAAATTAATTTTCCCCCATAAAATATAGAATAAAAAAAGCTGAGTCCCTAAGGCAACTATTTATTTATTTTTTTAAGCTGATTTTTTTTTTTTTACAAGTGTTTTTTTTGGGGGGGAGGGTTGGAAGTGTAATTTTTTTAATGATGTGTATATACTTGAAAATGTGTGTGTTTTGTAGGTGTAATATACTTTTTGGCCACAAGATGGCGCTGGTGAACACTCATAGGACGTGTTCACTTTTTTTTTTTTTTTTTACACACTTTATTAAACTGTTACATTTCCTGTTTATGTGAATGGACGTAGCCGCTGTTCGCGGTCACGTCCATTCACTCCAGGCACTGCGATTGGGTAGAGGACTGTTCAGTCCTCTTCCCCAATCGCCCAGCACGGGATCCCGACGGTAATGGCGGCGGTAGCGGCGGACACACGGCGGTAGCAGCGGCGGGAATGCGCGACGTATTAAAACGTCATGTTGCTGTTAATAGCGGTAAGCATGACGTTTTAATACGTTAGGATGGCGGTAAATGGTTAAGGGTGATAACTCGTTTTTTGCAGGGAATGTGGCAATTCTGCTTGGCTCACAAGATAAAGGTGAGCCAAGTGGAAAAAGAGGGGAAAAAAGAGGCTTCAGTGTCTCTTTAACAGTTTAAGAATAGCTGCAGTTTATATTTTCCAAGTGAAATTTGGTTTTGACTCCGCCCACTTTTTGGAACTTTGACACAGTCACTTAATGACCAAGTTTATGAGCTTTGGGGTCCTTGGCATCAATAAGTTGCATTTTCCCATTGAAATGAAACAAATCTGACTGGCTGTTTGTGGTCCACCCCCTTTTCAGAATTTAAAGAAACTCTGAAGCCTTACAAAATCTCCCCTTTTACTTACAAATCTTCTTGAGCATTATGGTACTAGCTGAAACACCGCTATCCCGCGGCTGAACGAGTCCTCTTTGTTCTTCAAATCCCTGGGGCAAAAATCCACAACTTTCTTGGTCGTGGATTTTGCTGCCCGGGAGGCAGGGCTTTCAGCTGTAGCTCTGCCTCAAGCACGTCAATCTGCGCGAGGATCTCCGCCTCCTCCCGCCCTTTCAGTGAAGGAAGACAGAGGGGCGGGGAGAGGCGGCGATCGGAGCAGATTGAAGCGCCTAGAGGCAGAGCTACAACAGAAAGCTCTGCCTCTTATAGGAAGCGATCCCCGGATTTTGCCCCGGGGATTTGGGGGACAAAGAGGAGTCGTTCAACTGCGGGATAGCGGCGTTTCAGCTACTGCCATAATGCTCAAGAGGATTTGTAAGTAAAAAGGGAGATTTTGTAAGGCTTCAGAGTCTCTTTAAACCCCAGTCTCCCAGTGACTGAATGTACCAGATTTGAGGCCTCTGCCATTAAGAAAGTAAGAATGGCAGCGATGTAAATATTCCCCTTGAAAGTCAATAGGCGATTTTTTATTGGCTGTTGTAGGCTCCGCCCACTTTCCTGAATACTAATCCCAATAATCCAGTGACAAACTGTCAAGTTTGAGAATCCTGCCAATCACAGAATGGCTGAAATCAATCTATTAAATCTGATTGGCTGTTTGTGGCTCCACCCCCTTTAGTGATTTTGGACCCCAGTCACTCAATGACTGACTGTATCAGGTTTGAGGCCTCTGCTGCCATTCTTACACTCTTAATGGCAATGTAAATATTCCCCTTGAAAGTCAATAGGTGATTTTTTATTGGCTGTTGTAGGCTCCGCCCACTTTCCTGAATACTAATCCCAATAATCCAGTGACAAACTGTCAAGTTTGAGAATCCTGCCAATCACAGAATGGCTGAAATCAATCTATTAAATCTGATTGGCTGTTTGTGGCTCCACCCCCTTTAGTGATTTTGGACCCCAGTCACTCAATGACTGACTGTATAAGGTTTGAGGCCTCTGCCATTAAGAGTGTACGAATGGCAGCAATGTAAATATTCCCCTTGAAACTCAATAGGTGAATTTTTATTGGCTGTGGTAGGCTCCACCCACATTTCTGAATATTAATCCCAGTCACCCAGTGACCAACTGTGTCAAGTTTAAGAACCCTGCCATTAACAGTGATTAACAGTGTAAGAATGGCTGCAGTTTATATTTTCACATGTAAACAATTTAGTTGTTGGCTGCGCACACCGTTTCTAACCTTGACATACAGTCAGTCAATTACCAAGTTTATGAGCTTTGGTCCTTGGTATCAATTTGTATATTCCCATTGAAATTAGACAAATCTTATTGGCTGTTTATGGCTCTGCCCCCTTTCTGAATTTGAACCCCAGTCACCAACTGTACCAGGTTTGAGGCATCTGCTATTAACAGTGTAAGTATGGCAGCAATTTAAATATTCCCCTTGAAGATCAACAGGTGAATTTTGATTGGCTGCTGTAGGCTCCACCCACTGTCCTGAATATTAATCCCAGTCACCCAGTGACCAACTGGGCAAAGTTTGAAAACCCAGCCATTAACAGTAAAAATAGCTGCAGTTAATATTTTCCCAGTGAAATTTGTTTTTGGCTCCACCCACTTTTTGTAACCTTGACAGTCACTCAATGACTAAGTTTGTGAGCTTTCAGGTACCTGGCATCAAAAATGTGTGAATGGAAGCAGTTTATCCACTAAGGAAATCTGATTGGCTGTTTGTGGCTCTGCCCCTTTAGTGACTTTGAACCTCAGTCAACCAATGACTGACTGTAGCAAGTTTGAAGCCTCTGCCATTAACAGTGTAAGAATGGCAGCATATTCCCTTGAAAAAAAAGTGAATTATGAATGTAATAGCTGGTGTAGGCTCCACCCACTGAATATTAATCTCATTCACCCAGTGACCAAGTGTGCCAAATTTGAGAACCCTGCCATTAACAGTGTAAGAATGGCTGCAGTTTAGTTTCCCATTTAAAATGAATGGCTGAAATTTGATTGGCTGTTTTATGCTCAACCCATTTTTTCTGAATTTGTAACCTCGGTCACCAAGTAACCAACTGTGCCAAGTGTGGGGCCTCTGGCTTGATTACTGAGAATGGCAGTCTTACATTTTTTCCATTGACATGAATGGGTGAAATCTGATTTGCTGTTTGTAGCTCCACCCAGGTGTGCAGGGGGGACAGGAGATCCCCAGAAAATATCATCCCAGGTAGTAAGGAATCTGTATACCAAGTTTCTTTCAAATCGGTCAAGGCGTTTGAGTGATCGCGGCACATACATATTACAGTGGGTTGCAAAAGTATTCGGCCCCCTTGAAGTTTTCCACATTTTGTCATATTACTGCCACAAACATGAATCAATTTTATTGGAATTCCACATGAAATACCAACACAAAGTGGTGTACACATGAGAAGTGGAACCAAAATCATACATGATTCCAAATATTTTTTTACAAATAAATAACTGCAAAGTGGTGTGTGCATAATTATTCGGCCCCCTTTGATCTGAGTGCAGTCAGTTGCCTATAGACATTGCCTGATGAGTGCTAATGACCAAATAGAGTGCACCTGTGTGTAATCTAATGTCAGTACAAATACAGCTGCTCTGTGAGGGCCTCAGAGGTTGTCTAAGAGAATATTGGGAGCAACAACACCATGAAGTCCAAAGAACACACAAGACAGGTCAGGGATCAAGTTATTGAGAAATTTAAAGCAGGCTTAGGCTACAAAAAGATTGCCAAAGCCTTGAACATCCCACGGAGCACTGTTCAAGCGATCATTCAGAAATGGAAGGAGTATGGCACAACTGTAAACCTACCAAGACAAGGCCATCCACCTCACAGGCCGAACAAGGAGAGCGCTGATCAGAAATGCAGTCAAGAGGCCCATGGTGACTCTGGACGAGCTGCAGAGATCTACAGCTCAGGTGGGAGACTCTGTCCATAGGACAACTATTAGTCATGCACTGTACAAAGTTGGCCTTTATGGAAGAGTGGCAAGAATAAAGGCATTGTTAACAGAAAGCATAAGAAGTCCCATTTGCAGTTTGCCACAAGCCATGTGGGGGACACAGCAAACATGTGGAAGAAGGTGCTCTGGTCGGATGAGACCAAAATGGAACTTTTTGGCCAAAATGCAAGACGCCATGTGTGGCAGAAAACTAACACTGCACATCACTCTGAACACACCATCCCCACTATCAAATATGGTGCTGGCAGCATCATGCTCGGGGGATGCATCTCTTCAGCAGGGACAGGGAAGCTGGTCAGAGTTGATGGGAAGATGGATGGAGCCAAATACAGGGCAAACTTGGAAGAAAACCTCTTGGAGACTGCAAAAGACTTGAGACTGGGGCGGAGGTTCACCTTCCAGCAGGACAATGACCCTAAGCATAAAGCCAGGGCAACAATGGAATGGTTTAAAACAAAACATATCTATGTGTTAGAATGGCCGAGTCAAAGTCCAAAGTCTAAATCCAATCGAGAATCTGTGGCAAGATCTGAAAACTGCTGTTCACAAACGCTGTCCATCTAATCTGACTGAGCTGGAGCTGTTTTGCAAAGAAGAATGGGCAAGGATTTCAGTCTCTAGATGTGCAAAGCTGGTAGAGACATACCCTAAAAGACTGGCAGCTGTAATTGCAGCAAAAGGTGGTTCTACAAAGTATTGACTCAGGTGGCCGAATATTTACGCACACCCCACTTTGCAGTTATTGATTTGTAAAAAAATGTTTGGAATGATGTATGATTTTCGATCCACTTCTCACATGTACACCACTTTGTATTGGTCTTTCACGTGCAATTCCAATAAAATTGATGCATGTTTGTGGCAGTAATGTGACAAAATGTGGAAAACTTAAAGGGGGCCGAATACTTTTGCAAGCCACTGTATATATATACACACACACACACACACACACACACACACACACACACACACACACACACACACAGTACAGACCAAAAGTTTGGACACACCTTTCTCATTCAAAGAGTTTTCATGACTGAACATTGTAGATTCAACTGAAGGCATCCAAACTATGAATTAACATACGTGGAAGTATAGTACATAACCAAAAAGTGTGAAACAACTGAAAATATGTCATATTCTAGGTTCTTCAAAGTAACCACATAGGGTGCTCAGACGATAATCTAACCTATGTACAAGCGTACCCCAAAATCATTAAGGCTACTGATAGTGACGCCTGACTGATGCCAAAGCCCATTGTTCCCCCCTCAACCCACCCACCGGAAGCCACTCGCAAATCCCTCCTCAATAAAAAAAGCGCTGGATGCCCTCAGCTCCACCCGATACTCTGTGCTGCTGGAGGACTCTGCTCCTTCCTCTATGTAACTCCCCTCTCCTGAAATACTCACTAGTTTGCCCACCTCCTCTTGTAACCTCTGAAGCTGATACCTCTGATAACCTTTAGTCACAAATGTTTCTACAAGCTCCTGTCCGGTTTCTATGTACTCTTCCCCACTCGAACATATCCTTTGGCTCTCAGAAATTGGCCCTTTGGGATGGCTCTCATGGTATGTGGGTGATGATAGCTATCGTTTCTCAACACATTATTACGATCAGTGGGTTTTTTGAACAGCTTGGTGTGTAGTCTCTCACCTCTTTTAGTGATGTTAACCATCTTCCTGGACGCCTCCATGGAAAACTTAATGGTGTTGTGGCCAACATTGGCCTCAGCCACCATTTCCTCTAGGGCCTCCATAGTGCCACTCCACATGATAAGAACATCATCCACAAACCTAACGTATTGAAAAATGTGTACCCCATATCTAGGATGATTAACGAAGAATTTTTTTTCTAAAGACTCCACAAAAATGATTTGCCACTGGCGGGGCTGCTGGGGAACCCATACTAGCTCCTTGTTTCTGAAAATAAAATTTGCCATGAAATTTAAAATAATTACATTTCAAAACCAATTCTAATGCATCTATAAGAAAATACACCATATTGCTAGGCAAGTCAGTGTCAAGCAACACACTCAATTGCCTTGTCTTGTGGGATAGCTGTAAATAGACTCTGTATGTCAAGGCTGCAAAAGATCAGGTTCTGTGGTAAAATACCTAAAGACTCAATCCTTAATAGGTCTGTTGTGTCCTTTAGACAGTGTGCGAATGAACCCACAATTTCTTGTAGGAAGCTGTCTATGAAACCTGCCAGTGGGTACAAAACACTGCCCAGGCTCGACACAATCGGACGCCCCAGGGGGGGATCCATGAGCTGTTTGTGGATTATGGGCAGAAGATATAGCAGCGAGATACATGGGAAGTCTACCCTTAATACCTTTGCTATTGACTCGGTGATGGTCCCATCCTCTACTGCGCAGGTTAATAAAAAGTCCACCTTGGCTTTGATTTTAACAGTGGGATCGTATTCACTCAATCTGTAATGTTCATCATTACTTAGCTGATTAAAACCCTCCTGCAAATAACTGTCTTTGTCCTGCACAACTGTAGCTCCCCCTTTGTCGGGCTTGAGTATCATGTTAGTGTTATCACGCAACTCATTCAATGCCTGTCTCTCTGCTGCCGACAGATTACTATTAGGTTTCCTGTTGTACCATTTAGATATGACATCATTGCGTACCGCTTTTTCAAACGCATCAATTGCTGGGCAACTGACGTCCGGGACCCAGTCTGATTTGCTCAAATACTTTGCATATCCAGGTCTCTCTCTCTCAGAAACATAAGTGCTAGTCTGGTTCTTAACCTTTTGGGGACCGTGTGCATTAGATTCTACGCCGCACTTGTGGCTGTTCTAGCCTGATGCGGCGTAGAATCTACGCTGGCCCGCCGTTTCCGCTCCCGACGCGATCGTGCGCACCCGGAGGGGGAGATTAAGCTGTCATATGACAGCTGGCATCTCCCCTCAGTGATCAGCAGCCATCGCGTTCCCGCGACGATTGGCGCTCCCCACCACTCTTACCGGCAACTCTGCTCGTTGTGATGCAAGTCCCCAGCCGCGGCTTGATGACATCATCAATCCGCGACCCGGGACTTAGCGTCAGAACAAGCGAGGATGACGGAGAGAATGATGGCGTCCGCAGCGGCTCATCGCTGGAGCCTGGAAGGTGAGTGATGGCTGCTGCTGAAAGGGGGGACACCTGGCCACATAGGGGGGGCACATACCAGCAAGCCCTAACAGGATCCGGCTGCCTGACCCCCCCAAACACGCACCCCCCCCCCCCCCCTCCAATGCAAAAGTGCCTGGTCCTTAACGGGGGGTTAGGCGGCCAGTCCTGAAAGGGTTAAAGTGAGCCTTTAACTTCAATGTGCGTATAAATTTAAAGAATGCCACCTCCCACTCAAACAACTGATCTTTATATACAGGAACAAACCCCAGTCCTTTCTCTAATACTGAAGTCTCTGCAATAGAGAACGTGTTTCGAAATAATAACGTTGCTCACCTTAGGCCGGTTACGGGTATTATACCCTTCTCGTGGTGGGATGGCAGCTGCTCGTTGTTCATGGGACCCACTCCCCCTAACTCCATTTCTGGGTGGTTGGCTTCCTTGGGAGTCGGTCCCATATTCATTTCCGGAATCGTCCATCATTGACTCGGAGGACGCAGTGTACCCACATCCTTCACCCTTCCTGCAGCCACATTGACGGTAGTCACCTCTGCAGCCTCTTGCCAGTTCTTCTCTCCTTGGTCTCTGCGGGAAGCGCGCTTCTAAAATCCATTGCCCTGGGCTGCCTGCTGCGTGCCGGAAGTGATGTCCTGATGACTCATCAGCTCTTCCTCAGGCAGTGCAGGGTTGGATGGTCCGCCTCTCCTGGCATCTATCGTGTTTCCACAAGTACACGCGGTATAGCATGTACGCGCTGTATCTTTTTCTTCCTTTTCAGAAATTACACGCTTCTCATCCTCTAGGTTATTCATCATCTCCTCCATAACATCTAGATAATCGCCTTCATCTAGGAGGATTCCAACTTATCAGTGGCAATAGCGATGTCATCTTTGAGCTTGCCCAGATGTACAGACAACCGGTCAATAGATAACACCATGATGTCAATGCTGCTTTTGTTTAGTATCTCGAAGAATCATTGTATAACAATGGGGTCATTATTCAATAGTGTAGATCTTAATCCAATATGATAACCTCTTGGGATTCTTTTGTTTTTGACATAGTCTGCTAGAAACATCCTGTGCAGAGTATAACGTAACTCCTTTCTCCTTAGGTCATACAGAGAGTCTTTGGCTTGATTGGCACTTGCTCCCGTTTCAATTGTTATTTCTGGGACCAAACTTAGGATCCTCTGCATGTCGCTGTCATCATAAGCGAACGTAATTTCTTGCTGTTTGTTAGATTCAATGGTGTTGGTGATGGTGTCATCTGTTCCGCTGGTTCCAGTGGCCATGCTGGGTGATATGACAAGCATATAAGTGAGCAAAACCATGGTCCTGGAACCCACACAGGAATAAATATATCCCTGGAACTGCCGGTGCTACACCTCGCTCAGGTCACCCCCCTCAGTGTTGCCAACTCATCCCTTTAATTACTGACACATCTAAGTTATACAGGTTCTGGGGCTACTTACACATAATCAGTGCCTTAACTGCATCTACCTAGCCACGAAACCTGTATAATTCATATGTGTCAGTAATTAAAGGGATGAGTTGGCAACACTGACCCCCCTGATAAAAACGTCCATACAAAAAGTGATGAGGCGGCGCACAACGGGCTTTGCTCTTTCAAGCATGTATTAAAGCGGAAAACAACACTACATGTTACGAGCCATCACAGCTCTTCATCAGGTGTATAATGCACCACACTTTACAACCTCCATTTATAATCATGACCACACCTCTTACCAAGGGGGCGTGGTGGGGGCTCACTAGACATTGGCCACTCCTCACTGCTTCAATACAACACATTATTGGCTATAGCTAACACAATACAAACCCAGTCTTTTAATCCCACAAACCACTGCATATATGTATAACAACCCTCCATATAAATATGCACGATGTTGAAAAAATACAAAATAAATTACAAAATATTAAAAAGTTCAAGGGTACTCCTAAAACAATCCACTTACCTGGGGCTTGCTCCAGCCCGTCAGTCGTCCTGTTCCCTCGCCGCAGCTCTGGTGGCTCCCGGTCTTCTCCGCTGCAGAAGCCGACCTCGCCAGGTCGGGTTCCGGGTCGGCTTCTTGTGCGCTCCACGGCGCGGGTCACGTGGTCCTGCCGATGTTACCAGGATTGTACTGTGCAGGCGCAGAACTACTGTGCCTGCGCAGTACAGTCCTGTTGACGTTGGTCGGACCATGTGACCTGCACGGTGGAGAGCACAAGAAGCCGACCCGGAACCCAACCTGGCGAGATCTGTAGAGGCACAGGGCGGCTGCCAGGGGGCTGGTGGAAGCCCCAGGTAAGTGAATTTTTTTATTTTTTTTTTTGGAGCCTGGACCTTCCCTTGAAGTCATAAAATTACCCCTCTGTTCATGATTTGTTAAACCTGGTACTCACTTCCAATTTTGATTGGCTAATCACTGTCCAATTTTACCACCTCCATGTAATATGAGGACTAGCAGATTTTGAATACTCTGAACAGATTGTGTATGTAAGCTCTCATACTATGTGAAAACTTTGTTCAATCATTAGCCAATCAAAACTGAATGTAAAGCCAATCATAATTGGCGTAAATTTAGCACCATACTGCTAAAATCTCAAACAAACCTCCCCAAAGGAAGGTTTGTAAATGGTGTGGGATGCATCATCGCTTTTGTGGTTTATCCAGGAAAAGCTGCCATATGTATATGTTTTAGTTTATTATGATTTTTTAATTGTGAAGGTGGAATACTGCTTTAACCACTTCCCCTCCCACGGGGCAAGTAGCTACGTCCCTGCAAATTCCCATAACTTCTTGGAGGGGCATAGCTACTACGCAGCCCCCCTCCCTCTCCCTCCCCCATGCTCATTAACGCAGCACAGTTCCCATTCATTAAGTCTCCATGTGGCTAGCTACTGCCATCTGCCATTCACAAAGATGATACTTACACATCCACGCGTAACTTCCTGTTTGCGTAGTAATGCTACGCATACGGAAGTTATGCGCGAGGACATCTTGTGGCCAAATAGTAAAATTACATTTTTTTTATAAAAAGACCTATTTTTATTTACCCCTTCACCTCCTACACTCCTCAATAGGGGAATTACCTTAAGGACTGGACTTTTGTTTTTATGTCAAGAGGGTGTATTACTGTTACTTATTATGGGCGTGTAATTAGGGATTGATGCAAAACTGAAAAAATGCACCTTTATTTCCAAATAAAATATTGGCGCCCTACATTGTACTAGGGAAACATTTTAAACGTTGCAATAACCGGGACAAATGGGCAAATAAAATGTGTGGGTTTTCATTAGAGTAGCATGTATTATTTTAAAACTATAATGGCCCAAAACTAAGAAAATATTTTTTCAAATTTTTTTTCTTCTTTTTCCTGTTAAAATGCAGTTGGTATAAAATAATTCTTAGAAAAAAGTACCCCCCAAAGAAAGCCTAAAAAGATAAAGATTGTTTAATTGTGATTAGTAATAAAGTTATATTTGAATGAATGGAAGGAGCGCTGACAGGTGAAAATTGCCCTGATTTTTTTAAGGGGAAAAACCCTTGGAGGTGAAGTGGTTACATGTTACTCTGTGACTTCTCTACTAATAATGTTCTTTTGAGACTGAAAAGCATTCACAAGATTATTTACATGTACTTTAGTTACAAGGTCTCAGAGCCAGCAAAACAAGATTGCATTTCCCAGGCAGAGAAGTCAAAGTCAAAACATGAAAGTATAAACAGATTTAAAGAGGAACTGTCACAAAAATCTTACAATTGAAAACACATACAAATAAGAAGTGTTTTCTTCCTGAGTAAAATGTGCTATAGATTACTTCTATGTTGCTGGCATTTACAGTAAGTAGTGGAAATCTGACATTACCGACAGATTTTGGGCTAGTCCATCTCTTCTTAGGGGATTCTCTGCATAGCCTTTATTCACTCCCTGAAAAAGATTTATACAAAGATGCTGGCCAGAATTGCTGCTCACTGCACACTTTTTTGGCAGTTAAACGGAGCAACTGCCATTAACGAAGTGCATTTTCAAAATAAAGAAATCCCTGTGAACCCCCCATGAGTAGATGGGCTCGTCCAAAACCTTTTGGTTCTATCAGATTTCTACTACCTACTGTTAGTGACAGCAACATAGGAGAAAAGTAATTTATGGCTCATTTTACTCTGGAAGAAATGTACTTCTTAAAGTGGATCCAAGATGAACTTTTACTCATTGCATAATTGTGTTCCTTTCCTAATGTTTATAGGGCATTCCTCATTCCAATTTTTAGGTTTTTTTTTCACAGGCTGAGTGATGAAGATGCAGATAAGCTTGTCTGTGTGTAATGTTTACAAACAACGTGGCCGCTGTCATTGTATCACAGGAAGAAATTATCATATTCTATTAAAGCTGTTTGCAGCTAGATTTGCTGTGTAAACTATCTAAACTTTAGATAAAATATATAGACAAGTTACTTGTTATAGTTAGTGAAAGGTTTTATTAATGTGCTACTTGAACCACACTGATATTAAAAGATATATAGCACATAACATTTTCATTTTGTCTCTTGTGTAGCCAGAAACATTCTTGTGCCATACAGGAGACAAACCTGTATTTGAATACCCACTTGGTATATTACCATAAAAAGCTCTTTAACAGAGATCTGAAGATTTAGCAGGACCTGGGGGGTTGAAAATTAACACATGTAACAAAGTCTACCTCTGCCAGTGTGTACAGAAAAACAAACCCTATTGTCTAAGCCAGGGGTGCCCACACTTTTTCGGCTCGCGAGCTACTTTAAAATTTGCCGAGGCCAGGAGATCTACCAACGTCCCAAATGCTAAGCACGCCCCCCCCCCCCCCCCCCCCGACGTAGGTTAGCCAGATGTATGTGCCTGCAGCATAGGTTACGTGCCCTCAGTGTAGGTTAGCCAGGTATATGGGCCCTCAGTATAGGTTAGCCTGGTATATGGGCCCTCAGTGTAGGTTAGCCAGGTATATGGGCCCTCAGTATAGGTTAGCCAGGCATATGGGCCCCAGTGTAGGTTAGCCAGGCATATGGGCCCCCAGTGTAGGTTAGCCAGGCATATGGGCCCCAGTGTAGGTTAGCCAGGCATATGGGCCCCCAGTGTAGGTTAGCCAGGCATATGGGCCCCCAGTGTAGGTTAGCCTGGCATTTGGGCCCCCCAGTGTAGCTTAGCCAGGTATAGGGCCCCCCAGTGTAGCTTAGCCAGGTATAGGGCCCCCCAGTGTAGCTTAGCCAGGTATAGGGGCCCTCAGTGTAGCTTAGCCATGTATATGGGCCCCTAGTGTAGGTTAGCCAGGTATAGGGGCCCTCAGTGTAGCTTAGCCAAGTATAGGAGCCCTCAGTGTAGCTTAGCCAGGTATAGGGGCCCTCAGTGTAGCTTAGCCAGGTATAGGGGCCCTCAGTGTAGCTTAGCCAGGTATAGGGGCCCTCAGTGTAGCTTAGCCAGGTATAGGGGCCCTCAGTGTAGCTTAGCCAGGTATAGGGGCCCTCAGTGTAGCTTAGCCAGGTATATGGGCCCTCAGTGTAGCTTAGCCAGGTATAGGAGCCCTCAGTGTAGCTGAGCCAGGTATTGGTGCCCCCAGTGTAGCTTAGCCAGGTATTGGTGCCCCCAGTGTAGCTTAGCCAGGTATTGGTGCGCCCAGTGTAGCTTAGCCAGGTATTGGTGCCCCCAGTGTAGCTTAGCCAGGTATTGGTGCCCTCAGTGTAGCTTAGCCAGGTATTGGTGCCCCCAGTGTAGCTTAGCCAGGTATTGGTGCCCCCAGTGTAGCTTAGCCCGGTATTGGTGCCCTCAGTGTAGCTTAGCCAGGTATTGGTGCCCTCAGTGTAGCTTAGCCAGGTATAGGTGTCCCCAGTATAGCTTAGTCAGGTATTGGTACCCTCGGTGTAGCGTAGCCAGGTATTGGTGCCCCCAGTGTAGGTTAGCCAGGTATTGGTGCCCCCAGTGGAGCTTAGCCAAGTATAGGAGCCCCCAGTGTAGCTTAGCCAGGTCTATGTACCTGCAGCGTTGGCCAGGGTCCTCTGGACTCCTGGGACCTCCGGCAGGCAGTCCGCTGGCCAATAAGAATGTCGTCGGGGAGAAGATGGCAAGACGCGGCGAGGAGAGAGGGAGGAGAGAGGTGGCGCAGCCGCTACGTCATGGCTGGGGGCGGCGCCGGGCATGTTACAAGCACGCACGTTGCAGGCTGCCCGGCGCCGCCCCCAGCCATGACGTAGCGGCCGCGCCGCCTCTCTCCTCCCTCTCTGCTCGCCGCGTCTTCTCCCCTGCATTCTTATTGGCCGGCAGCTAAACATGCTGCTGGCCGCAAAATTTAATGAGACGCGGCCAAGAGGCCGCGATCTACCAAGTAGGCGGTCGCGATCTACCGGTAGATCGCGATCGACCTATTGGGCAGCCCTGGTCTAAGCTGTCTGTACTATAGTCTCAAATAATTCACATGGTCACTCTGGTTCAATCTGGTTTTCCCCCCATCATCAGTGTGTGTATAAGATTCAGTTGTAAATAAAGATTTTAGATGCTGTTCCACCAACTTGAGTGTTTGTGGTCTGTGTCTCCCAGCTGGAGAGAGAGTATTCACTTGGAAGGGGAAGAAATTTAAACTGGGTTGCAGATCTGATATCTGCTAAGTCATCTTGTAGCTGCCTCCGATGAAATCGAGCTAACAGTTTGGTGTCAAGAAGTTGGATCCGCCATATACAGTATCGGGTGAGTAATTCTATTTTTGATTACCACCCTATACTGTCAGAGCGGATTAAAAGAACCCGGAAGGAAAGCGCTTCTGTAGCGCCTCTCCCAGGAATCTGATATTCCTAAAGTAAATAGCGGATCTGATGCCCCAATTAAGAAAGCAGTACTGTGTGTCTAAGTGAATATTCTCTCTAAACATTGGATATTGCTGTATAGTCGCTTAAATGAATTTTAGTTGTTATATAAGATTGCATGTTACTGTATAGATTTGTGTAGATTGTATGTGAGGTTAAGCTGAGATTGAAGGTATAAACTTGTCCACAGAGGATATTTAAAATTCAAACCATAAATCAGGTGTAGATAAACCTGATTAGAAACTATAGAAGAATCACATAAGCTGGAGACCAGGTTTGCCAGTAAAGTCTAATACTGACGTCACTGTATGTATAGTGTACAGCGCTGCAGTAAATCTACACAGATATATACAAAATTGAGTTCAGTATAACAGTGCAGTAAATAACAGAATAGTTCACTCCTTCCTTCACTTATGGCCCAAAACTCCCGTGTGTATGCGCTCTATTGAGGTTCAGCAAGTCCCCTTGTACAGTCTTAGTTTATAGATAGATAGCGCTCCACTCCGCACTTGTTCATAGAAAAATTCATCAATATTCAAAGAACGCCAACACAGGTCCCCCTTAGGGGCTGCACTCACCCAAGTCGTGTGACCACTGTGAGACTGGTCAACAGACGCATCTATCTCCTCCTATGGCCGACTGCCCGATCTCGGTCCTCAGGGTTTCCCCACTCCAGACAGCATTCCTCAGTGTAGATTCCCCGCTGGTTGCTCCTTAGAGTGTAGTCCCGGTATAGTGCCCACCTCAAACAAATTAAGCCTCATATAGCGTAATTCCGTTTTAAAAGATATAGCTTTATTCCATAAAATATACTCACAAACATGTGAAGTTTAACAGCGTTTAGAGTGTTTATACGGGCTCTCCCCCGTGCCTCTCCGGATAGGCGCGATAGGTGTCCTCCGCAAACCGCTGCTGAAACCGCCGCTAGATTCCTCCGCTGAAACGCCGCTGCGTTAGGTCCAGATCGTCCTGCGGGCGTTAGCTCCTCCCTACGCGTTTCGTCACCGTCGCGTGACTCATCAGGGGCGTGGCTGGCCCCAGGACGTCTGGATATTTAAAAGTACGGGAGCATTGCTCCTCCCAATCCCGCTCTGGCCAAAAGATAGTTTGCGCATGCGCGATACGGCCCTCCTCACGATGTCACATCGAGGCCTGAAATGTAAATAATGGCCACGTGTCATCTCGCCGCTAGACCATGCGCGTAGCATACATGGCTGAGGCAGAAGGGAGGCCCAGATACATAATAGAATAGTGATTTGAATACACATAATTTTTACCTAGAAACTAAAATCAAAAATCATTAAAATGTTTTGACACAATGCATATACCACTCCTCGTATTCAACGTGCTTGGGGTACCGGCCCCTACGCACAGGCACCATCTTGTGGTCACTTACTATATAGCACAACATTAATTCCACATTAACAGTAGCCATACAAATGTTGGTACATTGTATTTGCACATAATGTGTAGCACACCATGCGTTCCACATTACAAATGGCCACATAGATGTTAGTACATTATATTTGCACAAGGGCCATTGGTCATCCATCAGACTAATTAGTACAAGTTGCTTGAATCAACATAGAATGAATAAAATAAAAAATAAAAATAAAATAAATGATCATAGATATAAAATAAAATAAATATGCATTCAGATGCCCATATATGCTATCATATGGGTAACCCCTAAAAAGTTACACAGTAACAGTATTTTCTCACCTACAGATCTATGCTAGTGATGGTTTATACTCCTAGTTTTAGCTATTTGCTATATAGCAATTGAGGTCAATTTCCACATTATGCCCCCCTGGTTGTAGAGTTCCCATTTGATAAATCCATTTAGTTTCGGCCTTTGAAATTTCTCGAATCTTGTTGCAACCTCTCCACGAATAGTTCGCCTTTTCTATTCCACAGAATTTTAAGGTACTGGGGTCTGATTGATGGTGTATTCTATAGTGGTCTGATACACTGTGTCCTTCCAATCCCCGCCTTATGTTTCCAATGTGTTCTCCAATTCTCTTTTTTAATTTCCTAGTTGTTCTACCAATATATTGGATGTTGCAGGGGCACCACACCATATACACCACCCCCTTAGTGTTACATGTTATGTTCTGCCTTATTTTATGGGTGGTTCCTTTTGATGTGGACGCCACTTCATTGCATCTAATTGGCAGCCCCTCTCTGCATCCTACACAGCCTCTGCAGGGAAAAAAAGGTTTTTTTCCCTGCAGAGGCTTAAAATTCTGTGGAATAGAAAAGGCGAAATATATTTATTTTATTTTATATCTATGATCATTTATTTTATTTTTATTTTTTATTTTATTCATTCTATGTTGATTCAAGCAACTTGTACTAATTAGTCTGATGGATGACCAATGGCCCTTGTGCAAATACAATGTACTAACATCTATGTGGCCATTTGTAATGTGGAACGCATGGTGTGCTACACATTATGTGCAAATACAATGTACCAACATTTGTATGGCTACTGTTAATGTGGAATTAATGTTGTGCTATATAGTAAGTGACCACAAGATGGTGCCTGTGCGTAGGGGCCGGTACCCCAAGCACGTTGAATACGAGGAGTGGTATATGCATTGTGTCAAAACATTTTAATGATTTTTGATTTTAGTTTCTAGGTAGAAATTATGTGTATTCAAATCACTATTCTATTATGTATCTGGGCCTCCCTTCTGCCTCAGCCATGTATGCTACGCGCATGGTCTAGCGGCGAGATGACACGTGGCCATTATTTACATTTCAGGCCTCGATGTGACATCGTGAGGAGGGCCGTATCGCGCATGCGCAAACTATCTTTTGGCCAGAGCGGGATTGGGAGGAGCAATGCTCCCGTACTTTTAAATATCCAGACGTCCTGGGGCCAGCCACGCCCCTGATGAGTCACGCGACGGTGACGAAACGCGTAGGGAGGAGCTAACGCCCGCAGGACGATCTGGACCTAACGCAGCGGCGTTTCAGCGGAGGAATCTAGCGGCGGTTTCAGCAGCGGTTTGCGGAGGACACCTATCGCGCCTATCCGGAGAGGCACGGGGGAGAGCCCGTATAAACACTCTAAACGCTGTTAAACTTCACATGTTTGTGAGTATATTTTATGGAATAAAGCTATATCTTTTAAAACGGAATTACGCTATATGAGGCTTAATTTGTTTGAGGTGGGCACTATACCGGGACTACACTCTAAGGAGCAACCAGCGGGGAATCTACACTGAGGAATGCTGTCTGGAGTGGGGAAACCCTGAGGACCGAGATCGGGCAGTCGGCCATAGGAGGAGATAGATGCGTCTGTTGACCAGTCTCACAGTGGTCACACGACTTGGGTGAGTGCAGCCCCTAAGGGGGACCTGTGTTGGCGTTCTTTGAATATTGATGAATTTTTCTATGAACAAGTGCGGAGTGGAGCGCTATCTATCTATAAACTAAGGTAATACTGACGTCACCATCCCTAGATAAACCTTCAAACTCAGCTAATCTCACTCTATTTCTTTTTTATTTTAGCTTAGCATAATGGGAAAGTCTCAAGGTAAGGAGAACCCCACGGGTTATTTTTGATTTATGATGTATCATATTCTGTGATGCTGTTTAATGCGGATATATAGATTTGTACGTTTTAGAAAGAATCATGTTCCACAATTTGCTTTGAATCTTATTTCTGAATAACTCTATTTAGGGGTTTCATTTTTTTTTCTGAAACACTCAGCAGTTGCAGGTGTCTCTCTGGACCAGGACATTTTGAATGGGCATTGCGGCCGCAGGATAATTTTTTTTTTATCAGTCCCTCCAAAATGTTCTGGCCTGGCTACTAGATGTTTCTGAGCCTTTTCTTCTAATTACTATAAATGTGTTTGTCTATCTCCTCTCACTGTAGTTTCTGTGGAACTGTGATATAAATTGCTTGTATATGACTGGTTGCACTTTTTCAGCCATGGTGTAATTTAAATATGCATCTCTGGACATCTGCTCAGAGTTGTTGCAGGTTTCTACCCCCTCCCTCCATGTATTGGGAGATACTTGTTTTAATGCTTTTGTTTTTTCTCTTTCCTCTTCCCTGAAAAGACTGGGGGCAATGAGGAGAGTGGCAGGAAACAGAAACAAAAGAAGATCCCAGCTATGTGTTGTTTGTCTGTTTGTGTATGTGTCTGTGCACAGAGGGTATCCAAACATTTTTTTTAGATTAAGGAATAAACCTCGTAATTTAATTGATCGTTTTTTTCCTACAGTCAGACAAGTCAAATGTTAAAATTATTGTTGTAGTCTAAGGTATTCTGACTGTGGTTATGTAAATTTGCATGTGTTGCCTTTCGTTGTTTACTATAGGAGAAGGTTTGTAAATTGTCTTGAGGCAAGGCAGGTGAGATTGAATTTGTAATTGGTTTTCACCTCATAAATAATTACCCATGCACAAAGTTGCTGGCCATTACAATGATTTTTCATTTTAATTTTTCAAAAAGGCAACAATTTATTTAAGGGAAACCAGATTTAAAATGCCTTAACATTTGTAATGTAAGGTCAGTAATGTCAAATTAACGGATGATAAGGCATGTTCAATCTGGAGTTTGTGTTTTGGTTGCCGGGTATTTTGCATATAAGCACACAACAGTTTTGCTGTCAATGGGTTAATTAGGTTTGTAAATATTCATGTAGGAATTAAGTTGCTTTGAATGAAATGTAATCATTTTAGCTTGAGCTTGCACTCATGCCGATATGAATGTAATGTAGAGAGATTGTGTCCAAAATCATCTTGCTCAAATTACTAGAAGTTATGCTCATTCTAGGTTTTCCGTTCATATTGCCAAGAATAATGCAAACAATTGTGTGAATGTTTGGGTACTTGTATGCAATTAGTGGCGATGAGTCCCTTAAGCAAAGTGACATACTTAGAATTTTACACAATTGCAAGTGAAAAAATATAACAAATGCGGCACCTTGTGCCCCATTTCCCAGGTTGAGTGGTCCATTTTTATGGGCTAAGCTCCCCGGCCGCATCCTTATTTTTCATGTTATGTTTGGTTTTTTTTTTGTTTTGTTTTTTTCCTTTTATTTTTAGGTTATGCTGATTGGACTCTCCTTTCAAATCACTTATATAATTGATGTGCTGTTTGACTTGCATCAGATGTTGTTAGAATTGATAATCTGTTCAATAAAGCCTTTAATACAAAAAAAAAAAAAAAAAAAACAACAAATGCTTTTAAAGCAATTTCTTTGTTGGTTTCTGGTCTGTATCTGGGTACAATCTGAGGGGTGTGGGAAACAAACCCTGGTGTTGGTGCATTTGGGGAGGTTTTTGAACAGCAGACGTTGACCCCCTGTACCACCTACTGTGCACAGGGTGAGATGGGGGGCCAACTAAACCTGCAAGTGGCTGAATCACACAGCCTCATAACCCGGCCCACATTAGTTTCCTACCATGTGTAATGCCTGAAGAGGGTGGAGACGGGTCACAAATATGTCACGTTAAATGCTTATTAGTGGATTTGATTGTAATTGTCTCCATATGTCTGTTTGTATTAATATTGTGCTGTATAAAGCAAGGTCAGAGAACTGTTTAAGTGTCAGAACTCTATATTATTAGTATTCAGAGAAAGTATGATGTCAGTAAAGGAAATTTAAATAGAGACGGGAATAGAAAGAGTAACCTTTGTCCAAAATATTGTTACATAGCTACGCATGTGGTAAATAGGTTGCACACACCCACTAAGCTGTTTAACTTCTTATTACCATTGAGGACCTCTACATAACTGATTTGATCGAGACTGAGCTATCAATTACTTGGCTCATGCAGTTTGACAAACCTTGAACTCTTGTCTGATTCATCTTTACAAATTTGCCTGCACAAGTATTCTTTATTACCTGTTCACTTGGAGACCTACCTGTGATATCACCTGCCTATGGAAGACTTTGGAGATCATCTGATCTGATTCTCCTGCACTGATGCAGCCCTAGAAGGATGACCCTCTGCTGTAAGGATGAGCCCTTCCTGCACCTGCCCTCCTCCTGTGGTGGTAATGGCTGCTTGCCGCCTTTCTTTTGTGTTATCCTTTGGGAAGAATTCCGCCTCTGCTGTTGCAACTGTGATGTGAGGTTTCTCAACTGGGATGAGAAGTTGAGTCTGCCCTTCCCTGCCTTCTACAACCTGGCTGCAAGTGCTACATCCTTGTTATAAATCTGTTTCCATTTCTTTTGTGGGTGCCCAATGCCATACAATGAAACTGCTAACAAAAAGGCACTGGGTGTAGCCACGGTGATTACACGGCCAGCTCTCAACCGCCACTGTCTGTTTGCCCCGAGACAGCGAGAGCTTGGCAGGAAAACATCTGAATTCATCATGAGGGCTTGTGGTGATGAATTCACCGTCCTCCTTCACCCTTCAGATGAACAATATTCTACTCTGCAATGATGAACTGACATTTCCTGGACCCACTAGAGGATAATTTTTTTTCAAAATGCATTAAGAAGTTCTAACCTTATGGGTGAGGTGTGGCTTTAGGCAACCTGTTAAAGTTTACCACATTCAGTTTTCCATTAAGTTATGCAGGGCTAGATTAGGATGATATACTAGCAAAGCTAACTACTGTTAACTCATCTTGTAGTTGTGTAATCCTTTAAATTGGGTATTGTATTTGTGTACCAATGACACCACTAACTCCTTGATCTCTAACATACATAGTATCTAAGAGATCCCGCCCTTTCCTTTAGAAAAGGTTGGGATCAAAGGTTGGGTTGAAAGGTTTTATTAATGTGCTACTTGAACCACACTGATATTAAAAGATATACAGCACATCACATTTTCATTTTGTCTCTTGTGTGGCCAGAAACATTCTTGTGCCATACAGGAGACAAACCTGTATTTGAATACCCACTTGGTATATTACCACAAAAAGTTCTTTAACAGAGATCTGAAGATTTAGCAGGACCTGGGGGGTTGAAAATTAACACATGTAACAAAGTCTACCTCTGCCAGTGTGTACAGAAAAACAAACCCTATTGTCTAAGCTGTCTGTACTATTGTCTCAAATAATTCACATGGTCACTCTGGTTCAATCTGGTTTTCCCCCCATCATCAGTGTGTATATAAGATTCAGTTGTAAATAAAGATTTTAGATGCTGTTCCACCAACTTGAGTGTTTGTGGTCTGTCTCTCCCAGCTGGAGAGAGAGTGTTCACTTGGAAAGGGGAGAAATTTAACCTGGGTTGCAGATCTGATATCTGCTAAGTCATCTTGTAGCTGCCTCCGATGAAATCGAGCTAACAGTTAGTTTTTCATCTCGGATCCACTTTAATTGTAGATGTTTACATATATTTTAAAATTTTAGATTTCCGCAACATAGGACCTTTAAAGTTTAGGCCATACATCAGGCGATTTGGTGGGTGACCGACCATCCGATAAGCTGTTTAGCCTACGTGGAATTCTCCTCCTAGAGCATTGTGGAAGACCGGCCTATTTTCACTGACTTCGGAGCTCCCAGTAAACAAACATTCCTCAGAGCTGCACCTGACAGAACTAAAGATGTGATTTGTTAGGAAGGTGGTGAAATGGATAGGTTTGCTTCTGCTATGGACAAATTTTAGTGGATTTGTGTTTTATGCGGTGAAATGATCACTAAAGGTTTTTATTTCACTCCTTGCGATCGGTGTGCCCCCTTTTATGTGCTAATTATAGTTTTGCATCTATTCACAGAGTTTCCGCGGAAGCTGCCCTGGCCGCTCGCCTGATGTCCGCAGTAAAGCCCCTGCAGGAGTCCTCGCTCTCTGAAGCAGTCATTGACATTAAGCTGGACCTGGATGACTCTTTTAATGACGACTTTGCCCCAGAAAGTTCTCTGTAGTCCCGGAGAAAGCCGGCCGACCTCGGCAAGACTCAGAGACCCTCAGCTCAGATATACCGGCCCCCCAGCAGTGTTCAGAGTAGTTACCGAGCAGAGGAACACAGCAGTGCGCAGAGACCGGCCCCGATCAGCGGGGCCGCACCACCATCACCCAGTGCCGACTACAGCAGAGCGATCGGCACCACTAGACCATATGATGCCAGGGAGGCCATCCGATCAGTGGAGAGCTACAGATCTGCCATGAGCTCAGAGAGGGAAGCACGGGAGGTGAGAGGAAATTCGCCACATGTTGCAACTGGGCAAATGAAAATCGGGATTGCATTTGATTGGCCGTGCCACACTACATTCCATTTGCTCTTAAAGAGACTCTGTAACAAAAAAAAGTTCCCCTGGGGGGTACTCACCTTGGGAGGGGGAAGCCTCAGGGTCCCAATGAGGCTTCCCCATCCCTGTAGCTGCTGGCAATCCAGCACTGGCTCCCCCGAAACGTCCGGCAATCCTGGCTCGGCAAGCCTGAGAAGGCTTTATATATTTTCCTTCCCTGGCTCCAGCAGGTGGCGCTGTTGCGGCTCTCCGCACGGAGATAGGTGGAAATAGCAGCTCTCTGTCGGGTCCGCTCTACTACGCAGAAGACTTGCGCCTGCGCAGTAGAAAGGGCCAACAGCAATCGTCCATTTCCGCCTATCTCTGAGGCGGAGAGACGGTACTGCGCCTGCGCTGGAGGCGGGAAGGTAAATATTTCCATTCCTGCCGTTCCGGGAGCTTTTTCGCTGCCGCCGTGGGACACAGGAGGATGGGAGAAGCCTTGATAGGATCTGGAGGCTTCCCCCACCCGGGGTGAGTACCACCCAGGGGAACTTTTTATCGTTACAGGTTTTCTTTAAAGGGACCCCTGCAGCTTTTTTGTTTTTTTTACAATTTTTCAGACTTATTTTTTCTCACTTCGGTTTGACTATGGCTATTTATGTTAAGCAATATGAGCTGTGCTGAAACCCCGCATTCCTGTGGCAGAACGAGGGCTTTATTTCAGACTAACAAGAAACTACGGGATATTAACCAATTCATCAAGCTAGTCTCACCCTAAATGATAATAGCCATAATTACATAAGAATAAGGGAGCCTAAAGCATATTCTAAATGTATCACAATTTATTAAACATATCTGCGTACAAAATACCAAAAGATCACTATAAAATTCCCACCCATAAAACCCCTGTGGTAACCTAAATGTATGACCTGTAACCTGTATAGAATATAGGCAGTCCTGGAGTGCACTCCTTTAAGAACCAGCGCTGTAACATGCAACATTTCTCCAAGCCCATTTAGAGAGCCACAGTAAAAATGACAGCCAGACAGGATGGAAGGGATATCTTCATCCTCAACCCGTGTGCCAATAGTAAGCACGCCTCCATATACAGCATATAGACGTGCGCATTACAGCCACAATTGTGTCAAACCTCTCAAGCCTCGGATAGCAGCAGCCACTCAGGGTAACAACTTTAATGCAAACTCACGTGACCCGGCACGGTACTCTGCCTAGACCCCTCCGGATAAACCTGGAGACCCGCAATCTGTAGCCATGTTATCGGCGGGGAACGGCTGCACGAAGGCGTGCTGTAAGCTTAGCCACACAAGCGAGGCGAGAGGAAGCGCACGGAGAGGACGCTGCACCGCCCCCCTAGTCGGCGTCACAGGTGCATGTGACGCGTTTCATCCCATCGGATTTCATCACACGTGTAACCCTGGCTACTCAAGCCTCCCCTTTTATGCTGGAAGCGAGTGGGTATCATATGTGAGCTTATGCATAAGCATATTAAAAACAACATGCCCGGTGGGACCAGCTATCCATGCAGAACAAGGGGGAGCATTTAGAACAGGAAAGACAGAGTAAAGAAAGATAAAAAAAATTCCTGCGGGATGTAGAAGATTATAAGAGAGGTGATATTTTCAATCTGAGTGGTAGAAAGTATGGTTCTAGACCGGGGCCTGGAAAAAGAGTCAGTTGGGGTAGCAACTCTGAACTATCTGGTGGTGAATCTTCTGGGACAGATGATATCAATAAAAGAAGACAGGGTATTTTGAAAAAAATCAAAGATGCAGAAGAGGCAGATATAATAGGAATAAGAATAGGAATAAGACTAATGAAAATGAGGAGGATGATTTTTTAGGAAACACAGGAGAAGAAGAGGAAGAAAGCACAGGGGTGTTGATGAGGGCCATGAGTGGGTAGGGCAATCCACAGGGACGGTGATATCGACCCCCAATATGGATTTTGATGTAATTAATTTAACAAACGAGGAACTGTCGAAGGAAAGGCTTGTGGTCCTGAGATATGGGATGAATTTTTGCCCAAAACAAAATGGCAGTGAATTTGAGTTTTTTAAACATACAACTTTTTTTGAGGAGAGTCCTCCTGAGACGTATGTACGCTCCTGAACTGCGAGGCACACCTGGTGGTGAGGTTGCTAATAAGCCCCCTTAGATGTAGACGATATGGATCTAGAAGCCCTTTTTGATGAAATAGATAGAGTAGATACACCCCTCCATACTAATCTACGTCCAAAATCATCATTTATGCCACCATTGAACAGCAGTAAATACACTGCTATGTTCATGGATTTGGTGGGGGAGGATTTGAAGACAATTGGAGGAACAAAGGGAGAGATAATATGTCCAGATCTGAAAGACAGGCCTTAAGGGAGCTTCAAATGAACCCTAATATCATAATTAAAAAGAGTGATAAGGGGGGCAACGTTGTGGTAATGACCAGATCAAATTATGAGAATGAAGTGAGGAGACTTCTTAGTGATACTGCCACTTATGAAAGGGTGAGGTTTAACCCATTTCCAGCTTTAGTGGAAAAAATTAATTTAAAATTACAGTGGAGCTTCATGGATGGGGTCCTTTCAGAAAAAGAATTGAAACATCTAACTATAAAGGAATATACAGTTCTGGCTTTTTACTTCCTACCAAAAACGCATAAAAATCTTAAGACCCTACCAGGACGCCCCACAGTTTCTGGGAACAATGGCCCACTGGAAAAGATAGCATCTTATGTTAACTTAAAGGTGAAAAATATAGTGCAGAAGTTACCTTCCTTCGTAATGGACACTAGAGATGTGTTGGCTGCAGTTCAGGATGTGCGGGTCAAAGAGGACTGATTACTAGTAGGACTGGATGTAGAGTCCCTATTTACCTCTATACCCAATGATAAGGGTCTTGAGACTTTTCGTGTTTATTATCAGGGACACGAAGCACAGGCTGATTTTGTGACAGACCTCATGAGATTGATTCTTGAAAATAACTTTTTTGAATTTGGTGGAACCAACTTTAGACAGAAGAGAGGCGTGGCCATGGGGACAGCGTGCTCTCCGGCCTACGCTTGCCTCCACCTGGGTTTTTGGGAGCAGGTGGTGATGAGGGGCATGCGCGGGTGCGTGAAGCATGTCGCCCTCTGGATCCGCTATGTGGACGACATATTTGTATTATGGAGGGGTTCTGAAAATGATTTAAGGATGTTTGTGGAAGAACTTAATAGAAATGATATTTCCTTACATACCCCTTTAGTCTGGATAGCATTGCTTTTCTTGATCTATGGATTGGGAAGGAAAGGAGTTCCCTGACCACACAGACCTTTCGGAAACGAAGGGCAATACCCTCTTGTCAGCAGCCAGCTCGCATCTCCCCTCCCAAAAATGGGCTGTGCCCACTGGACAGTTCCTGCGATTACGCAGAAATTGTGACAAAAATTGAGGATTTTGTAAGAGAGGCTGGGGACTTGTGGGCTAGGCTGAGGGCGAGGGGGTATCCCAATCGCATAATAATTACTGCATACCATAGAGCAGGGGTCCCCAACATTTCCCGGCCCGGGGACCACTTTCTGACCAAATTTATTTCCGGGGACTGCCGCGGGGGGAGTGGACGTTGGGTGCGCATCCTAGTGGACAGTGGAGTGGGTTACGGGGGGGGGGGGGGGGGGGGGGGGGGGTCTGGCGAGGGTGCAGTGGCATAGCTAGCATAGTTGCCCCAGTATAGGGAGTTTAGTTGCCCCAGTATAGCCATTATAGTGCCCCAGTATAGCCTGTATAGTGCCCCAGTATAGCCAGTATAGTGCCCCAGTATAGCCAGAACAGTGCCCCAGTATAGCCAGACTAGTGCCCCCAGTATAGCCAGAATAGTGAGCCAATATAGTGCCCCAGTATAGCGCCCCAGTATAGTGCCCAAGTATAACCAGAATAGTGCCCCAGTATAGCAAGTATAGTGCCCCAGGATAGCCAGTATAGTGCCCCAGGATAGCGCCCCGGTATAGCCAGGTGGTGGTCCCCGCCGCTGTTATTACCTTAACAGCGGCCGCTCTCCCCTCTTCGGCGCGTGTATTTATTCAAGCAGCGTATCTCCCGGCTGCTCTGTGTGATGCGACAGGAAGCAGGGCAGCGGCTTCCTGTAGCGGCGATATGTATCGCCGTTACTATGGTAACCGAGCCCTTCTTCCTGCGCATCACACAGAGCAGCCGGGAGATACGCTGCTTGAATAAATACATGCGCTGGAGAGGGGAGAGCGGCCGCTGCTAAGGTAATAACAGCGGCGACCGCGGGGACGGGCGGGAGGGGGGTTGAAGAGGACAGTCCTGCGGCCCAACTGGGAGCGTCCCGCGGACCACCAGTGGGCCGCGGACCACAGGTTGGAGATCCTCGCCATAGAGCACTGGCAAAAGATAGAAAAGATCTATTTTTGGGCAAAACATCCGAATTGGCACAGGATGTCCCAGATGAAAATAATCAATCTATTGCTAGGGTAGTTACTACCTATGGGGCACACTTTAATCATATTAAGGAAATTTTGAACCGCCATCGGCACCTTTTGATGAGGGACCCCATAATACCTAAAATTGGGGATTACCCTCATATGGTAGCCCGCAGAAGTACAAATTTGAGTGATTTACTCACTAGTAGTGAGTTCAGCTGGGACAGACGAGCCAAAAAAAGAAAAAGCCCGCAAAGGAATGTACCAATGTGGAGGTTGCGATGTGTGTAGATATGTAAACAGAGATGAAGTTTTCTATAATTTTGATCGCTCTAAATCTTTTCATGTTAATGATTTTATTAAATGCTCCAGTTAGAGAGTAGTGTATCAAATTAGATGCCCCTGTGATCTTACAGTGATGTGAAAAACTATTTGCCCCCTTCCTGATTTCTTTTTCTTTTGCATGTTTGTCACACTTAAATGTTTCTGCCAGGGCCGGCCCTAGACTATTTGCCGCCTGAGGCAAAAAAAAAAATTTGGGGGGCCGCCGAGCTGGAGGGGTAGCTGGCAGGACGGGGGTATTGGGCCTAGCGGCGGGGAGGGGGGTCGGACCCCCCCCTCCCTCGCCTGGGTCCCCCCGTGCTCCGCTCCCCTCCAGCCTTAAATACAAGCAGCCGCTATGTGTAAGAGGCACGGGCGGGTAGGACTCACCTCTTCCTCGTTCCAAGCGTGCGCTCCACTGACGTCACTTCCTGCTGCAGGAAGTGACGTCAGTGGAGCGCACGCTTGGAACGAGGAAGAGGTGAGTCCTACCCGCCCGTGCCTCTTACACATAGCGGCTGCTTGTATTTAAGGCTGGAGGGGAGCGGAGCACGGGGGACCCAGGCGAGGGAGGGGGGGGTCCGACCCCCCTCCCCGCCGCTAGGCCCAATACCCCCGTCCTGCCAGCTACCCCTCCAGCTCGGCGGCTGGCTCCCCGCACCCACGGACGGGCGGGTGCCGCCCCTGGAATTTTGCCGCCTGAGGCAAAAGTTTCACCCCGCCTCATGAGCGGGCCGGGCCTGGTTTCTGCTCATCAAAAACCGTTAACTATTAGTCAAAGATAACATAATTGAACACAAAATGCAGTTTTAAATGATGGTTTTTATTATTTAGTGAGAAAAAAAACTCCAAATCTACATGGCCCCGTGTGAAAAAGTGATTGCCCCCCTTGTTAAAAACTTAACTGTGGTTTATCACACCTGAGTTCAATTTCTGTAGTCACCCCCAGGCCTGATTACTGCCACACCTGTTTCAATCAAGAAATCCCTTAAATAGGAGCTAACTGACACAGAGAAGTAGACCAAAAGCACCTCAAAAGCTAGACATCATGCCAAGATCCAAAGAAATTCAGGAACAAATGAGAACAAAAGTAATTGAGATCTATCAGTCTGGTAAAGGTTATAAAGCCATTTCTAAAGCTTTGGGACTCCAGCGAACCACAGTGAGAGCCATTATTCACAAATGGCAAAAACATGGAACAGCGATGAACCTTCCCAGGAGTGGCCGGCCGACCAAAATTACCTCAAGAGCGCAGAGAAAACTCATCCGAGAGGCCACAAAAAAGACCCCAGGACAACATCTAAAGAACTGCAGGCCTCACTTGCCTCAATTAAGGTCAGTGTTCACAACTCCACCATAAAGCTACATACTCCCGGGAGACAATTGTCCCCCGTAGCATGCGCGCACGCGAACAGGGAGCGACAGCTCCCTGCCGGCGACAGCTGTCCACACGTCTCGCCAGAAAGGCAGAGACGCGGCGGAAGCGGTTTGTGAATGGAGCATCCGCCGGCCGGCGTAGGTCTCCTGTCGCTAGTCGCGTACTCACGCGGGACTAGCGACAGTTCCGGCAAAGTTGCGGTGACAGCTGTAGCCGGCGATTGGACATGTTCAATCGCCTGGCGACAGCTCCGACGGGCGACGGTTCGAGGCGCGCGTTATACACACGGGCGACCGTCGCTGCAACACGCGCGTGCCACGTGGTTGCGGCGACGGCCGTACCCAGTGTGTATGGGCCTTAAGAAAGAGACTGGGCAAAAACGGCCTGCATGGCAGATATCCAAGGCGCAAACCACTTTTATGCAAAAAGAACATTAAGGCTCGTCTCAGTTTTGCTAAAAAACTTCTCAATTATTGCCAAGACTTTTGGGAAAATACCTTGTGGACCGACGAGACAAAAGTTGAACTTTTTGGAAGGTGCGTGTCCCGTTACATCTGGCGTAGAAGTAACACAGCATTTCAGCAAAAGAACATCATACCAACAGTAAAATATGGTGGTGGTAGTGTGATGGTCTGGGGTTGTTTTGCTGCTTCAGGACCTGGAAGGCTTGCTGTGATAGATGGAACCATGAATTCTACTGTCTACCAAAAAATCCTGAAGGAGAATGTCCGGCCATCTGTTCGTCAACTTAAGCTGAAGCGATCTTGGGTGCTGCAGCAGGACAATGACCCAAAACACACCAGCAAATCCACCTCTGAATGGCTGAAGAAAAACAAAATGAAGACTTTGGAGTGGCCTAGTCAAAGTCCTGACCTGAATCCTATTGAGATGTTGTGGCATGACCTTAAAAAGGCGATTCCTGCTAGAAAACCCTCAAATAAAGCTGAATTACAACAATTCTGCAAAGATGAGTGGGCCAAAATTCCTCCAGAGCGCTGTAAAAGACTCGTTGCAAGTTATCGCAAATGCTTGATTGCAGTTATTGCTGCTAAGGGTGGCCCAACCAGTTATTAGGTTCAGGGGGCAATTTATTTTTCACACAGGGCCATGTAGGTTTTGAGGTTTTTTTTCTCACTAAATAATAAAAACCATCATTTAAAACTGCATTTTGTGTTCAATTATGTTATCTTTGACTAATAGCTAACGGTTTTTGATGAGCAGAAACATTTAAGTGTGACAAACATGCAAAAGAATAAGAAATCAGGAATGGGGCAAATAGTTTTTCACATCACTGTATGTATATAGACCCCTGAATGCTAGAATAGGGGAGCACCTGTCAAACATTAGACAACAACAAAGTACAACCATTGATAGAAAAAAACTAAACACACTGGCTTTACACTTTAAAACTACATCATTCAGAAACTAAGGATCTGAAGGTAATGGGAATTTTCAAACTGAACATTAGTCCAAGAAGAGGTGATTATAACAACCAATTACTGAGGAAGGAATTGTTTTGGATTTATGAATGTGGTTGTCTTTATCCTCAGGGACTGAATCGAGATATGAATATAAAGGCTTTCTTATGAGCTCGCTATAAATGCTCCCCCTTGCTCTGCATGGATAGCTGGACCCCACCGGGCATGTTATTAATATGCTTATGCATAAGCTCACATACGATACCCACTTGCTTCCAGCATAAAAGGGGAGGCTTGAGTAGCCAGGGTTACACATCTGATGAAATCCGATAAGATGAAACGCGTCACGTGCGCCTGTGACGCCGACTAGGTGGGCGATGCAGCGTCCTCCCCGTGCCTCCGTGCGATTCCTCTCGCCTCGCTTGTGTGACTAAGCTTACAGCACGCCTTCGTGCAGCGGTTCCCCGCTGATAACATGGCTACAGATTGCGGGTCTCCAGGTTTATCTGGAGGGGTGTAGGCAGAGTACCGTGCCGGGTCACGTGAGTTTGCATTAAAGTTGTTACCCTGAGTGGCTGCTGCTATCCGAGGCTTGAGAGGTTTGACACAATTGTGGCTGTAATGCGCACGTCTATATGCTGTATATGGAGGCGTGCTTACTATTGGCACACGGGTTGAAGATGAAGATATCCCTTCCATCCTGTCTGGCTGTCATTTTTACTGTGGATCTCTAAATGGGCCTGAAGAAATGTTGCATGTTACAGCGCTGGTTCTTAAAGAGAATCTGTATTGTTAAAATCGCACAAAAGTAAACATACCAGTGCGTTAGGGGACATCTCCTATTACCCTCTGTCACAATTTCACCGCTCCCCGCCGCATTAAAAGTGGTTAAAAACAGTTTTAAAAAGTTTGTTTATAAACAAACAAAATGGCCACCAAAACAGGAAGTAGGTTGATGTACAGTATGTCCACACATAGAAAATACATCCATACACAAGCAGGCTGTATACACCCTTCCTTTTGAATCTCAAGAGATCATTTGTGTGTTTCTTTCCCCCTGCATCTCTCATGCACTGAAGTTTCAGGCTGCTCTTTTCTTCCTGCAAACAGCTTTGCCCTTAGTATGTGAAAGCCCAGCCAGCTCAGAGGACGATTTATCCAGCTTGTAAACGATAAGAGAGAAGAGAGAAGCTGCCCTAATCTAAATAATACACAGGCAGTGTGCAGAGAGGGGCCTGGAGGGGAGAGATGCATCACAGAACCACAACACTGAAGAACTTGGCAGCCTTCCAGACACAGGCTGACAAGTCTGACAAGAGAGAGATAAGCTGATTTATTACAGAGATGGTGATAGTAGAACGTGCTGCAGTAAGCCAGAACACATTAGAATATCTTTTGGAACTTGTAGGATGATAAAAAACAGGATGCAACTTTTGTTACGGAGTCTCTTTAAAGGAGTGCACTCCAGGACTGCCTACATTCTATACAGGTTACAGGTCATACATTTAGGTTACCACAGGGGTTTTATGGGTGGGAATTTTATAGTGCTCTTTTGGTATTTTGTATGCAGATATGTTTAATAAATTGTGATACATTCAGAATATGCTTTAGGCTCCCTTATTCTTATGTAATGAGGGCTTTATTTCCCCCTAAATCCCAGGGTAAAATTCCACGACTTTGCAGCCCGGGGAGGCAAAGCTTAACACTGTAGCCCTGCTTCTACTGGAGTCCATCTCCGTGGATCCCCGCCTCTTCCCATCCCTCTCAGTGAAAGAAGATTGAGAGGGGCGGGGAGAGGCGGCGATAGGCAGAGGTTAACTCCAGTAGAGGCAGAGCTACAGCGCAAAGCTCTCTGATTTTTGCCTCAGGATTTGGGGGGGGGGGGGGGTCCCTCCAGGACTTGTTAGTATAAATTTGGAGCCTTCCCCACAAACAGTGCTTTTTTTTCTCGTCCTTCTCCAGGACTACCGCGTTACTGAGTGTTGAATTGTTGTTTATTATTTCCGTGATTTTTTTCTTTTTTCCCTACCTGCTGCCTTTCTGGTAGCCATCCGCACAGCACCTCAATGTGCGAAGCCCCCTCCGATTCACCTTAAACAGGTGTAGGTGGCCGGGACCCCCTGTTTCTGCTGGTCTTTCTGGGGGATAGGAATCGCTGATCTGCGCTGTAAATCAGAGCTGAATCAGAGTGGGCAGCAAGTGTGAGCGCTCAGCGTTCCAGCCTGGAGCGCGAGGAACTTCCGGGAGGAAGTGACGTCAGCGGCTGACTTCCGGTCGGCGAGAGGCTCCGGAATTAAAAGGACGCGGCGCTTTGAGACATGGCGGCAGACATTTGGTGCGTAGGAGGAGAGTCACGCTGCCTACCAACCCGGATCCAGGAGAACTCAGCGAGTGGGTGAGCATCCCAGGGGACACCCGGATACATTTTTTTTTATATGGTTATTGATTAGTTCTGTGCACAGCTGCTGCGCTGGCACTAATTGTGTACCTTGTATGTTTTTTTCTCAGTTGTGTACTGAAGCTCTGTCTGTCGCCAGCATTAGGTCCTTCCTGCTAAATTACAGGTGTGTGCCCACGTTTGGGATAAAGTTTTATTGTATATACTGTAGATGTCAGTATTATCCCCATATTCACTAGGTGTCATTTATGTCTGTTATAGTTTGGGGATATTATTGAAGCATGGAATCAGCTGCTGCTGCCCACGTAATAGAACAGCCAGATGATTATAGGTAGGGCACTGGTTTTTTTTCATTGTTAAGTTTTTTGTTTTGTTTTTTCCATTCTGAGATTATCATATACTAACAGAAATAAACCATTCTGTTTGTCCCTATACAGTTACTCCCAACATGAAGAAAATCCGTCCACCTCTAATCACGGATCATCTTCAAGATCGAGTAAAGTTCAATCTAATAAAGGATCTCAGAATAAAGACAGTAGTTCTAAAGAAATGTTGGGCTTGTGGGAAAAAAAAATGTATGCCGGGGAAGTTGGACGCTCAGACTGTTTCTACTCCATACCGGTAGAAGAGGAACCTATGGGAGATTTAAAAAGTTTAGTTAAAGACATGGTACAACAGTCAATGGCAGAACATTCTCAAAAACCAGCAACTGATACTCGAGAACTCTACGGAGAATCTGAGCTTCCTGGAGAGGAAGATGGTCTGGCTGTGGGGTTTGATTTCTCTCTAGTCACCCCATTTGTGAAGTCAATAAGACAGGCTTTAGAATGGGAAAAAGAGGAGGAACCTCCTAAGAGACGGCGATATTTTCCGCATCTTATAAGGAAACCTTTAACCTTTCCTGTCATGGAGGAAATAGAGGAACTCATTCAAGATGAATGGTCTAAGCTCGAGAGGAAAGTATCGATAACTAATCGATTCTCAAAGTTATACCCCATGGAGAGTGAGTTAAGCAATTGGACAGTCCACCTGTGGTTGATGCCTCAGTCATCAGACTTGCAAAGCATGTAACCTAGCCTTTAGAAGATGTTGTTTCTTTTAAGGAGCCTCTGGAAAGGAAGGTGGACACAGATTTAAAGCGAGCATACGGTGCAATGGGCTCAGTATGCAAACCTGCGATCGCACTTACAGCTGTTTCTCGTGCGCTCAGAGCATGGACTGAGAACCTAGAGGGAGCTATTCAAGCGAATGTAGATCGCAAGACACTGATATTAGCACTTGAAGACTTCAAGCTAGCCTGACTACATTAGTGAAGCAGCTATAGACATTATTAGATGTGCAGCGCGGGGAATGTTACATACTGTAACGGCAAAGAGAGCCATGTGGCTCCGTTCGTGGTTGGCGGATACATATTCAAAGACTGCATGGTGTAAGATTCCGTATTACGGAAAAAACTTATTCGGTCCCAAGATGGATTCGGCGATCTCAAGGGTGACGGGTGGAAAATCCGGGCTTCTGCCCAAGGAGAGACGCCAAAGAAGGACAAGACCTAATGACAGAAGACAGTTTCAAAACCGATACAGGGACTATAGGACATCCCGAGGGACGCAGTCCATTTGTAAGAATTGGCAGAGCACCCAGTCAAATCTCTCCAAGTTTAATAAACAAAAAGGGGCCAGTTCCGGTACTCAACCTACCAAGTCCTTCTGATGGTGTACTCGCCCACATGGAGCCGGTAGGGGGAAGGCTTCAGAAGTTTACTCATCTGTGGGCGAGAGAAATAGAGGACCCATGGGTCATAAACACGATAAGATGGGGTCACTCCTGGACCTTCAAAAAGGAACCCCCCTTACCGCACTTCAGACCGACATCCTTACCAAAATCAACGGAAAAGCTCAATTTGCTACACCAATATGTACAGGAGTTAATGGAGAAGAGAGCAATCATACAAGTAGAACCTGCAGAAAGATATCTGGGACAATACTCCCCCTTATTTTTCGTAACCAAGAAATCAGGACAACTACGTCCAGTACAAGACCTACGCTTCCTGAATGAGCATATACAGCAAGAGAGGTTCAAAATGGAATCCCTACAAACAATACTTCCCACTATACAACTAAACGATTGGATGATTGCTATAGACTTGGCACATGCCTACCTACATGTACCGATCAACAACTCGTTCCAAAAGGTATCTCAGATTCTCTGTGGGCGAGGTGCATTACCAATTCAGAGTACTACCCTTCGGCATCTGCACCGCCCCAAGGACTTTTACCAAAATCCTGATCACAATTATTGCATCACTCAGAAGCTAGGGACTGCATGCTCACCATTATTTAAACGACATCCTTTTGGTGGCATCGTCCGAAGATACTCTGCTACAACACAGACAGATACTCTTAGAGACATTGCAACAGTTTGGGTGGCTCATCAACTGGGAAAAGAGCAAACTCAAACCAACAACAAGTATAGTGTTCTTGGGAGCGGAAATAGAGAAAAAACGAAATGCTGTCAGGCTGCCTTTAGACAAGGTGAGGACAATAATAGAGAAGGTTTCAAAGGTAGAGACTGCTATGTCTATAACAGCAAGACAATGCATGTCAATTTTGTGAACATTCACAGCGACTTTACCCATGATAAGATGGGCGAGATGGAATATGCGCAGCTACCAAAAGGGGTTCCTAGACCAATGGAATGGTGCAGATTTCCAGCAGCAGATCGAGATTCTTCCCAGAATGAAGGAGGAGCTCATGTGGTGGAAAAGCAGGACAAACCTCAACCATCACGAACTGGTTTCAATGAAGCCGGTCGTCATAATGACGGATGCAAGCCGTTGGGGTTGGGGGGCCCATCTAGACTCCAATTATGCCCAGGGAAGATGGACAGCAGATCCTTTGGACACTCCAGCAAACATCTTAGAAATCAGAGGAGTATACCAAGCATTACTACACTTTGCTCCTCAAATTAAGGACAGGGGTGTCTTACTGAAAGTAGACAATACGACAGCAGTAGCGTATCTTCAAAATTAAAGGGGTACACGCAGCAGATCATTATTGAGAGAGGTCGAGCCAATAATGGCATGGGCACAAAGCAATCTACAATACCTTCATGCAATTCACATACCAGGTGTGAGGAACCAGATATTGGACTCCCTGAGCCGGCGTTGGCTGGACTACAATGGTTGGAGCCTATAGGATCTACGAAATGATCTGCAGAGCATGAGGAGAACCGCAGATAGATCTCATGGCGACACCAATCAATTCCAAGTGCAAGAAATTTTTCTCGAGTTACAAGTACCAGCAGGCGGTGGGCTGGGACGCACTGTCCATTCCATGGAATTTCAGCATAGCCTATATCTTTTCTCCTGTACCGATGATTTACAAAGTGCTGAAAAAGATCAAAATAGAGAAGACAGTAGTGTTGGCGGTCATTCCTTTCTGGCCACGCAGACCGTGGTTCCCCCTTCTGCAAAAGCTACCTTCAGCTCCTTCTATAGTCTTACCGATCATACCAGACTTGCTGTCACAGAACAAGGTGCTGCATCCACATCCAGAGCTGCTCAGTTTAACGGCATGGAGACTGAGAGGGGTAGATTAATCACTTTAGGATGTTCTGAAGAAGTCATACAGACACTACTCAAGGCAAGGAAGGGAACAACTAATGTCACATACCATAGAACCTGGAATAAATTTCTAAACTTTCTTACAGAAAAGAACGTACAGGAAGAAGGGGTTCATGTAACTACTGTTCTTGCTTTTTTGCAGAAGGGAGTAGATTTGGGCCTAAGCCTTAGTACTATAAAGACTCAAATATCTGCAATCTCAGCACTCACGCATAAGAAATGAGCGACTGAGCCGCTAGTAGTGTAATTCATTCAGGCTGTAACCAAGATTAAACCACCAAAAATAAATTGTTATCCCCAGTGGGATCTACCATTAGTGCTTAAAGCACTAGCTAAACATCCTTTTGAACCAATGGAGTAGTGTACATTAACCAAACTCACTCTGAAAATAGTCTTCCTAACAGCAATCACGTCTGCAAGAAGAATTTCAGAACTGCAGGCTCTCAGCTGTGATTCTCCTTACATTGAATTATTTCCGGACAGAGTCTCGCTAAGACCAGTGGACCAATTTATACCAAAGGTGGCAAATACTTATCACTTTAACCAAGAATGGAATCTACCTGCCTTTCATGATGACACAGCGGAGAAGCCAGATAGTCTTAACATACCTCAGATATTAGGAAAATACATAGAACTGACGAAGGACTTTCGTAAAACAAGGAGACTCTTCGTAATTCCTGTAGGTTACAGGAGGGGACAAGCGGCTACAACTAAAACCATAGCGACCTCGTTGGTGAGAACTATAAAATCGTCTTCTAGTATTATGGGCAGAGTGCCATCGGAGGAAGTCTTGGCATATTCTACAAGGTCGATTGCGGCATCATGGGCAGCATTAGTAAAAGTATCCCCCGAGATGATATGTCGTGCTGCTAAGTGGCCATCACTGAATACTTTCACTACACATTATAAGGTGGACCCAGGGGCATTGTCCACAGTGCAGTTTGAGAGTGAAGTGTTATCTGCAGCAAAGAGAACTATATCCCGATTGTTCTTTTTTCTGTTTCTCTTAACAGTATATCCGGTTGCTATACTAATGTAGCTAATAAAGCTTTATTTTTTCTGTTTCGCAGTAAGCAGTTGTCCCTCCCTTTATTCTTAAGTATAGTTATATCCCCGTAGTATGCCGACATTGACATGGAAAGGAAACGGAATATTGTATACTCACCTAACGGTAATTTCCCTTTCTTTCCAGTGTCCATGTCAGCATACGGAGGGCCCACCCTTAAGTTCTGTCTATACCGGGACTAGTAAAGAAAAGCACTGTTTGTGGGGAGGGCTCAAAATTTATACTAACGAGTCCTGGAGGGGTCACAGGGTGGGACTAACCCCGTAGTATGCTGACATGGACACTGGAAAGAAAAGAAAATTACCATTAGGTGAGTATACAATTTTGCATTTTATTTTGGCTTCACACTCTCTTTAAAGTGAACTAGAGACGAAGCACCCTCATGTATTTTACCATATATATCAGTGGGAACATAAGAGAAAACACCTACCCTTCTCTCTGTTTCATCCTTCACTGCTCCGCCTGCTTGATAGCAGCCCTGATAAAATCCCAGACTGAGCATTCAGTCTGGCTTTGATCAGGAATCATTAAAGCTGAGTCATTATGGCAGAGCCAGAAGGGGGCAGGTTTGGGATTGAAAAGACATCAGAGAAGACAGACTCAGCTATAATGATTTCTGATAAAGCCAGACTGAATGCTCAGTCTGGGATTTCATCAGGGCTGATAACAAGCAGGCTGAGCAGTGAAGAATGAAACAGAGCAGGGTAGGCGTTTTCTCTAATGTTCCAACTGATATACAGTATATGGTGAAATACATAAGGGCGGTTTGTCTGTGGTTCACTTTAAGGCTAGGTCCACACTACGCTAAATGCAAATCAGTGCATTCCCAGCGGATTCAGCAAGCTGTTTGCACTCATCGTCATTTTGCATCCGGGGTGCCGCTGTCGTTCTGTGTGCTGCTGACACCGCTGCTGGGTTCGAGGAAAAGCGTGAGGATTCCCAGCAGAAGCATTAGGCGCCCATTGAATTGTAAAAGATCAATGGGAATCCTACTATACCTAGCAACGGGGAGGATTCTCATTGGACCACCCCTGAACCATGTGAATTCTCCCTGGTGCTAAAGAGGAGAAATAGACTAATGTGAATCCTCTCTGAAAAATAGCTGAAACCAGTAAAAAGGAGTTGGGCTCATCCTGCATTTCTAAGGCAGGGTTCCATTTTTTCGCATTGCGTTTGCAAATTTTTGCATGCTCTGGAAACCTGCATGCGAAAATTTGCAAATGGACACAAATTTTATTGCAACAAAAAGGCATGTGAAAAACTGCTAGTTTTCTGCCAAAAAGCTGAGGAGTGGGGAAATAGTGGTCTGGCTGAAAGGGAGAATTACATTTTAGTTTTTGACATGATTTTGTGTTTGAGTCTGCTTCAATACATTTTACTATTTTTCTATTTTTACTATTTACAATTTTTTTTTCATGGCTGTCCCCAGTACAGCGCTGCCGTAGATCTCAGCGCCGTAGAATGTAAATAGACGGCGGTTTCGCCATCTAATAGTCTCCTGGCGGCTGGGAGACTGATGATGGAGCAGAGCTGTCATTCAAGCAGGGATGCGCGTGCATCGGCGCACACGACCCCCAGCAATCTTCGCCCCCAGGACTTCGCGCCAATTGGTGTGGAGCGGTCGGCAAGAGGTTGGGGCTGGACCTATACTATCATTAAAATGCATACTAGAGCTTTGCTTGAGACATTTTCAGAAGTTACAGGCAAAAATTGAATGAAAATTCAACGCACTACTTTTTGAGCAGGAAACCTACAGAATTTGAATGCAAGGGAGGTTAAAGTGCCACTGACCTGAGAGACCTCTGAAGGCTGACATATCGGTTTCCTATTAAACAATGCACATTGCCTGGCTGTCCTGCTGATCCTTTGCCTCTAATGTTTAGCCATTCACCCTGAACAAGCATGCAGATCAAATATAAAGAAACCGAGAGCCCAATATAGTGTAGTATGTTAAAACATAAACGAAGTAAGGCAAATCAGTGAGAAGAATATACTCACAAACGTGGGTTACCACACAGGCAACCACTGTATAAGCAGGTGAGGAGATTAGACCTGTCCTCACTCAGGATTAAGAAGTCGCTCTCTGTAGATGAGAAAAAGGGGTAGATCACTGAGGCGCTACACCTGCTACTGCTGGAATTCTGTTTTGTCCCCACTTTATTGCCTGAAGAAGCGGGCTCAGCCTGCGAAACGCGTTGCACTTTTGGGGTACCATATAATAAATGTGATTGCTACTTTTCAGACAGTCTTTCGTGTTTGCTTTATGGAGGTAAGTCCACCACTTCCTCCTAGCAAATTTTAAAGGTTTTATCCACTTTTATTCTGCTGAAGAATGCAGATCAGATACTTCTGACAAATATCTCAGAAGGTTACCTTCATGCTTGTTTTAGGTGTGTGATTCAGACACTACTGCAACTAAAGAGATTCTCAGGACAGCCAGACAACTGGTATTGTTTAAATGCCTCACATGCCTCTCACCTCAGGTGTCCTTTAGGTGTGACTCTAGCCTAAAGGTAGCCAAACATCTAGCCATGTATGGGCAGATTCAACCAAGAGACAAATCTTTCTCTTATCGAATCTGATAAGGGAGAGGTGTGTCAGCTGCCCATACACCACAGGCCGATTCCCGATCAATTTCATGCTGAAATCGATCCGGAATCGGCCCTATGCGTTGCATCATCACTGTGCCCCGCCCCCTAATGCCCACCACATTCTCCTCTCCATACACGCGTGCCCCACGTGGTTTCCTTGTAAGGGCGCATGTGTGACGTCACACGCACACCCTTACCAGGAAACCACGTGGCTCGTGCGTGTATGGAGAGGAGAATGCGCCCAGAGCAGCAGAGGCCACAGATAGGTATACACTTTGGCACGGCGGGTATTAGGGGGGCACAGCGGCGAATGGTTTAGACGATCGTTGGATAATTGCACGCTGTTCCCGCCACGCGCCCGACCAATCAACTTTAGAACGACATCTTGCCGCATGCGCTATCAAAAATACGACCAATTTCATTCCTGAAATTGGTTGCTTTGCAGGTCGGGCATGCACTTGGCCACCAAGTCGCCTGATGTATGGCCACCTTAACTCTTCAGTCTGGAGTTTTTCGCTGGCCGATGTCGGTCTTGTTCCTCCTTCAGTTGGAGAGCTCTCGGAAGAGAAAGATGCCGGTGGCCAGTTCCGTGGTGTGGGTGAAAAGGTTCACTGATGACTATCTGGATGAAGAAGAGGAGGAGGAGGAAGAGGAAGAAGATTACACATCCCGGGTGTCTGGATTGCACAGCAGTGTGTCTGTTCCCACCAGGCCGGAGAGGTGACCTATTCCTACAACTCATTTCCTGGACAGAAATGGCAGCATACTTATGGGTTCAGCTCCACCCCCAGAACCCGATAGGACAGATCTCTTGATAAATTTCTAGAATCAGCCCTACCCCCCCCCCCCCCCCCCCAATTCTTTTTCTGTACTCGATGGACAGTCTTTTTTTTTTTCCTTTTTGGGTGTCTTTATTTTTTTATTGGCGCCCAATCCTTTTCCTTTTATGCGGGTTCAGCCTCTCCCGCCCTCTAAATGTCGGCTATTTATACGGGTAAGTTACCTTTGAGCTAGTGTATCCCCAGCCTCTACAGCCGAAAATCCTTTCCTCCACTGCCGAGATCTCGCGAGAGTTAGTGAGACCTCTCTGATTGGTGCTGGCCGGCGCTGACGTCACTTCCGCCCGGAGCGGCTTTTGGAGACGTCAGAACGCGGTGACAGTGTTACACTGTCGGTACCGTTCTGGCGTTGTGCAACCTGAGGGGCATCTGGATACCGGGAAGCAGAAAGGCCAGCTATTCCCCTAAGACAAAACGAGCATATTGACTGTGGAAGAAGGTATGATGAAATCAAATGATATGGTCTGCTAGTACAGATGAAGATGGCAGATAGCCATGATGTTTATTTTAAGGATGACAGAATCTGGACAAGATTTGTGTGTAGTGGTGGAAAGGTAAAGATGCCTAAATGGCATTTATCTTTTACTTATTTGAAACACGTGGTGTTAAAGTTTCCTATATGTGCACGGGGTAGTAGGCTAAAAGAGTGCTGACTATTTCTCTTAAAGGGAAAGCAGATTTTAGTGGAACAGCAATTTTTATTTTTATGTCCCCACAGTCCGCAAGAGAGAGAAACTGAGAGGAATGGGTCTAAAGGACGCAAAGCCTCATCCAAATCTGTGAGATCTCGTTCGAGGTCAAGACGTAAAACAAGAGATGGTTCCTCTTCACGTGATACGAAATCATCTAAGCATAAACAAAGAATCAGGAAAGTCGAAGAGACATTCTCCTCGGAGAGACTCTACCAGAAGATATTCTGACAGGATGGGGAGATCGCCTGAGAGGCGGAATTATTATTATAGATCCTATAGAAGTAGATCCCCGAGAAGGAGATATTATTCCGGGGAGAGAAGATCTTATAGCAGATATTCTCCAGATAGGAGATATAGGCAAGAGAGACAACCGTCTCCAGGACCAAGTCACGTACAAAGGGAAAGTAGACGATATGAACAACCAGAAAAATCTTTATGTTGGTCCTGTGCCCAACCCGCACTACCAGACAAGATGGTATGCGAGGCATGTTTTGCTGAATTGGGGAGAGATAAGGACATGCAGGACCAGCCTTTGCTATGAGCGACCGGAGCGGTCACTCAGGGCGCCATGCTCTGAAGGGCCCATGAACCCTGTCGCCCCGCTGTCTCTCCCTGTGTAATTAGAGCAGGACTACAAGAACGTGGTTGCCGATGTCCGCAAATGCGGACAATTGACGGCCATTTTCTTGTAGCCTTGCTCTAACTACAGATGGAGCGGAGGCGGGGAGAGAAGAGCGACGTCGGCGCTGGAGCTGGATGTCAGGTGAGTCAGTCTCTGCCCTGCCCGCTGCCGCAGAAGGGGGGGGGGGGGGGATTGACTGGAGGCACACTACCTACGCTGGGGGTGCACTACCTACGCTGGGGGCGCACTACCTACGCTGGGAACGCCCTACCTACGCTGGGGGCACCCTATTCAAATTGGGGGCATACCACCTACACTGGGGGCAACTATGTTACTACACTGGGGCATACCACCTACACTGGGGGCAACTATGTTACTACACTGGGGGCAGTTATGCTACCTATATGGGGACAACTATGCTACTTACACTGGGGGCAACTATACTAGCTACCTATATGGGGCAACTATACTACCTATACTGAGGGCTACTATACTAGCTACCTTTACTGCGGCAACTATACTACCTATGCTTGGCTACATACACTGAGGGCACCTACACATGAGATCCTATACTGAGCGCACCTATACCTGGCTACCTACCCATACTGAGTCTGAGGGCATTTTTGGGGAGGGACGCACCACAGCTATAACGAGCGTTGCAAATTGTTGGTGCTACATATGGGCCTGTTTGTGTGCGTGCGTATGTGTGCTTGCGCGCAAACAGGATGGGGGGGCACCAAAATCCGGGTTCGATCAGGGTGCAGTGAAACCTAAGGCCGGCCCTGAGGACATGGACAATCAACAAGTCTTATCCTTTATTCAGCAGGCAGTGCAGGAAACCTTTTTTAAAATGTCGACATCGCATACGGCAACAGTGACGACATCAGGAAACACAGAAGAGGCATCCTTACACATTGGTGAGCTGCTGTGAACCGCTGTGAGTTGCCGTTACACTATATTTGGCTGTTGGACAGACTGTGTGCCATTGCCTCTGGATTTCAATGCTGCTTCAGTAACTTTGCTTGGCCATTAATAAGTCTGCTTACGCACCATCTGTGATTAATCTATTCTGTGGAGTACTGCATATACTTTTTTTGCATGCAAAGTTTTGCCTTTTTTTCCTCTCCGTTGCTATGCTGTGGCAATACTGCTTCTAACAAACACACTATCTGCTGCTGGAACTCTGCTAGTTTTTTGCTATAGAATTAGCCAAGACATATAGGTGCCTGCGTGTGATTGAGGTGCCAGTGAGGGTGTGGTTGTGTCGTGACGGGGTGGCCCTCCCATGTGTTTTTATGGAATACTTTACTTTTTCATTAACTAATAAAATTTGATATATTTTTTGGGATATGATTATTTGTTGGATATATTAATTAAGCAGTGCATGCCCCACCATCTATTTTGCATGGCCACAATTGCGATTATTTATATATTTATAAAGGAGTGGCAAATAGATTTGCAAAATTACTGTATATCCTTTAAGCACAGACGATGCAAAAATTATGGAGTCAGCCCCAGTGGTGGATGCATCAATAATTAGATTAGCAAAGCATGTCACCTTACCCATGGACGATGGGAGTTTTCTTCACTGATCCATTGGACCGGAAAGTAGACACAGACATTAAAAAAGCATTCTTATCCTCAGGAGCAGCCTGTAGGCCTGCAGTGGCACTTACTTCCCTAGCCTAGGCAGTAAAAGTCTGGGTTGACAACATAGAAACAGCCATTAATGCAGATGTAGACAAGGCGGAAATAATAAAAGCATTGGATGAACTTAAATTAACTAGTGACTACATGGGCAAAGCAGCCATTGATATCATCAGGGCCTCAGCAAGATCCATGCTTAATAGTGTGACAGCAAAAAGGGCCTTGTGGCTAAAGCCCTGGTTGGCAGACCAGTCGTCACGTAATAATTGGTGCCGTATTCCTTTTGATGGTACTCACCTATTTGGAAATCAAATGGATACAGCGATAGCAAAAGTTACCTGTGGAAAATCGGGACTATTACCACAAGATAAAAAGCGCCCTATCAGACAGCAAAATAAAAAGAAAAATTTCTCAAATACATTTCAGCAATCCAAGTCCTACAGACCAGGCAAACAATTTAATAAAAATTGGAGAGGCACGCAATCTTCATTCTTGAAAAACAAAGCAAAATCTACGCTGGGGGCGCAACAAAAAACAACGCCTTTTTGAAGGTACGTCCACTCAGATGATTCCAGTAGGGGCAAGACTGGAGTTTTTCGTTGGCTGATGTCGGTCTTGTTCCGCCTTCAGTTGGAGAGCTCTCGGAAGAGAAAGATGCCGGTGGCCAGTTCCGTGGTGAAGGTAAAAAGGTTCACTGATGACTATCTGGATGAAGATGAAGAAGAGGAGGGAGGAGAAAGAGGAAGAAGATTACACATCCCGGGTGTCTGGATTGCCCAGCAGTGTGTCTGTTCCCACCAGGCCGGAGAGGTGACCTATTCCTACAACTCATTTCCTGGACAGAAATGGCAGCATACTTATGGGTTCAGCTCCACCCCCTGAACCCCATAGGACAGATCTCTTGATAAATTTAAAGAATCCGCCCCGCCATTCTCTTTCTGTACTCAATAGACAAGTTGACTTATTTTTTTGTTTTCCTTTTTGGGTGTCCATTTTTTTATTTTCACTTTTTTATTGGCGCCCAATTCTTTTCCTTTTATGCGGGTTCAGCCTCTCCCGCCCTCTGTGGCATTGCGATGTCTAAATGGCGGCTATTTATGCGGGGAAGTTACCTTTGAGCTAGTGTATCCCCAGCCTCTACCGCCGAGAATCCTTTCCTCCACTGCCGAGGTCTCGCGAGAGTTAGCGAGACCTCTCTGATTGGTGCTGGCCGGCGGCGGCTGGCGCTGACGTAACTTCCGCCCAGGACTGCTTTTGGAGACGTCAGAACGCGGTCTGGATACCGGGAAGCAGAAAGGCCAGCTATTCCCCTAAGACAAAACAAGCATATTGACTGCGGAAGAAGGTATGATGAAATCAAATGATATTGTCTGCTAGTACAGATAAAGATGGCATATAGCACATGTGTATTTAGGCTGCAGGAAGATTTATTGATGGTTATTTTTTGATGTTTATTTTTAAGGATGACAGAATCCAGACATGATTTGTGTGTAGTGGTGGAAAGGTAAATATGCCTAAATGGCATCTAGCTTTCACTTATTTGAAACACGTGGTGTTAAAGTTTCCTATGTGTGCACGGGGTAGTAGGCTAAAAGAGTGCCGACTATCTCTCTTAAAGGGAAAGCGGATTTTTTTGTGGAACATAACAATTTATATGTCTCCATAGTCCGCAAGAGAGAAACGGAGAGGAATGGGTCTAAAGCCGCATCTACACGCGTAGATGCGGCCGCGATGCTCCTTATCAATCGAGCCGCTGATGCGGCTCGATTGATAAGATCCGGCAGGACGGATCTTCGCACCGCCGATTCCCTGCTCGATCCCCGCGAGGGGACAATGGCAGGAAAACGTGCGGGAGATAAGCGGCGCCGGCGGGGACGAGCGGGGAATCGAATGCAGCGCACGCGCGGCGAGCGGGGACGCGGCGGGCACGCGGAAGAGGCGATCCGGCGACTAATCGAGCCGCCGGATCGCTTCAATGTCCCATGGTGTAGATGGGGCTTAAAGGACGCAAAGCCTTATCCAAATCTGTGAGATCTCGTTCGAGGTCAAGACGTAAATCAAGAAATGGTTACTCTTCACGTGATACAAAATCATCTAGAAGAGATTCATCTAAGCATAAACATAAAAAAAAATCAGGAAAGTCGAAGAGACATTCTCCTCGTAGAGACTCTCCCAGAAGATATTCTGACAGGAGGGAGAGATCGCCTGAGAGGCGGGATTATTATTATAGATCCTATAGAAGTAGATCCCCGAGAAGGAGATATTATTCCGGGGAGAGAAGATCTTATAGCAGATATTCTTCAGATAGGAGATATAGGCCAGAGAGACAACCATCTCCAGGACCAAGTCACATACAAAGGGAAAGTAGAAGATATGAACAACCAGAAAAATCTTTATGTTGGTCCTGTGCCCAACCCGCACTGCCAGAAAAGATGGTATGCGAGGCATGTTTTGCTGAATTAGGGAGAGATAAGGACATGCAGGGCCGGCCTTTGCTATGAGCGACCGGAGCGGCCGCTCAGGGCGCCATGCACCCTGTCGCCACTTGCCGCCCCGCTGTCTCTCCCTGCGTCCTCTCCGTGTGTAATTAGAGCAGGACTACAAGAACATGGTCGCCGATGTTCGTAAATGCAGACAATCGGCGGGCATTTTCTTGTAGCCTTGCTCTAACTACAGATGGAGCGGAGGCGTGGAGAGAAGAGCGACGTCGGCGCTGGATGTCAGGTGAGTCAGTCTCTGCCCTGCCCGCTGCCGCAGAAGGGGGTGATTGACTGGAGGCCCACTACCTATGCTGGGGGCGCTCTACCTATGCTGTGGGCACCCTACCTACGCTGGGGGCACCCTACCCATGCTGGGGGCATACCACCTACACTGGGGGCATACCACCTACACTGGGGCAGCTATGCTACCTATATGGGGCAACTATACTACCTACACTGGGGACAACTATGCTACTACACTGGGGGCAACTACGCTACTACACTGGGGGCAACTACGCTACTACACTGGGGGCAACTACGCTACCACACTGGGGGCAGCTATGCTACCTACACTGGGGGCAGCTATGCTACCTATATGGGGCAACTATACTACCTACACTGGGAGCAACTATGCTACCTATATGGGGACAACTATGCTACTTACGCTGGGGGCAACAATACTAGCTACCTATATGGGGGAACTATACTACCTATACTGAGGGCTACTATACTAGCTACCTTTACTGCGGCAACAATACTACCTATGCTTGGCTACCTACACTGAGGGCACCTACACATGAGGTCCTATACTGAGGGCACCTATACCTGGCTACCTACCCATACTGAGTCTGAGGGCATTTTTTGAGGAGGGACGCACCACAGCTATAACTAGCGTTGCAAATTGTTGGTGCTATATATGGGCCTGTGTGTGTGTGTGTGTGCGTGCGTGCGTATATGTGATTGCGCGCAAACAGGATGGGGGGCACCAAAATCCGGGTTCGCTCAGGGTGCAGTGAAACCTAAGGCCGGCCCAGAAGACATGGACAATCAACAAGTCTTATCCTTTATTCAGCAGTGCAGGAAACCTTTTTTAAAATGTCGACATCGCATACGGCAACAGCGTCGACATCAGGAAACACAGAAGAGGCATCCTTACAGGAAACCAGTCCTGCATTAGGCTTTGAGTTTGCATTAGTACCCACTTTTGTAGCAGCAATTAAAGCCGCAATAGGATGGGAGGACAACGAGCATTCAAAGCAACAGCCTAACAAGTATTATCCACATTTAAATAAACAACCAAACAATTTTCCCTTAATGTCAGTGATAAAAGATATATTTATAAAGGAATGGAGCAAAGTAGACCAGAAAACGTCATTGGCAAATAGATTTGCAAAATTATATCCTTTAAGCCCAGACGATGCAAAAATTATGGAGTCAGCCCCAGTGGTGGATGCATCAATAATTAGATTAGCAAAGCATGTCACCTTACCCATGGACGATGCAGTTTTCTTCACTGATCCATTGGACCGGAAAGTAGATGCGGACATTAAAAAAGCATTCTTATCCTCAGGAGCGGCCTGTAAGCCTGCAGTGGCACTTACTTCCCTAGCCAAGGCAGTAAAAGTCTGGGTTGACAACATAGAAACAGCCATTAATGCAGATGTAGACAAGGCAGAAATAAAGCATTGGATGAACGTAAATTAACTAGTGACTTCATGGGTGAAGCAGCCATTGATATCTTCAGGGCCTCAGCAAGATCCATGCTTAATAGTGTGACAGCAAAAAGAGCCTTGTGGCTAAAGCTCTGGTCGGTAGACCAGTCGTCACGTAATAATTGGTGCCGTATTCGTTGGTACTCACCTATTTGGAAATTAAATGGATACAGCAATAGCAAAAGTTACCTGTGGAAAATCGGGACTGTTACCACAAGATAAAAAGTGCCCTTTCAGACAGCAAAATCCAAAGAAAAATTTCTCAAATAAAATTTCAGCAATCCAAAGTCCTACAGACCAGGCAAACCATTTAATAAAAATTGGAGAGGCACGCAATCTTCATTCTTGAAAAAGAACGCAAAATCTACGCTGGGGGTGCAACAAAAAACTACGCCTTTTTGAAGGTACGTCCACTCAGATGATTCCAGTAGGGGCAAGACTGGAGTTTTTCGTTGGCTGATGTCGGTCTTGTTCCGCCTTCAGTTGGTGAGCTCTCGGAAGAGAAAGATGCCGGTGGCCAGTTCCGAGGTGAAGGTGAAAAGGTTCACTGATGACTATCTGGATGAAGATGAAGAAGAGGTGGAGGAGAAAGGGGAAGAAGATTACACATCCCGGGTGTCTGGATTGCCCAGCAGTGTGTCTGTTCCCACCAGGCCGGAGAGGTGACCTATTCCTACAACTCATTTCCTGGACAGAAATGGCAGCATACTTATGGGTTCAGCTCCACCCCCTGAACCCCATAGGACAGATCTCTTGATAAATTACAAGAATCCCCCCCCCCGCCATTATTTTTCTGTCCTTGATGGACGTGGTCACTTTTTTTTTTCTTTTCCCTTTTGGGGTGTCCATTTTTTTATTTTTACTTTTTTATTGGCGCCCAATCCTTTTCCTTTTATGCGGGTTCAGCCTCTCCCGCCCTCTGTGGCATTGCGCCGTCTAAATGTCGGCTATTTATGCAGGGAAGTTACCTTTGAGAGCTAGTGTATCCCCAGCCTCTACCGCCGAGAATCCTTTCCTCCACTGCCGAGATCTCGCGAGAGTTAGCTAGACCTCTCTGATTGGTGCTGGCCGGCGGCGGCTGGCGCTGACCTAACTTCCGCCCGGAACTGCTTTTGGAGACGCCAGAACGCGGTGACCATGTTACACTGTCGGTACCGTTCTGGCGTTGTGCAGCCTGAGGGGCATCTGGATACCGGGAAGCAGAAAGGCCAGCTATTCCCCTAAGACAAAACGAGCATATTGACTGTGGAAGAAGGTATGATGAAATCAAATGATATTGGCCTCAATTCACTAAGATCATGCTGGAGATAAGGCAAGAGAGTTCCTTAAAGAGAATCTGTATTGTTAAAATCGCTCAAAAGTAAACATATCAGTGCGTTAGGGGACATCTCCTATTACCCTCTGTCACAATTTCGCCGCTCCTCGCCGCATTAAAAGTGGTTAAAAACAGTTTTAAAAAGTTTGTTTGTAAACAAGTAAAATGGCCACCAAAACAGGAAGTAGGTTGATGTACAGTAGGTCCACACATAGAAAATACATCCATACATAAGCAGGCTGTATACAGCATTCCTTTTGAATCTCAAGAGATCATTTGTGTGTTTCTTTCCCCCATGCACTGAAGTTTCAGGCTGCTCTTTTCTTCCTGCAAACAGCTTTGCCCTTGTTTGTAATTCCTCAGTATGTGAAAGCCCAGCCAGCTCAGAGGACTATTTATCCAGCTGATTAGAGCAGCTTCTCTCTTCTCTCTTATCTAAATAACACACAGGCAGTGTGCATAGAGGGGCCAGAAAGGGTGAGTTCATAGCAGAACCACAACACTGAAGAACTTGGCAGCCTTCCAGACACAGGCCGACAAGTCTGACAGGGGAAAGATACATTGATTTATTACAGAGACTGTCATAGTAGAAAGTGCTGCAGTTAGCCAGAACACATTAGAATAGCTTTTGGAACATGTAGGATGATAAAAAACAGGATGCAATTTTTGTTACAGAGTCTTTTTAAGTTACCTCCTCTGTAGTTAATTTACCTCCTCTGTAGTTAATTTACCTCCTCTGTAGTTAATTTACCTCCTCTGTAGTTATTTTCACATGCAGTTAATTAACAGCATGTCTTTAACTCTGGAGTTATTTTAAGGATTGAAGAGTTAACTTAAAGACAGAAGAGTTAACTTTAGGTTTGCCTGAGGTAAAAGGTTTCCTGAATACTACATGCCTTATCACCATGGTAACAACTCCAGAAGAGTTATTAAAGACAGGAGATAATCTTAGTGAATTGAGGCCATTGTCTACTAGTACAGATGAAGATGGCATATAGCACATGTGTATTCAGGCTGCAGGAAGTTTTATTGATGGTTATTTTTTGATGTTTATTTTAAGGATGACAGAATCTGGACATGATTTGTGTGTAGTGGTGGAAAGGTAAAGATGCCTAAATGGCATCTATATTTTACTTATTTGAAACACGTGGTGTTAAAGTTTCCTATATGTGCACGGGGTAGTAGGCTAAAGGAGTGCTGCCTATCTCTCTTAAAGGAAAAGCGGAATTTTTTGTGGAACATAGCAATTTTTATTTTTATGTCTCCACAGTCCGCAAGAGAGAGAAACGGAGGAATGGGTCTAAAGGACGCAAAGCCTCATCCAAATCTGTGAGATCTCGTTCGAGGTCAAGACTTAAATCAAGAGATGGATCCTCTTCACGTGATACGAAATCATCTAGAAGAGATTCATCTAAGCATAAACATAAAAAAAAAAAATCAGGAAAGTCGAAGAGACATTCTCCTCGGAGAGACTCTCCCAGAAGATATTCTGACAGGAGAGGGAGATCATCTGAGAGGCGGGATTATTATTATAGATCCTATAGAAGTAGATCCCCGAGAAGGAGATATTATTCCGGGGAGAGAAGATCTTATAGCAGATATTCTCCAGATAGATATAGGCCAGAGAGACAACCGTCTCCAGGACCAAGTCACGTACAAAGGGAAAGTAGAAGATATGAACAACCAGAAAAATCTTTATGTTGGTCCTGTGCCCAACCCGCACTACCAGACAAGATGGTATGCGAGGCATGTTTTGCTGAATTGGGGAGAGATAAGGACATGCAGGGCCGGTCTTTGCTATGAGCGACCGGAGCGGTCGCTCAGGGCGCCATGCTCTGAAGGGCGCATGCGCCCTGTCGCCCCTTGCCGCCCCGCTGTCTCTCCCTGTCTTCTCTCCGTGTGTAATTAGAGCAGGACTACAAGAACATGGTCACCGATGTCCAAAATGTAGACAGTCGGCGGCCATTTTCGTGTAGCCTTACTCTAACTACAGATGGAGCGGAGACGAGGAGAGAAGAGTGACGTCGGCGCTGGAGCTGGATGTCAGGTGGGGATTGACAGGGGACAAAGAGGAAGAAGATTACACATCCCGGGTGTCTGGATTGCACAGCAGTGTGTCTGTTCCCACCAGGCCGGAGAGGTGACCTATTCCTACAACTCATTTGCTAGACAGAAATGGCAGCATACTTATGGGTTCAGCTCCACCCCCTGAACCCGATAGGACAGATCTCTTGATAAATTTCAAGAATCCACCCCCCCCCCCATCTTCCTGCAATCTTCATTCTTGAAAAACGAAGCAAAATCTACGCAACAAAAAACAAAGCCTTTTTGAAGGTACGTCCACTCAGATGATTCCAGTAGGGGCAAGACTCCGCACCTACTGGAAAATCTGGGTGGATATGATAGAAGATGCCTGGGTGATAAGAACATTAAGGAAAGGTCACTCGTGGAAATTCAAAAAGACGCCACCCTTATTGAGATCTGTGGAAACAAGACTTCCTCTCAACCCCAAAACCGCAGCGTTCTTTTAGATTACGTAAATTCATTGATTCAGATAAACGCGGTGATTCCATTTCCGGCGCACGAAGCATCAATAGGTGTTTATTCTCCTCTATTCTTGGTGGCAAAAGTCTTAGGAGGGTGGCGTCCGGTGCTGGATCTAAAATTTCTCAACAGACACATAAAAATCAAACACTTCAAAATGGAATCTCTTCAAACAATTATAAAAATGATTCGAGTAAACGACTGGATGACGACGGTGGATTTATCCGATGCATACCTGCTTGTCCCAATAAGGGCTACCTTCCAGAAGTACCTAAAGTTTGCAATAAACGGTCAGCTGTTCCAGTTTCAAAGTGTTCCCTTTGGAATTTCCACGGCCCCGAGAACGTTTTCCAAGGTCCTATTACCAGTGATTGCGCAATTAAGAGAGGAAGGTCTAAAAGTTTACCATTACTCAGACGATATGCTGTTGATAAATCAAGATCGCTCGACTCTTCTGAAACATCAGGAAAACTAATAAAACCTCTAGAAACACTGGGTTGGTTAATCAATTACCACAAAAGCCAGTTACAGCCATCTCAAGACATGATCTTTCTAGGAGCCCGCTTTATCATTTACCAAAACAAGGTCTGTTTACCGCAAGAGAAGATGAGACTTAATTCACGAGAAAGTGAGGGCTGTACTCTCTCACAGCAAAGTGTCAGTAAGGGAAAGCATGAGTCTGTTCGGAACATTGTCGTCAACCATACCGTTGGTAAAATGGGCCCATTGGAACTTAAGAGCTTTCCAGATGTTCTTCCTCAAGCATTGGAACAAGAGACATATGTTCCAAAGGTTCTTCATACCACCGGAAGTCAAGGAATCTCTCCAGTGGTGGTTACTCCGATCACACCTACAAAATTGCCATCAGATCCAACCAGAGAAGCCAATACTGGTAACCTCAGATGCCAGTATAACAGGTTGGGGAGCCCACTGTCAGGGAAGTTGGGTTCAAGATAAATGGAAACTACCACAAGCAGACACCCCCTCCAATATTGTAGAACTGAGGGCCACCTTTCTAGCTCTGAGAGCGTTCAAACATTTAATCTTCAAAAAAAAACCCCGATATGATTACAGATCGACAATACGACTGCAGTCTCGTATGTAATAAGGCAAGGGGGACCAGGAGTCTCAGGTTATTACACGAAACCAGTCTAATGATGAATTGGGCTCAAAAGAACCTCTCAAATCTGTCGGCAACATACCTACCGGGAGTTCAGAATGTACTGGCAGACCGTCTGAGCAGAAAGTTCTTGGATCCCCACGAGTGGTCTTGAATTACCAAGTTTTTCAAATGATAACAACAAAATGGGGGAATCCACAAATAGACTTATGCGCAACGCCACAGAATGCGAACGTTCAGACATCCCCATCCACAAGCAGCAGGGACAGACTGTCTAACACAACCTTGGAACTTCAAGATAGGGTATGCGTTCCCTCCCTTTCCACTAATAACGAGATTTCTGAACAGGTTGGCGCAAGAGCACTGCACGATCATGCTTATTTTGCCACGTTGGCCGAGGAGACCTTGGTTTACACTAGCCAAGGAGATGAGTGTGGAACAACCATTCAAGCTAATTGAAAAAGCTGTATACCTCCAGCTAGAAGCCAGAATTCTACAAAATAACAGTTATGACCCATTCCAGTCTGGCTTCAGGAAACACCACAGCACTGAAACTGCCCTCATCCAAATATGCAACCACCTGCTCATGGCAAGAGACAGAGGAGAGTGCTCGATCCTCATACTGCTAGACCTTTCTGCAGCCTTTGACACAGTTGACCATGACATCTTGATAAACAGGCTACAGGAATACTGCGGCATTGATGGCATAGTACTTCAGTGGTTCCAATCCTTCTTGAGTGGCAGAACCCACAAAGTGTCTATGGGGCCCTTCCTGTCCACCCCTGTAACACTTAAGTATGGGGTGCCCCAGGGCTCAATCCTCTCTCCCCTGCTTTTCACGATTTACATGCTACCGTTGGGAAAACTAATCCAAAAACATGGCCTGACATACCACTGCTATGCAGACGACAACCAACTATATCTTTCCTTCAAGCCTGGTGTGACAGACCCAACTCTAACTATAAACGCCTGCTTACATGAACTACAGCAATGGATGAATGACAACTGGCTGAAACTAAATGCAGACAAAACTGAAGTCCTTCTGATTGGAGGGCAGAGCATGATAACAAAACAACTTAACTTGCAGTCTTCACCACTGGGAATAGGAGGCACGGATCTACGCAGCTCTGATCATGTGCGTAGCCTGGGAGTTCTAATTGATGGGGATTTAAACTTCAGAACTCAAATCTCTGCTGTGGTGAAATCATCCTATTTTCACCTGAAGAACATTGCAAAAATCAAGCACCTCATACCCCCAGAAGATCTGCCAACCTTAGTCCACGCCTTCATCACATCCCGACTGGACTACTGCAATGCTCTCTACACTGGCCTTCCAAAAAAGGTCTTGTACCGCCTACAGCTGATACAGAATACTGCTGCCAGACTGCTAACCAACCAACCCCGTCACTGCCACATAATGCCAGTCCTGCATTCCCTTCACTGGCTAACTATAGAATGGAGGGTCCTATTCAAGATCGGCCTACTGACATTTAAATCCCTGAATAATCTAGGCCCTGGATACTTGAAAGATATGTTACAGCTGCGTAGCAATCCCCGCATTCTCAGATCCACAGGTTCTAATAATCTAGTCATACCCAGAGTCCACTTGGAAACTTTTGGTCCCAGAGCCTTCTGTCATGCTGCCCCTACATTTTGGAACTCCTTACCTCAACAGATCAGGACAGCCCCATCCCTGGATGTGTTTAAATCCAGACTGAAAACCCACCTGTTCAGTCTGGCATTTGCAGAAATATAACTTTTGTTGTGTGAATACTTCATCCTACTAATTACTGAATCTGAGAGAGCCTAAGCGCTTTGAGTCCTATGGGAGAAAAGCGCTATAGAAATGTTATTGTATTGTATTGTATTGTATTCAAACTGCCAAGAATCCCAGACCTCCTTCAGCAGGGGAATCTGCTATATCCAGAGGTGGAAAATCTCAATTTGATAGCCTGGAAATTGAGGGGAGGAAGTATATAGCACTAGGGTGTACAGAAGAATTGTTGAAACTCTGTTAAAATCAAGAAAAATATCTACCAATACTACTTACCATCGTATATGAGAATGATTTATCTTGTATGCCGCCACTAATAGTTGTGATGCCATGACTCCACAAGTACAGGATGTTCTGAATTTTTTACAAACAGGAGTAGACAAAGGACTAAGTTTGTCAGCTATCAAAGTTCAGGTGTCAGCATTATCAGCTCTAACAAATGAAAACTGGGCTTTACATCCTCTGATAATAAGATTTATTCAAGCAGTACACAAAATCAGACCACCAAGAAAACCTTTTTTCCACAGCGGGATCTTTGTTTAATCTTGGATGTGTTGTCAAATTCTCCATTTCATCCCATAGAGTCAGCTACAATGTGGAACATTGCTCTAAAAACTGTAATCTTGACAGCTATTGGGTCTGCTAAACGAGTTTCGGACTTACAGGCATTAGCTTGTTAAGACAACCTATTGCAATTCTTCCCAGACGGGGTAGTAATAAGACCAGCCCTATCTCATATTCCGAAAGGGGCATCCTCTTTCCATATCAACCAGGAGCTGACATTACCTACCTATACTGTGCAGGATGAAAGACATCCATTAGATGTAGGAAATTGTATCAGAGTATACTTGGAGAAAACAGCATCCTTTAGGGCTTCGGATCATCTGTTCATCAATATTAATGGGGCCAGAAAAGGCCAACCTCTTACATCAAGAACTATCGCAAACTGGCTAGTGAAATTGATTCAGCTAAGTTATAAGCTGAAATGGCTAGAAGCACCTAAGGAGGTCAAAGCCCATTCAACTAGGGGCATGGCAGCCTCCTGGGCTTCATTTTCAAAGGTTTCAGTGGAGATGATTTGTAAAGCTGCAAGCTGGTCTTCACCTCATACATTTCTTACACATTATCATGTTAATCCAGCATCTTTATCCTGTGTTGAATTTGGAAAAGCTGTTTTGTCTGCTGTTGCTAAATACATTTTTGTGTCATTGCAGAACCCTCCCTCTATTGCTGATTTGTTATGTTCCATAAGTATGCCGCCATTTCTGTCCAGGAAACCGGAAAATTGTATACTTACCTTCCATAATTTTCCTTTCCTGGAACAGATAATGGCGGCATACGAATCCCTCCCTCTTGTCCATTTGAGGACTGATTTTTACAAAAATGGCAAGGGGGGGGGGGGGGGGGGGATTCTTGAAATTTATCAAGAGATCTGTCCTATCGGGTTCAGGGGGTGGAGCTGAACCCATAAGTATGACGAAATTGTCTGTTCCAGGAAAGGAAAATTACGGAAGGTAAGTATACAATTTTCCAGTATCATAGTGACTGCTGTGCTGAGCAGAGACCACACAGAGGCAGCCACTGGTTTGTGCTTTGTAAAATGCCATGCATCATGCCAATGTTTTGACTTCCGTGTTTGCTACCTGTTCAGTCATGATTCCAGATCTGCACTATTGTATGGCCTCAGTGACTGGGGAAGTCTCACAGACTAGCAAGAAGTATTTTGTTTTTCTTCTGACTTAGAAGTCAAACTCATGACCTCATGCTTCATGGGAAGAGGTATAACCTCTGGCCCTTCTCAACTGACTAGCTAAAAAGCAGCATTTAAAAGAAGAAAAAAAAAGGGGTCAGCAGTAGGGACAGTCAGGGCTGGTTCACACTGGGGGCGATTGGTGATCGGCGAAGCAGTGTTGTCATTAATGTTCCAACAGCAGCGTTTTGATTTTTAGAAAATCAAATTTTACTTAATGTACCATTTTTTTCCAGGGTGATACTGCTAAAGAATTTGAAAAATGCACATTCCTTTAAAAATCACTGAGAAAATTGCATTGCAATCAATTGCGTTTTGCATTGTGAACTAAGCCTCAACAAGATACAATTTGCATGCAAGCCATGGGTTATTTGCATGCAGCTTGGTTTTGGACCAATCAAAATGAACAGGAAATGCATTGGATTGGCTCTGTGCCAAGCTGCGTTACATTTGAGTGTTTTAAGTGATAAAGATGCTAATCCTGCATTCAAAACTTTTTCTGCTATTATGATTTGGAGTTGTCACATACCTAAGGAGCGCTGGTCCTTTAGTAGTCAGTGCCAAACAGGTGCATGCTGGGGGTTATTTTTATCTATAATATATTCCTCATCTTCCATTTCCCTGCCTAGCTGCTTATCTGAAACACGATCCCCTGCTCACTTGTGTTTACAAGCAAGGCTGAGGTGACTCAGCGTTTGGAGGAGAAAATAAAAAAGTAAAGGGCAGAAATGACATCAGGATTTAGCCTAAACTGTGGGCAAAAGACATGGTTCCCACCAGGAACAGAATTCTCTTCATTTACTATACAACATTCACTGAAATCAAAACGTGGACAGTATAGTACATGTGTTATGTAAGTTGAGCAAGTATTTATCTACTTATATATATGTGTTTTTTCCCCCCTGGCATGGTATGGCTAATCCTACTGCTTTAAAGGAAAAGTGAGACGGATATAGAGACTGTTTATTTATTTTCTTTTAAACAATACCAGTTGCCTGGCAGCCCTGCTGATCTATTTGGCTGCAGTGGTGCCTGAATCCCACCAGAAACAAGCTTGCAGCTAATCTTGTCAGATCTGGCAATGTCAGAAACACCTGATCTGCTGCATGCTTGTTCAGGGGCTATGGCTAAAAGTATTAGAGACACAGGATCAGCAGGACAGCCAGGTAACTGGTATTGTTTAAAAGGAAATATATGGCAGCCTCCATATCCCTCTTCAGGTCCCTTGGTGTCCTCCAAGTCCCCTCTGTTCTCCTGCTGTCACCCAAATTAAAGCTTTCAACTGACTGAGTCGCCCACTATGGTGCATGCGCTGTCCCAGCCATGCACCTCCTTTGATCGCACTCTCCAAACCCAAAGCTTTCTGCGCATGCGTAGTTTGTGTAGATTTGCAGCTGTGCATGTACAGAACGCTCCTGGCTGTGAGGGCGTGGCTGGGACACTGTATGGGCCGTAGTGCAGGACCCAAAGGAGTTACGGAATGAAAATAGGCTGACTGACAGCATCACTCAAAGGAGACCCGGAGGATAGCAAGGGACCTGGCAGACTACGGGGACTGGAAGAAGCCCCAGGTAAGTCAAAGGCAACCTTTTACTATTACATATTTTTTATTGTACAGATAAATAAATTAATTACAAGGAAATCAGGTTGCCTTCACTCATTTTGTTGTGCATTAAATACATGTAAAAACTGCTTTTCCTCCATTTTCAGGCCCACTCTGCCTCCTAAACAAGCCAACAAGAATTTGATCCTGAGGGCGATATCGGAAGCACAGGAGTCTATCAGCAAGACCACCAGCTACTCTACAGGTATCCTGACAGTTCAGTCACTCGCCCGCCGTACTCTTATCCTAGCCAGCCTGCTATTAACATGAACCCTATGACAGCCGATCACACTGATTGAAGAGGGGCGGGCATGTGCGGCTTTTGAGGAAATGCGTCAGGGAGTGCAGGTGTCGTGGCCAGAGCCTAGCGTATGTTTTTAAACGGGCCTTAGGCGTAGTACTGTAGATATGCAAGTCTCTGATTTGCTAGTCATGATCATATGCTAAAGCAGGATGTGATAACAGCAAATCAAAGCTTTGCAAATCTATCAGCTGATCAAACAAATCACAAGTTCTCCTAGATATGACCATCCCTATTTACAGATTGTATTGTTACATTGAAACTAGGTTGTTTGCAATTTACAACAATTATACTAAATTGCAGGATTTAGTATAATTGTTAGTTCATATCACTGACTTGATATGTGGTTGCTGTTTACCATTTTGATCACAGACACCCTGATTTGGCTTGTTTAATCGAGAATAGCAGGCTGGTGCGCAGATTTGGACCCGTCTTGTGGAAGAATTTGTACATCCTCAACCCCAACCTGTTGTCTGAGGGATTGATCCCCAATCCCTGCCGGGCGCCAGTCCTCAAGGGACTGGGCTTGCATAGGCTGCCCATGTTTATCTCTTCAGGTCACCTGTCCAGTCACGGTTTAATTCATGATCATCTGGGGAAAGGGATGATATGGCAGATTCCAGAGGAGGAGCTAATTCTGATGAAGAGCCGAATGTCTATGCTGCGTTACCAGGAGGAGCCTGAAGAAGCCCCTGCAGTACCGGCTGTGGTGGTGGACAGCAGGCAAGGTACAGGCAGCAGAGTGGCACCAGCAGTTGTGGTGGACAGCAGGCAACGTGCAGGCGGAAGAATGGAATCGGCGGTGGTGGTGGACAGCAGGCAAGATGCAGGCGGCAGAGCAGTACCAGCGGTGGTGGACAGCAGGCAAGGTACAGGCAGCAGAGTAGTAATGGCGGTGGACAGCAGGCAACGTGCAGGCGGCAGAACAGTACCTGCTATAGTGGACAGCAGGCAAGGTACAGGCAGCAAAGTGGAATCGGCGGTGGTGGTGGACAGCAGGTAAGATGCAGGCGGCAGAGCTGTACCGGCGGTGGTAGACAGCAGGTAAGGTTTAGGTGGCAGAGTGTTATCAAGTGTGGTGGTGGACAGCAGGCAAGGTATAGGTGGCAGAGTGGTATCAACTGTGGTGGTGGACAGCAGGCAAGGTACAGGCGGCAGAATAGGATTGGCAGTGGTGGTGGACAGCAGGCAAGGTACAGTTGGCAGAGCAGTACCTGGCAGTGGTGGTGGACAGCTGCCAAGGTGATGGTGGTAGACAGTAGGTAAGTTACAGGAGACAGAGCAGTATCGGTGGTGGACACTAGGCAAAGCAGCACCAGCAGTGGTGGACAGCAGGCTAGGTTAAGGGGCAGAGAAATATCGGCAGAGGTGGCAGGCAGCAGAGCAGTAGCAGCGGAAGGTAGCAGGAGGCAGAGTGGTTGTGGTGCAGGTGGCAGAGCGGTACCGGCAGTGGTGGTGGACAGCAGGCAAGGTACAGGCAGCAGAGTGGTAATGATGGTGGTGGTGGACAGCAAGCAACGTGCAGGCGGCAGAGCAGTACCAGCGGTGGTGGTGGACAGCAGGCAAGATGCAGGCGGCAGAGCAGTACCAACGGTGGTGGTGGACAGCAGGCAAGCTGCAGGCGGCAAAGCAGTACCAACGGTGGTGGTGGACAGCAGGCAAGATGCAGGCGGCAGAGCAGTACCGGCGGTGGTGGACAGCAGGCAAGGAACAGGCAGCAGAGTGTTAATGATGGTGGTGGTGGTGGACAGCAGGCAACGTGCAGGTGGTAGAGCAGTACCGGCGGTGTTGGTGGACAGCAGGCAAGATGCAGGTGGCAGAGCTGTACCGGTGGTGGTGGACAGCAGGCAAGGTATAGGTGGCAGAACAGGATTGGCAGTGGTGGTGGACACCAGGCAAGGTACAGTTGGCAAAGCAGTACCTGGCAGTGGTGGTGGACAGCTGCCAAGGTGATGGTGGTAGACAGAAGGCAAGTTACAGGAGACAGAGCAGTATCGGTGTTGGACACTAGGCAAAGCAGCACCAGCAGTGGTGGACAGCAGGCTGGTGGCAGGCAGCAGAGCAGCGGAAGGTAGCAGGAGGCAGAGTGGTTGTGGTGCAGGTGGCAGAGCGGTACCGGCAGTGGTGGTCAATAGAAGGCATCTCTCCGGGTCACCTGTCCAGGCATGGTTTAATTCATGATCATCTGGGAAAGGAATGATATGGCTGCTCCTGATTATTAACGTTGCATTTTTTGGCATAGTTCCCCCCAAGCAGATGGTGCCGGTGGCTCCACGAGCTCAGCAGATCCCAGAGGAGGAGCTAATTCTGATGAAGAGCCGAATGTCTATGCTGCGTTACCAGGAGGAGCCTGAAGAAGCCCCTGCAGCATGGCAGTTTCTACCACCGTGCGGGCCGTGCGATCGCACTGAGCGCAGGCCAGCACGTAAAGGAAGGAGGGCGCAGGATGGAGGACACTGCTAGGGAGCAGCTGAACAGGTGACACACGGTGCGGGTGAATGAAACAACACCAGCGTGATCACCGTCCTTCCCACATTCCTCCTGGGCGTCCAGCGGCTTCAGGCTCTGACTGGCCTGGGGGGACGCGACTTCCCTCCCCCTCAGCCCGCTTTTCCCTCAAATAATCAGGGCCCCGGCCGGTGCCTCAGTAAATGGAACTTTGGTTCTGCATGCCCGACAGCCCCTAGTCTCCTGACTGCCCACGGCCGCTCAATTCCCTACCCCGCCTCCAGTCTCCTTGCTGTTTTGATGACTCCATCTTCCCCCGCAGTACACGTTACACTTAAACTCCGCCCCCCCCCCCCCCCATTGGAGCCTTCCGATTGGTGCCAGGGGGGAGAATCCACATCTGATTGGAAAGTATGGACTAGCCCCGCCCCCCGGACAAGCGACAGAAAGCTTGTGGGAGATTCAAAATGCAGAGGAATGCTGCGGTCGTCCTTCGGTGCAGGGAACACGTGACCGCGTCGTAGGAGAAGTTATGCAGGAACCTGGACATGGGACTCTGGTAAGGTTGCTCTTGCTCTCACATTCCAAGACGCAGCATCAATCCTCTGTCAGCCTACACAGTTTGCCTCTCCACCCCCCTGCATCTGTAATCAGCCAATGCTCTTTCATCTTGCTGCCATCTCCCATAGCTAGCACTTTCCTCTTCAATGACTGTCACTTTCTCCTACTCAGCACCTACAATGCTCCTTTGCTCTCCCCCCTCTTGCAGCACCCTCAATGTACCTTCAGTCTTCTTCCCCCACCCCATCCAGAATGCCCCCTCTCAAGTACCCTCAATGTGCCCTCAGTCTCTCCCTCACCCCCTCCTGCATCCAGAATGCCCCTTCCCAAGTACACTGAATGTGCCCTCACTCTTCCCCCTCCCAGCTCCCCCTAATGTGCTCTCAGTTCCTCCCCAGCCCCCTGGTTGTGCACTCAGTCCCTCACCTTCCCCCTTGGTCGTGCACTCAGTCCCTCCCCAGCACTCTAGGTCGTACATTTGGTGTGAGGAAATATTTTTCAATGGGCAAACACTGACTAAATAGTTTATAAATTAATACTGTGTTAATACTGACATGTTTTTAAATGATCGATTATTATTTAGTATTTATATAGCGCCAACATCTTCCGCAGCGCTGTACTTAGTACATTGACTTGTCACTAACTGTCCCTTGGAGGAGCTCACAATCTAGTCCCTACCATAGGCATATGTCTATATTGTGTAGTGTGTGTATTGTAGTCTAGGGCCAATTTTTAGAGGAAAGCCAATTAACTTATCTGTATGTTTTAGGGATGTGGGGACACGGGGAGAACATACAAACTCCATGCTGATAGTGTCCTTGCTGGGGTTTAAACCAGGAACTCAGCCCATTGATTAACATGAGTTCTCAGTTATTCTGTGCAGAAAACCTGCACGAAAACAGTCAAGTGTGTCCCCTGCCTGAAGGATACATGAGCTGGAAAAAAAATTAAATGTTTTGTATAGGCACATATAGGGGCAGAGTAATTATTGTTAACGCGCGAGTTAAATGTTCTTACGTGCGCTAGTGAAGTTGCGTGACCTATTTATCCCTCGGCATGCTACTGTCAACGTAGTGTACATACCTTAGCAACGACCGATCGTTGTAAGTGCTGTGCAATAGTAACGTATCACTACTGCTATACTTCACTAGCATGGCCGCTGCTATGATAATTAAGTTACACTACTTCACTAGCACAAGTAAAAATATTTAACTTTTGCAGCGCGTTATCAATAGTGAATCTGCTTTATATACTCCTATGGCCTAGAAATACCATACGAGAGATAATGATTCAGCCAGTATATGGCTGATCCTGTTGCCGCACAAGTCCCGGCCGTATTAAATACTATTTCCCCTCCAGGCCGCCATGGATGGTGGGGAATGAAATAATTCGGCTTCCAGCTATTGCTGGAAGCCGAATTATTATGTTTTAAAAGTAACTTCAGCTCCGTCTGCGCTGGTTTCAGTGTGTTCGCTAGAAATAAGTCCCGGAAGGGGGGGGGGAAGCAGAGAGTAAGGAGGGGGGGGGCGTATTTTTTGACACTCGCCCTAGGAGAAATTTCACCTAGAAACTGCACTGCCCTGCAGTACCGGATGTGGTGGTGGACAGCAGGCAAGGTAAAGGCAGCAGAGTGGCACCAGCGGTTGTGGTGGACAGCAGGACACGTGCAGGTGGAAGAGTGGAATCGGCGGTGGCGGTGGACAGCAGGCAAGTTGCAAGTGGCAGAGCAGTCAGTGTTCTCCCCAGAGCATATTAGCAGGGCGCGCCGCCCGGGTAAAATCTGCGGCCGCCCGGGTAACATTTGGCCACTCATGTGGTATAATTAGCCCGCGTCCGAGTAGCAAAGAGCGTCCGAGCAGCAAAGAGATTAGATGCGTCCTGAGACCAGAGATGCCTGCTGCTCGGAGGAGACACCCGCCCCCGGAAACTGTCATTCTAGCTGTGTGCACGCTGTACGCGCAGGGGAGGAAGACGAAGAATAACTGTGAGGCTGAGGAATGCCTGAAGTGACCTGGAGGCAGAGACGCGATTGAGTGGAGAGGAAAGTGGGAGAAGACTGGACGGCGAGTAAGGAATGTAGCTTGATAGAGGATGCAGGATTAGAGACACTGCTTCTCACGTGTATTTGTGGTCCTGTTGAACAACTGGAATCTCCTTTTTTCTGAGTTGGAGCCTCTGGTGAATTTGTAAATGGCTTTATACAAAGTGCAGTGCTGCTTTCTGCATTGTCTTTCAGCGTAGCAATACAGTACTCATATTTGACGATTTCTGCAGTTATCGAGAATTTGCTGACATTTTTTAAAGTATACTTCTGAGTGTTTGTGAAGATTTCTGAGCTCTTGTAATTATCTTTCTACTTCAGTGAAATGCAGTTGCCGCTTTTCTTAGAACAGTTACAGAATCTGTTGGATTTTATAGTTCTGCTGTGGGTGATTGGTTTTTGTCCCTAACATTGTTGGAATTTGCAGCACATTCAGATTTTTTGTCACAGAAAATGTGTCAGCATGTCATTTCACCTCATCCTATGTGGGAATATTTGGTGTTTGTGCAGGGATGCTGGGAGCTGCCACTGTTCCCGTGGGGCATGCAATGCATTTCCCCTCCTCCCCTACTTTGTTTGAAAATTGGTTGAACTCTCATCACACTGTGTTTACACCCAGTGTGTACCCTCTGATCGATAAGTACATTTAAGTGGTAGTTCCCTTCTAGCTTTAACTTAAAAGCTACTTGAGGTGACATGTTATGAGATTGAAATGTGTATGTACAGTGGCAAACACACAAATAACTATGCAGTGTTCCTTTTTTTCTTTCTGTGTCTGAAAGTGTTAAAAATAAATGGTAAACGGTCATTTTTTTCAGAATGGCAATTGTCGGGCGATTGTGATCAATTGTGAACCATTCCCGGCAGCTATACGGCGAAATCACAGATAGTGGAAATTGTACGCTGTGTGATCGCAGCGCGATTGCGATCAGGCTTCCTAGTGGAAAAGGTCCCTTACTTCCCCACCCGGCTACTTTTTCATGCCACCCGGGTGAAAAAAATTTCTGGGGAGAACACTGGCAGTACCGGCGGTGGTGGTGGACAGCAGGCAAGATGCCGGCGGCAGAGCTAATTCTGATGAAGAGCCGAATGTCTATGCTGCGTTACCAGGAGGAGCCTGAAGAAGCCCCTGCAGTACCAGCTGTAGTGGACAGCAGGCGAGGTACAGGCAGCAGAGTGGCACCAGCGGTTGTGGTGGACAGCAGGCAACGTGCGGGCGGAAGAGTGGAATCGGCGGTGGTGGTGGACAGCAGGCAAGTTGCAAGCGGCAGAGCAGTACCGGCGGTGGTGGTGGACAGCAGGCAAGATGCAGGCCGCAGAGCAGTACCGGCGGTGGTGGTGGATAGCAGGCAAGATGCAGGCCGAAAAGCAGTACCGGCGGTGGTGGACAGCAGGCAAGATGCAGGCGGCAGAGCAGTACCAGCGGTGGTGGTGGACAGCAGACAAGATGCAGGTGGCAGAGCAGTACCAACGGTGGTGGTGGACAGCAGGCAAGATGCAGGCGGCAGAGCAGTACCGGTGGTGGTGGTGCACAGCAGGCAAGATACAGGCAGCAGAGTGTTAATGATGGTGGTGGTGGACAGCAGGCAACGTGCAGGTGGCAGAGCAGTACCGGCAGTGTTGGTGGACAGCAGGCAAGATGCAGGCGGCAGAGCTGTACCGGCGGTGGTGGACAGCAGGCAAGGTATAGGTGGCAGAGTGGTATCAACTGTGGTGGTGCACAGCAGGCAAGGTACAGGCGGCAGAACAGGATTGGCAGTGGTGGTGGACAGCAGGCAAGGTACCGTTGGCAGAGCAGTACCTGGAAGTGGTGGTGGACAGCTGCCAAGGTGATGGTGGTAGACAGTAGGCAAGTTACAGGAGACAGAGCAGTATCAGTGGTGGACACTAGGCAAAGCAGCACCAGCAGTGGTGGACAGCAGGCTAGGTTAAGGGGCAGAGAAATATCAGCAGAGGTGGCCAACAGCAGGGAGCAGAGCTGTAGCAGCGGAAGGTAGCAGGCAGCAGAGTGGTTGTGGTGCAGGTGGCAGAGCAGTACCGGCAGTGGTGGTCAATAGAAGGCAAAGTGCAGGCGGCAGAGCAGGACCGGCGGTGGTGGTGGACAGCAGGCAAGGTGCAGATGGCAGAGCAGTATGGTGCTGGTGGTGGAAAGCAGGCAAGGTGACGGTGGCAGAGCAGTATGGTGGTGGTAGAAAGCAGGCAAGGTGCAGGCGGCAGAGCAGTATGGCGGCGGTGGTGGTGGACATCAAGTAGGTGCAGGAGACAGAGCAGTCTTGCTGGTGGAAAGCAAGCAAAGTACGACGGCAGTGGTGGTGTATAGCAGGCAGGGTATATTGTGTGCATATATCATAAGCTTGTGTACGGCTTGCTTATAGTGTAAGATGTGTATAGTGTGTATTATGCGCTTGTGCACAGCGTGCGTATAATATATGCATGTGTAAGTGTATTGTTGTGTATATTATGTGTGTATGTATGGCATGTGTATTATGTGTGTACTAGTAAAAAAAAAAAAAAAAAGGCCCGCCCATTAAACAGCGAATGCTGCCCGAAGTCCGCCTGCGTGCTGTGCATGTGTGCCAGGCACAATGGATGCACAGACACGGGACGGTGCAGGGACAGTCATTATTGCATGGGATATGTACTGTACGGTGTGTAGTAAATGAGGGACATTCTCTGCAAATATTTCACTTCTTAAAGCTTTTCACATTTTTCCCGTTTTTGTAGCTGAAGAACGCAAGTTGGACATCCTGTCTAGACGGAGCCGATGGACATGGATCAGGCTTGGGCACAAGGTGTGTTGTCATTTTATGTTGGATGACAAGTGCAAAGGAAACTTGAACCATTTCTTTTGTTTCTCTGAGATTTCGTTACGTCACAATCAATGTTGGCAGAATGGGGGTCTTTAGTGTTGTCTTAAGCTGAGATTTAACCACTTGAGGACCACAGTGGTAAACCCCCCTAAAGACCAGGCCAATTTTAACTAAATGGGCCACTGCAGCTTTAAGGCCAAGCTGCAGGGCCGCACAACACAGCACACGAGTGATCCTCCCCCCTTTTCCAACATTTGTTTCAAGTGCAGGAAGAGTTAAGAAACTCCAGTTGTTACCTATGCAAATAGCCATTGAGCTCTGTGACTTTGAAAGTTGCAGAGGGCTCTGACTTCTAATTAGGTTATCTCAGCTGTATTGTGTTTTTCTTTTGCAGAGAACAGTTTAGGACAGGTCAAAAGTTCAATGCCTGTTCTGTAAAACCTTTTAGGGCCTGTAGAATGCAGAGTAACGTGTAAACTGCAAATATTAGAGAATGATGCAATGTTATAAAAAAAAAAGCTGTATAACAAAATAAAAATGAGACCTTTTTTTGCTACAAATGTTCTAGTAATTACCCCTACTACACAACCAATTCATGATATCATAATTTTTTTTGCGCTTCAGTGCTTCTTTAAAGAGAATCTGTATTGTTAAAATCGCACAAAAGTAAACATACCAGTGCGTTAGGGGACATCTCCTATTATCCTCTGTCACAATTTAGCCGCTCCCCGCCGCATTAAAAGTAGTCAAAAACAGTTTTAAAAAGTTTGTTTATAAACAAACAAAATGGCCACCAAAACAGGAAGTAGGTTGATGTACAGTATGTCCACACATAGAAAATACATCCATACACAAGCAGGCTGTATACAGCCTTCCTTTTGAATCTCAAGAGATCATTTGTGTGTTTACCTTCTGTCCCCCTGCAGCTCTCATCCACTGAATACTAGTGACAGGCTGATCGTTTCTTCCTGCAGACAGCTCTGCCCTGTCTGTAATTCCTCAGTATGTGTCAGCCAGCTTCTTTCACAGCCTAACAGGAGGATTTTTATCCAGCTCTCTTCTCTCGCTGATAAGAGAGCAGAGACGCTGCTGGCTTATGTAAATAACACACACACTGGAGTGTGCATAGAGGGGCCTGGAGAGGGGTGTGCATAACAGATCAGCACGGAAGAGTTGGCAGCCTTCCAGACACAGGGTGACAAGTCCGACAGGGGAAAGATACATTGATTTATTACAGAGACAGTGATAGTGGAAAGTGCTGCAGTAAGCCAGAGCACATTAGAATAGGTTTAGGAACTTGTAGGATGGTAGAAAAAAGGATGACATTTTTGTTACAGAGTCTCTTTAAGAGAACCCGAGGTGGGGAGATGGGACACAGAGGCATGTTCTCTGACTCATGACATGCCTCTGTGTCCCCACGCTGCCGCTCTCTGCCTCCCCCACTGCCGCGCTATATCATCCCAAGATTAGCGACAATATTTGTCGCTATCTCGGAGGTAAACACTGGAGAGGGATTCCCTGTTCAAAATACCCTGCAGGGTTTCCTGAGCTTCCATTGGGCAGCTTTCTCTCCCCGGCAACACTTCCTGCCGCTTCCCTGCATACTGAATAAGAGACACACAGTCTCTCTGTGCAACGTCGTGACCCAAGAGGTCACCAAAGTGAAAGTGGGCCATTGCGGCCCACGGGAGCGGCGGTTTTGCAGCTACCTGCTCCACTCAGCCCCCCGGATCAGGTAGCCTACTCCTTTTTTTAAATTTGAGCCCACCTCAAGCTCTCTTTAATCTGTCTCTGGAGGAGAGGGGCGTGGCCAAGGAGCTGCATGGAAGACCGAGCCATCAGCTCTAAATGATACACTGATCTAAGTGGCCCACAGCAACTTTTGGAACCTGCTAAAGCAACAAAATTATTGGGGAGAACACCATGGCATTCCAAAGGGTAATTAATAAAAGGAAGAAAACGACTTTTATCCCCAGGAGACTCACTGAAATGTACAGTGAAGATATCCAAGATGGCCGCCGGGAAGATGACACAGTACAGCACTACACAGCCTCACTGATTCCACTGTATCCAAGCCCCTTTGCTACACCACACTATGGCGTTTTTACTCCCAGACATGCAGGCTTGCAGTCTGGTGGAGCTGGAGACACATCGCCGGACTCTCCCTCTTTTAGGAGCCCTGCAAACTCTAAGGCTCGCACGGATTCGGTAAGCGAAAGTACGCATGGAAGTACGCCTGGCCAGCATGGAAGTACGCATAGTACCCTGAGAAATACGCATGAAAATACGCATGAAACGACACTACAAGAAAGCAGCACAGACCCCCTAGTACAGTTCCCAGCTGGAGATGAACCGCTGACTCAGGCTTTTTCAAAGGATTTTATGTTGTCTTTCAGGAGTACCCTTCACTCGGATATAAAGCTAATATCTGACCAATTTGCAAGATTCGCAATAGATACAGATTCCAGACTGACTAAACTAGAAAATAAGACGTCTCAAGTGATTAAAGCACATAATGAGCTCATGGATTCCCATCCCAATTCCCAAAAATTACAGATCATCCCCCCCAAGCAGACGGTTCCGGTGGCTCCACGAGCTCGGCAGATCCCAGAGGAGGAGCGAATTCTAATGAAGAGCCGAATGTCTATGCTGCGTTACCAGGAGGAGCCTGAAGATACAGTACCGGCTGTAGTGGACAGCAGGCAAGGTACAGTCAGCAGAGTGGCACCAGCGGTTGTGCCGGACAGCAGGCAATGTGCAGGCGGAAGAGTGGAATCGGCAGTGGTGGTGGTGGACAGCAGGCAAGATGCAGGCGGCAGAGCAGTACCGGCGGTGGTGGTGGACAACAGGCAAGATGCAGGCGGCAGAGCAGTACCGGCGGTGGTGGTGGACAGCAGGCAAGATGCAGGCGGCAGAGCAGTACCGGCGGTGGTGGTGGACAGCAGGCAAGGTACAGGCAGCAGAGTGGTAATGGCGGTGGACAGCAGGCAACGTGCAGGCGGCAGAGCAGTACCGGCGGTGGTGGTGGACAGCAAGCAAGATGCAGGCGGCAGAGCTAATTCTGATGAAGAACCGAAGGTCTATGCTGCGTTACCAGGAGGAACCTGAAGAAGGCCCTGCAGTACCGGCTGTGGTGGTGGACAGCAGGCAAGGTACAGGCAGCAGAGTGGCACCAGCGGTTGTGGTGGACAGCAGGCAACGTGCAGGCAGCAGAGCAGTACCAGCGGTGGTGGTGGACAGCAGGCAAGATGCAGGCGGCAGAGTAGGACCGGTAGTGGTGGACAGCAGGCAAGATGCAGGCGGCAGTGCAGTACCGGCGGTGGACAGCAGGCAAGAGGCAGGCGGCAGAGCAGTACCAGTGGTGGTGGTGGACAGCAGGAAAGATGCAGGCGGGTGAGCAGTACCAATGGTGGTGGTGGACAGCAGGCAAAATGCAGGCGGCAGAGCAGTACCGGCGGTGGTGGTGGACAGCAGGCAAGGTACAGGCAGCAGAGTGGTAATGGCGGTGGACAGCAGGCAACGTGCAGGTGGCAGAGCAGTACCGGCGGTGGTGGTGGACAGCAGGCAAGATGCAGGTGGCAGAGCTGTACCGGCGGTGGTGGACAGCAGGCAAGGTATAGGTGGCAGACTGGACAGCAGGCAAGGTACAGGCGGCAGAACAGGATTGGCAGTGGTGGTGGACAGCAGGCAAGGTACAGTTGGCAGAGCAGTACCTGCAGTGGTGGTGGACAGCTGCCAAGGCGATGGTGGTAGACAGTAGGCAAGTTACAGGAGACAGAGCAGTATCGGTGGTGGACACTAGGCAAAGCAGCACCAGCCGTGGTGGACAGCAGGCTAGGTTAAGGGGCAGAGAAATATCGGCAGAGGTGGCCGACAGCAGGCAGCAGAGCAGTAGCAGCGGAAAGTAGCAGGCAGCAGAGTGGATGTGGTGCAGGTGGCAGAGCAGTACCGACAGTGGTGGTCAATAGAAGACAAAGCGCAAATTGACTTAGATGGTCCTTTCACTTTAGAAAAAGTAGAGATTGCAATATCCTCCCTTCAGAATAATAAGGCACCTGGGCCAGATAGCCTCCCGGCAGATTACTATAAACAGTACAGAAATAAATTGGCATCTGAGCTTTTAAAAGTCTTTCAGAATGTAGACTCCTCCCAGCAAATACCTTCTAGCTGGCACGATGCAACCATTATAGTATTACTTAAACCGGGCAAAGATTCCATGCAATGTGGGTCGTATAGACCCATCTCTCTGCTGAATGCAGATTACAAAATATTCGCCAAACTGCTCACTAATAGACTATCGAAGCACATCCTTGATGGAATACATTCAGATCAGACTGGCTTCATGCCAGGTAAGAGCACTTCCATTAATACTAGACGGACAATAATTCATTCACAAATCACACATAATGTTACAGGAGACAGGGCTCTAGTGTCTTTAGACACTATGAAGGCATTTGACTCTATAGAGTGGACGTTTCTTCTGGCTCGTCTTAGGGTGTTTGGTTTTGGCCCTAAGTTTTTAGGTCGGATCCAGGCACTATACAAAAACCCACGAGCTCGGATCAGTATAAATGGCCAGATCTCGGATTATTTTGAGTTACATTCCTTTTTGCTATTTCCATTGAAGCCCTGGCCCTTAGATTTAGACTATCACAAACCATACGAAGCTTATCAATAGACTCGAACACTGATCTTATTGGGCTATACGCCAATGACATAATTTTGTATCTAGAGGACACGTGTGCATCTCTGCGAGAAGCTATCAAAATAATAAATGAATATGGTAACTACTCTGGCCTGAGGACCAACTGGGATAAGTCCTGTGTATTACCCTTAGACTGATACTATTAGCCTAAAACAGGAGGAATGCCCCCTTTTGGTTGTCACCCAGTTCAGATATCTAGGGATAGTTATCACAAAGTCTCCCAGTGCCTTCTTTTCAGCAAATATTGCCCCCCTACTCCAATAACTCACAGATCAGTGCAAAACCTGGAGTAAACTTCCCCTAGTAGCTATTGGCAAAGTCAATTTGCTTAAAATGATATCTTTACCAAAAATTATTTACGTAATTCAGCACTCTGCAATACCTATTCGTAAATCCTTCTTTACAAAAAAAAAAAAAAAAAAGTATTGTATCATCCTTCTTATGGGGGGGGGGGGGGGGGAGCAAGAATTAAGCTGCAAACACTTCACAGACCCATCACAGAGGGAGGGCTTGCCCTACCAGATTTTTTCTTATATAATCTAGCTGGCCAACTCCGCTTCCTACAGTCTTGGATGCCTGATCAGTCCCCTCTGCCACCGGAAACCCTGTTGGCTGCGTATGCTCCCAAAGGCAATCCGTTTATTCTACTTGAATCTGGTGCTGGGGGGCTGTGCAGCCCTTGACCCCTATACATAAATTAGCAATACAAATTTGGAAATTTTCCAAAACAATATATAAATATACAGGCTTCCCTCCAGAAACTCCTCTTTGGCAAAATCATGGTCTGCTAAGAGTGACTGAATTGGAACTCTTTTTTAACCATTTGGGTCTTGATGTATGAGTGACCGTACTCTATCTCTATACCTAAAGGGTTTGTCCAGTTTGGACTAAGTGTTTTATGCAAAATTATGGTTTACCAGAGTTACTCACTATCCCTGATACAATTTTCTGGAAAACTAAGGGGGTTGTAAGCTTAGCTCAGGTCTCCTCACAAGATCTCCATATACTTCCTATGGATGCACTTATCTGTAAATTTCAAATCCCCGCCTCAGCTCATTTTAGAGCCCTTCAACTTAGACATTCACTGCGAGCTCAGTTTGGTACCACCAGGCTGCCGATCTCCCAATACCCATTGATAGGTATCCTTAAAACACAAGGTGCACAAGGACTCATCTCTTATCTGTATACACATCTCTTAAATGCCAAAACGAATAATTAGACTTTGAGGGCTTTTGCTAAATGGGAACTCAGCAACATTAATATTACCACAGATGAGTACGAGGACCTATTTATGTCAGTTAAGCTTTCCTCTACAGCAGCCCACAACCGTCTCATTCAGCTATATATTATCCACCAAGCATACTGGACTCCTAAGTCTATGTTCCTTAAACAGTTGCGAGGTGATGCAAATTGTCCTAAATGTGGAACTGCAGATGCAGATTTTATTCATCTTATATGGCTGTGCCCTGCTGTGAGGAATTTTTGGTCACAGGTGATTCAAACCTTATCTACAATATCTGGTTTTTCCATGAGCTCGGACCTCAAGTTTTGCCTGTTTGGTTTTATGGAGGAACTAGATGGCCAACATTATCACAGAATATTTATCAGGGAAGCATTATTCCTAGCCAGGAAAACAATAATCCTTAAATGGTTCGCACCAGATCCACCTGTGCTGGAACATTGGAAAAAAATTGTCCTCGAGGTTATTCAATTTGAGAAAATCCTTTATTCCCATCGTAAATGCCCGCTAAAGTTTTCTTCAATTTGGCAAAATTGGCTAGACACACAATCTACAGTAGTGTAACTCCATTTTATAGATGCCTGTGTTTGTTATTGACCTTGACCCCCAGAGTCCACATTCAATTTGCCCAAGAACACACTGTTATTGTTAAGATGTGACACATTGTCACGTCCTGGTTTTCTTTATTCTCTTTGTGATTCGTGTCAATATGGCATATTAGCTATATGGTCCCATGACTCTCAATTTTAAAGTTGCATAATAGCATAATTTAAGAGAAATTTATCTTTCTTTCTCCTCTGTATATACAGTGGAGGAAATAATTATTTGACCCCTCACTGATTTTGTAAGTTTGTCCAATGACAAAGAAATGAAAAGTCTCAGAACAGTATAATTTCAATGGTAGGTTTATTTTAACAGTGGCAGATACCACATCAAAAGGAAAATCGAAAAAATAACCTTAAATAAAAGATAGCAACTGATTTGCATTTCATTGAGTGAAATAAGTTTTTGAACCCCTACCAACCATTAAGACTTCTGGCTCCCACAGAGTGGTTAGACACTTCTACTCAATTAGTCACCCTCATTAAGGACACCTGTCTTAACTAGTCACCTGTATAAAAGACACCTGTCCACAGAATCAATCAATCAAGCAGACTCCAAACTCTCCAACATGGGAAAGACCAAAGAGCTGTCCAAGGATGTCAGAGACAAAATTGTAGACCTGCACAAGGCTGGAATGGGCTACAAAACCATTAGCAAGAAGCTGGGAGGGAAGGTGAGTGACAACTGTTGGTGCGATTGTTCAAAAATGGAAGGGGCTCTGGGGCTCCACGCAAGATCTCACCTCGTGGGGTGTCAATGGTTCTGAGAAAGGTGAAAAAGCATACTAGAACTACACGGGAGGAGTTAGTGAATGACCTCAAATTAGCAGGGACCACAGTCACCAAGAAAACCATTGGAAACACATTACACCGCAATGGATTAAAATCCTGCAGGGCTTGCAAGGTCCCCCTGCTCAAGAAGGCACATGTGCAGGCCCGTCTGAAGTTTGCCAATGAACACCTGAATGATTCTGTGAGTGACTGGGAGAAGGTGCTGTGGTCTGAAGAGACCAAAATAGAGCTCTTTGGTATTAACTCAACTCGCTGTGTTTGAAGGAAGAAAAATGCTGCCTATGACCCCCAAAACACCGTCCCCACCGTCAAGCATGGGGGTGGAAACATTTTGCTTTGGGGGTGTTTTTCTGCTAAGGGCACAGGATAACTTAATCGCATTAACGGGAAAATGGACGGAGCCATGTATCGTGAAATCCTGAACGACAACCTCCTTCCCTCTGCCAGGAAACTGAAAATGGGTCCTGGATGGGTGTTCCAGCACGACAATGACCCAAAACATACAGCAAAGGCAACAAAGGAGTGGCTCAAGAAGAAGAACATTAAGGTCATGGAGTGGCCTAGTCAGTCTCCGGACCTTAATCCAATAGAAAACCTATGGAGGGAGCTCAAGCTCAGAGTTGCACAGAGACAGCCTCGAAACCTTAGGGATTTAGAGATGATCTGCAAAGAGGAGTGGACCAACATAACTCCTAAAATGTGTGCAAACTTGGTCATCAATTACAAGAAACGTTTGACCTCTGTGCTTGCAAACAAGGGTTTTTCCACTAAGTATTAAGTCTTTTATTGTTAGAGGGTTCAAAAACGTATTTCACTCAATGAAATGCAAATCAGTTGCTATCTTTTATTTAAGGTTATTTTTTCGATTTTCCTTTTGATGTGCTATCTGCCACTGTTAAAATAAACCTACCATTGAAATGATACTGTTCTGTGACACTTCATTTCTTTGTCATTGGACAAACTTACAAAATCAGTGAGGGGTCAAATAACGATTTCCTCCACTGTATGTACATGTAGGTGTTATTTACAATGTATTTTGAAGACACACTTTAACAATCATTCTATGATGTCTACCTAGTTCTACGAGGATCAAGACATGTACAATCAAAACTATGTAACCTGCTATTATTTTGCATTATACCATCAATGTTTGTATATTACTCTTATATGCCATTATCATTAAAGGGGTTCTTTGGCGAAAAAAGTAGGCAGTTAAAAAATGTGACAGATGACAGGTTTTGGGCCAGTCCATCTTTTTAAGGGGGATTCTCACGGCTTTCTTTGTTTTCAACAGCATTTCCTGAACAAGAGTTTAACTGCCAAAATAGCAAGATACCAGCCGGCCTCCCTAATCACTTGCACACTATTATGTCAGTTAGATTTTGCAACTGTTGTTCAGGAAATGCTGTTGAAAACAAAGAAAGCCCTGAGAATGCCCCTTAAAAAGATGGACTGGCCCAAAACCTGTCACCTGTCACATTTTTTAACTGCCTACTTTTTTCGCGAAAGAACTCCTTTAATAAAACAAATGTAAAAAAAAAAAGAAGGCAAAGTCCAGGCGGCAGAGCAGGACCGGCGGTGGTGGTGGACAGCAGAGCAGTATGGTAGTGGCGATGGACAGCAGGCAAAGTGCAGGTAGAAGAGGAGTACAACAGTGGTGGACATCAAGCAGGTGCAGGAGAAAGAGCAGTACTGCTGGTGGAAAGCAGGCAAGGCGCAGGCGGCAGAGCAGTATGGCGGCGGTGGTGGTGGACATCAAGTAGGTGCAGGAGACAGAGCAGTACCGCTGGTAGAAAGCAAGCAAAGTACGACGGCAGTGGTGGTGTATAGCAGGCAGGGTATATTGTGTGCATATATCATAAGCTTGTGTACGGCTTGCTTATAGTGTAAGATGTGTATGGTGTGTATTATGTGCTTGTGTACAGCGTGCGTATAATATATGCATGTGTACGTGTATTGTTGTGTATATTGTGTGTATGTATGGCGTGTATATTATGTGTGTACTAGTAAAAAAAAGGCCCGCCCATTAAACAGAGAATGCTGCCCGAAGTCCGCCTGCGTGCTGTGCATGTGTGCCAAGCACAATGGATGCACAGCCATGGGAGGGTGCAGGGACAGTCATTATTGTATGGGATATTTAATGTACGGTGTGTGTAGTAAATGAGGGGCATTCTCTGCAAGTATATCACTTCTTAAAGCTTTTCGCATTTTTCCCATTCTTGTAGCTGAAGAGCGCAAGTTGGACATCCTGTCTAGACGGAGCCGATGGACATGGATCAGGCTTGGGCACAAGGTGTGTTGTCATTTTATGTTGGATGACAAGTGCAAAGGAAACTTGAACCATTTCTTTTATGTGTTTCTCTGAGATTTCGTTACGTCACAATCAATGTTGGCAGAATGGGGGTCTTTAGTGTTGTCTTAAGCCGAGATTTAACCACTTGAGGACTACAGTGGTAAACCCCCTAAAGACCAGGCCAATTTTAACTAAATGGGCCACTGCAGCTTTAAGGCCAAGCTGCAGGGCCGCACAACACAGCACACGAGTGATCCTCCCCCCTTTTCCCCCCACCAACAGAGCTCTCTGTTGGTGGGGTCTGATCGCCCCCCAGCTGTTTGTTGTTTTTTAATAAATATTTGTCTGTTTTTTAACAACAATGCACTTATTTTTTCTCTTTTCTTATTACCTTCCCTCCAATCGGCTGTCAAAGGCTTCAGCCTATGAGAGCCAATCGCTCTCTTGTCCCCCAGGGGGACAGCCGTGTCACACGGCTGTCCCCAGTACAGCGCTGCTGCTGATCGTAGCGCTGTACTATGTAAATAGATGGCGATCACGCCGAACAGTCTCCCGAGCGGCAATCGCTATTCGGAGACTCAAGAGGGGGCTGAGCTGTGCCCCCGAGCAGGAGATGCGTGCGCAACCTGCGCGCGATCTCCTGCAAATCAGAGCCCTAGGACTTGACGCCAATCGGCGTTAGGGCGTGGCGTCAGCCGGTCGGCAAGAAGATAAAGGAGTTGTCAGGCAAAATATGCTTCCCCATAATATACTTACCTGGGGCTTCCTCCAGCCCCTTGCAGCCATAATGCCCCACGCAGCATCTCCGCTCGCAGCCTGCCGGCCTGTAGTTCGCTGCTCGGAGGCTGTTAGACGGCAAAACCACCGTCTAATTAACCTGTACAGTGTTGCGATCTAAGGCAGTGCAGTACTGGGGACAGCTGGGGGGAGGGAGAGGGCAATATAAAATAAATTTTTAAAAATAGGCAAATTTATAAAAAAAAAAAAACTGGGGGCGATCAGACCCCACCAACAGAGAGCTCTGTTGGTGGGGAGAAAAGGGGGGGAGGGGGAATCACTTGTGTGCTGAGTTGTGCGGCCTTGCAGCGAGCCCTTAAAGCTGCAGTAGCCATTTTAGTAAAAAAAATGTCTTGGTCCCTAGGGGGGTTTAACACCACGGTCCTAATGATGTTAAAGAGAGACACTGAAAAAAAATTATGATATAATGAATTGGTTGTGTAGTACAGCTAAGAAATAAAGCATTAGGAGCAGAAACAGAAGTCTAATATTTGTTTCCAGTACAGGAAGAGTTAAGAAACTCCTGTTATCTATGCAAATAGCCATTGAGCTCTGTGACTTTGAAAGTTGCTAAAGCAGGAAAATTGTTGGGGAGAACTCAGAGAACACCATGGCATTCCAAAGGGTGAATAATAAAAAGAAAACGGCTTTTATCCCCAGGAGACTCACTGAAATGTACAGTGAAGATATCCAAGATGGCCGCCGGGAAGATGACACAGCACAGCACTACACAGCCTTATTGATTCCACTGTATCCAAGCCCCTTTGCTACACCAAACTATGGCGTTTTTACTCCCAGACATGCAGGCTTGCAGTCTGGTGGAGCTGGATACACATCGCCGGACTCTCCCTCTTTTAGGAGCCCTGCAAAGTCTAAAGCTCAACACACACCATATAATCTTGGTTGTACAGATTTACCAAATCTATGTAGTATAAAGCTGGCCATACACTGGCCCGATTTACAGTCGTTTCGACAGCAGATTCGATCACTGGGATCGAATCTGCTGCCAATCGTTCGCGCTACACGCCGAATTTCGATCCATTTCGTCCGATCCCGTCGATCGCACGGTGCGGAAAATAACCGTCGAACGCCCGCGGGTAAAGAGCGCATCGCTAGCGGCGTTCGAGTGCCCGACGACTGACGCAATAGAGCCGCATACATTACCTGCTCCGCCGGCGCGACTGCCCCCGCTCGTCTCCGCTCTTCTTCTCCGCTCTGGTCTCCGGCATGCCTTCACTTATTCCTGCCCGGCAGGAAGTTTAAACAGTAGAGGGCGCTCTACTAATTAAACTTCCTGCCGGGCAGGAAGAAGTGAAGCATGCTGGAGCCGGAGACCAGAGCGGAGACGGAGAAGAAGAGCGGAGAGAGACCCGGGAGTCGCGCCGGCGGAGCAGGTAATGTATGCGGCGGGGGGGAGCGGCGGCAGCAGCACCACCACCACAACAGGTTGTGAACGGTTTCAGGCTGAAATCGGTTCACAATCTGTTTGCAGTAAAAGTAGCCATACGATCCCTCTCTGATCAGATTCGATCAGATAGGGATCTGTCTGTTGGTCGAATCTGATGGGAAATCGACCAGTGTATGGCCACCTTAAGGGTCAAGAGATTGAAAATACCTTGAATGATTGATTGGATAAGCTCCTATACTACATGAAAGTGGTAAGATTGAACAACCAAGATTGTATGGTGTGTGTTGAGCCTAAGGCTCGCACGGATCTGGTAAGCGAAAGTACGCATGGAAATACGCATGGCCAGCATGGAAGTGCGCATAGTACCCTGAGAAATACGCATGAAACTACACTACAAGAAAGCAGCACAGGCCCCCTAGTACAGTTCCCAGCTGGAGATGAACCGCCGACTCAGGTTTTTTTAAAAGATTTTATGTAGTCTTTCAGGAGCACCCTTCACTCGGATATAAAGCTGATATCTTACTAATTTGCAAGATTCCCAATAGATACAGATTCCAGACTGACTAAACTAAAAAATAAGATGTCTCAAGTGATTAAAGCACATAATGAGCTGATGGATTCCCATGAGGAAGTGATGGAGGAAAATAAGTGGATGAAGGAGAAACCCGAAAAATAAGTGGATGAAGGATTGACTCCGAAGACAGAAACAGGAGGAACAAAGTAAAAATTAGAGGAATAGCAGAAACTGTGTCAACAGACGGCCTAAAATTACACATCAAAAGCATCATAAAAACTACACTACCTGATATCCCAGATAACGAGGTAATAATTGATAGGGCTCATAGGTTACCCAAGCCTAGTTTTCTACCTATCGAGTCCCCAGAGACGTAATAATAAGACTGCACTATTACCACGTCAAGGAAGCCTTTTTTGCAGCTACCAGAAAGGGACAAAAACTGCCCTCTCCTTATCAAGATTTAACTCTTTACTCAGATCTCTCACAAGCTACCCTCCAAGCAGAAGAGAATTTTCACCAGTGACAAATACTCTGAGAAATCATAAAATCCCCTATAGATGGGGCTTTCCAACAAAGCTGATAATAAATAAGCAAGGATCTCTCTCTGTACTGAATACACCAAAAGAGGGAATAGATCTGCTACATCTATGGAATCTACAGGTGTTTGACAACAAGGATATAAGGAGAAAACCAACGTCCATGGAATGGTCAGAGCAGGCTGAGGAAAAGGATAAATCCCCTACGGCATCGGGTGGTTCATGAAGGAAATTAAAGTGTATCCCCACAAACTTTCCCCTCCACTGAACTTTTCTACTCTGGAGTACCTTGCGGAAGAGTAAAACTGTTCCTAACGCATAGTCCACGGCTGTGGTCTATGGACTGATAGACTTGACAATCAAGGTCATAAGTTGCCAAGTTTTTTCTTTTTTTCTACTTTGTCGTCTTTTCTTTTTTTTTCTTTCTGTGTGTGTTCCTTTTACTACGCAGGACTAGTGACACCATTTTTTGGATGTCACATACAGTGGAGGAAATAATTATTTGACCCCCTCACTGATTTTGTAAGTTTGTCCAATGACAAAGAAATGAAGTCTCAGAACAGTATCATTTCAATGGTAGGTTTATTTTAACAGTGGCAGATAGCACATCAAAAGGAAAATCGAAAAAATAACCTTAAATAAAAGATAGCAACTGATTTGCATTTCATTGAGTGAAATAAGTTTTTGAACCCCTACCAACCATTAAGACTTCTGGCTCCCACAGAGTGGTTAGACACTTCTACTCAATTAGTCACCCTCATTAAGGACACCTGTCTTAACTAGTCACCTGTATAAAAGACACCTGTCCACAGAATCAATCAATCAAGCAGACTCCAAACTCTCCAACATGGGAAAGACCAAAGAGCTGTCCAAGGATGTCAGAGACAAAATTGTAGACTTGCACAAGGCTGGAATGGGCTACAAAACCATTAGCAAGAAGCTGGGAGAGAAGGTGACAACTGTTGGTGCGATTGTTCGAAAATGGAAGGAGCACAAAATGACCATCAATCGACCTCGCTCTGGGGCTCCACGCAAGATCTCACCTCGTGGGGTGTTAATGGTTCTGAGAAAGGTGAAAAAGCATCCTAGAACTACACGGGAGGAGTTAGTGAATGACCTCAAATTAGCAGGGACCACAGTCACCAAGAAAACCATTGGAAACACATTACACCGCAATGGATTGAAATCCTGCAGGGCTCGCAAGGTCCCCCTGCTCAAGAAGGCACATGTGCAGGCCCGTCTGAAGTTTGCCAATGAGCACCTGAATGATTCTGTGAGTGACTGGGAGAAGGTGCTGTGGTCTGATGAGACCAAAATAGAGCTCTTTGGCATTAACTCAACTCGCTGTGTTTGGAGGAATAAAAATGCTGCCTATGACCCCCAAAACACAGTCCCCACCGTCAAGCATGGGGGTGGAAACATTTTGCTTTGGGGGTGTTTTTCTGCTAAGGGCACAGGACAACTTAATCGCATTAACGGGAAAATGGACAGAGCCATGTATCGTGAAATCCTGAACGACAACCTCCTTCCCTCTGCCAGGGAACTGAAAATGGGTCGTGGATGGGTGTTCCAGCACGACAATGACCCAAAACATACAGCAAAGGCAACAAAGGAGTGGCTCAAGAAGAAGCACATTAAGGTCATGGAGTGGCCTAGTCAGTCTCCGGACCTTAATCCAATAGAAAACCTATGGAGGGAGCTCAAGCTCAGAGTTGCACAGAGACAGCCTCGAAACCTTAGGGATTTAGAGATGATCTGCAAAGAGGAGTGGACCAACATTCCTCCTAAAATGTGTGCAAACTTGGTCATCAATTACAAGAAAAGTTTGACCTCTGTGCTTGCAAACAAGGTTTTTTCCACTAAGTAACAATAAAAGACTTAATAGAGGGTTCAAAAACTTATTTCACTCAATGAAATGCAAATCAGTTGCTTTCTTTTATTTAAGGTTATTTTTTCGATTTTCCTTTTGATATGCTATCTGCCACTGTTAAAATAAACCTACCATTGAAATGATACTGTTCTGAGACTTCATTTCTTTGTCATTGGACAAACTTACAAAATCAGTGAGGGGTCAAATAATTATTTCCTCCACTGTAGGTTACCATATTTCTTGTTTTTGGTTATAGATGTGGTTTTGGTTTTATTACCTACATTATTGTGCATTCTAACCCCTATTTCTTTTAGCAGTACTAGGAGTAATGGACTTTTTTCCGTCGAGATGATATATGCTGGAACTGATATGAGGATTCACAACAAGTCTTTAAAGAGACTCTGTAACATCAAAAAGATCCCCTGGGGGGTACTCACCTCGGGTGGGGGAAGCCTCCGGATCCTAATGAGGCTTCCCACGCCGTCCTCTGTCCCACGGGGGTCTCGCTGCAGCCCTCCGAACAGCCGGCGACAGACCCGACTGTCAGTTCAATATTTACCTTTGCAGGCTCCAGCGGGGGCACTGTGGCTGCTCTCGGCTCCGAACTACACGGAAATACCCAATCTCAGTCGGGTCCGCTCTACTGCGCAGGCGCCGGAAACTTGCGCCTGCGCAGTAGAGCAGACCCGACGGCGATCGGGTATTTCCGCCTACTTCGGAGCTGACAGCTGTCAGAGCGCCTGCGCAGGAGCCAGGCAGGTAAATATTGACGTCATCTTTCTCGGAGGGCTGCAGCGAGACCCCTGAGGATCCGGAGGCTTCCCCCACCCGAGGTGAGTACCCCCCAGGGGATCTTTTGACGTTACAGATCCTCTTTAAGATGGTTATAAGTAAGTTTCATCAACCAATATTTACATATGTCTAGAAAATTGAAAATATTATCTCTGAATGTAAGAGGACTTAACTCTCACAGGAAGAGATACCTGTTGCAGAAGTTGGTTAAGGAGGAAGGTATTGATATATTCTGTATTCAAATGACTCACCTAAACAATGAAGAAGCATCAAAATTCAGTCTATACCAATTATTCTCTATATACCACTCTAATTTGACAAAGAAGAAAAAGAAAAAAAAAAAAAAAAAAGAGTGGTGTTTGTGTGGCGGTCAGGGATTCCTCTGGAATTGACATAACAGACTTTTATAATAGTAATGATGGAAGACTAGTTGTAATAACAGGCAAAATAGACAAACAAGAATTTACTATTGCAAATTTATATGCTCCCAACAAAAAACAAATTAGTTTTTACACAAAAAAACTAAAAAGAATTGAGAAATTAATTAAAGGACACCTTATCATCGTTGGAGACCTTAATTCAGTAGTAGACCCCACTTTAGACTGTTCTGTTATAAGGAGGAAGCCCCAGGCTACCATTCAACCCACTCTATTAAACAATGAGTTGTATGATGTTTGGAGGTGTATGCACCCTGGAGAGGAAGATTTCACTTATTCTCCAACACACAAATCAGAATTTTTTTGAGAACAAACAATATTTGTTCAAAGGGTTAGTGAAATATTCACATTTTTGTTTAGCTTTCCTGTCTAGACTTACACAATAGGATGGATGGATCCCTGGGAATTCAGTAGGGTGGTTTTATTCCCTCAATTCCCAGGTTGAACCGCACCATTTAAAAATAGAATTTTATATATATATCTATATATCTCTATCTCTCTATATAGATTATATATATATAGTATAGATAGATAGATAGATAGAGAGAGAGATATAGAGAGATAGATGGGACCTTGGTAACTTAGTAGGGTGGTTTCAGTCCCCCAGCTCCCAGGTTGACCCACTCCACGCAGAGAGTTACCGAGTGGAAAAAATGGAAAGATGGACACTACATATAGATATATTATTATTATGACCTATATGTTATGTGATTTGTTTGAATATATGTAGAAGTATCTTAAATGTATCTGTGTTTGTTTAAAAGGTACTATGCTTTCTTTTTATGAAGCTGTTAAAACTTTTGAAATCCCCAATAAAAATGTATTTAAACTTTAATCTGTCTCTGAATCAATCAGTGTATAGGCCCATACACACGTCGGATTTTTGCGAACGACCCGTCGTTCGAACGTTCCGTCGTTCAGACGTTCGCGCGTCAAATCTGGCGTGTGTACAGACTATCGTTCGGGAGATAAGACTGGTCCTGAACGATCCGTCGGACGGATCGCTGAAAACCAGTCTTATCACCCGAACGATAGTCTGTACACATGCCGGATTTGACAAGCGTACGACTTAACGACGGAACGTTCAAACGACGGGTCGTTCGCAAAAATCCGACGTGTGTATGGGCCTTAAGTCTAACTTTAGAGTGTGAGATTTGATGGGAGGAGATTAGGGCAGACAGGTCTTCAGCTGCCTCTCTTGCTCAAATGTCCGTTATCCAGACTATTCTCATTTGATCAAGGTAACCAGTTGCTTTAGAGCTCATCAAATCCAGATTATACCATACATAGGACTGATCTGTTATATGTTCTTTCCTCAGAGTCTGGAGAATGGCAGAATCTTCAGCCTGTGGACAGCCGCTCCTTCATCCTGAAGACCTCAAAGTACTCCCAGAATGCCCATGGCCAGACTCCGCTCACGACACCTCATTACAGAACAGCAGACACATCCAGCCCAGGTGAGAGACCGGCACTGGTCAGCTTTAAGTGGAGCTCCTACATTTAAAAGTGTAATCAAATAGTGATGGTTCTCCAGCAGCACAGATTATATCGGGAGAGGAGGGTTAGATAGAGGAAGAAGCAGGGTCCTCCAGAGAGAACAGAGTTATTGGTGGGTAACAGGAGAAAAACAAAGAGTGAGCGCATCCCCTTTTTAATGCAGTTTGGCAGCAACACACCACTAGTCAAGAAAACGGTGCAAACATTTTGGCCGGTTTTGAGTAGCGACCAAACTGTTGGAAAAAACTTTTTCAGTAGGAACCACTGTTTGCCCTCAAGAGAGGAAAAGCAATTAAAAAGGTTGTCAGAAAAGTTGACACATCTGCCACTAGGGAAACACATAATCACCAAAGAGATGGCACGTTTGCCTGTTGCAGTTGCAATGTGTGTTCTGCTATTGTGAGAGGCAATTCCATCTCCCACCCACACACGGGCAGAACGATTCAGATTAGGGGCAGATTCACATGTGCCAGTACACCTCGTTTACGGATTGAAATGTCCGTGTGGCATGATGTACGAAGGCATGACCACACGGGCAGTAAAAGTACGCATTCCAGAACATAAGCACTGCATTGGCAAGTTCTTGGAGGGAGATTCGAGTTATGAAACGTCTGTAGCGAGGCATTTCAGAGAGGCTAGACATAAAGCTCCACAATTATGTTGGTTGGTACTTGATGCTCTAGATCTTAAAGTGGACCCAAACAAAAAATACAAGATTTCACAAATAAAATCTATTTTCTAAATTATAATAATAAATAGCAGCCTTTTTTCAGCTGCATGACAAATATAAAATATTTTACATTTATTGGAGAAACCCCTCCCTTCTTTTCATATTGCCAGCAAAAAATCCGGCAAACTGGTGGAGTAGATGGTGTCCAGCAAAGGAGGAATTGCTAATGGCTGCTACCTGTATAACACTAGTTATGCAAAGAGAAGGGTGAAAAGCATGCACTGAAATGCTCATAGGCTTGAAGGAGTGTTTATTTATATTTGTATGTGTCAGAGTGGTGCAACTAAATATTTTGAATTAAAAAAAATGTTTGGTTTGGGTCCGCTTTAAAGCAAGCGGGGGAGATTAAGAGAAAAAGTTGCTTCAAAAAGAAGCCCGCTGGATCAACATTTAGGATGTGATACATCCTAGAGGAATGAATGAGCATACACAGTGGAAGTGCTTTTTATGACTATGTATACTATTGGAGATGCATTGTAATATTTTACATATGTCTAGAATATTTAAAATATTATCTCTGAATGTAAGAGGACTTAAAGGAATACTTAAGGCAAAAAAAAAAAAAAATGACATTTACTCACCTGGGGCATCCCTCAGCCCCCCGAAGCTGGATGGTGCCCTCGCAGCCCCGCTCCGATCGTCCTGTCCCCGCCGGCGGCTATTTCCGGTTCGGCGACAGCCGCCGACAGGCTGGGAACGCGGCTGATTTTCCGCGTTCCCAGCCGCTGCTATCACCCTCTATGCTGCTATAGCGTATATATAGACGCTATAGCAGCATAGAGGGTGATAGCAGCGGCTGGGAACGCGGAAAATCAGCCGCGTTCCCAGCCTGTCGGCGGCTGTCGCCGAACCGGAAGTAGCCGCCGGCGGGGACAGGATGATCGGAGCGAGGCTGCGAGGGCACCATCCAGCTTCGGGGGGCTGAGGGATGCCCCAGGTGAGTAAATGTCATTTTTTTTTTTTGCCTTAAGTATTCCTTTAACGCTCACAGGAAGAGATACCTGTTGCAGAAGTTGGTTAAGGAGGAAGGTATTGATATAGTCTGTATTCAAGAGACTCACCTAAACAATGAAGGAGCATCAAAATTCAGTCTATAACAATTCTCCTCAATATACCACTCTAATTTGACAAAGAAAAAAAAAAAAAACAAAGAGTGGTGTTTGTGTGGTGGTCAGGGATTCCTCTGGAATTGACATAACAGACTTTTATAATAGTAATGATGGAAGACTAGTTGTAATAACAGGCAAAATTGACAAACAAGAATTTACTATTGCAAATTTATATGCTCCCAACAAAAAACAAATTCATTTTTAAATTAATTAAAGGACACCTCATCATTGTTGGAGACCTTAATTCAGAGGTAGACCCCACTTTAGACTGTTCTGTTATAAGGAGGAAGCCCCAGGCTACCATTCAGCCACTCTATTAACCAGCTGAGCGGTCTGGACGAGCTCAGCTCGTCCAACACCGCCAGCGGCTGCCGCTCAGGCCCTGCTGGGCCGATTTGAATGAAATAAAAAGCAGCACACGCAGCCGGCACTTTGCCAGCCGCGTGTGCTGCCTGATCGCCGCCGCTCTGCGGCGATTCGCCGCGAGCAGTGGCGAAAGAGGGTCCCCCCAGCCGCCTGAGCCCAGCGTAGCCGGAACAAAAAGTTCCGGCCAGCGCTAAGGGCTGGATCGGAGGCGGCTGACGTCAGGACGTCGGCTGACGTCGATGACGTCACTCCGCTCGTCGCTATGGCGACGATATAAGCAAAACAAGGAAGGCCGCTCATTGCGGCCTTCCTTGTTTATTCTGGGCGCCGGAGGCGATCGGAAGATCGCCTCCGGAGCGCCCTCTAGTGGGCTTTCATGCAGCCAACTTTCAGTTGGCTGCATGAAATAGTTTTTTTTTTATTTAAAAAAAACCCTCCCGCAGCCACCCTGGCGATTTAATCAGAACGCCAGGGTGGTTAAACCATGAGTTGTATGTTTGGAGGTGTATGCACCCTGGAGAGAAAGATTTCACTTATTATTCTCCAACACACATATCATACACAAGAATAGATCATTGTTTAGTGGACAGATTTACACTCCCTTTGGTTTCAAAAGTAGTGATAGGCACAAGAACATGGTCGGATCACTCTCCTCTGACTCTCCACTCTCATCCTATATATGGAGAATGAATAAGTCAATACTACACTCACTTTTTTCAGCTCCTATTGTTAAAAAGAATTTGGAAGATTATTTTGCCCTAAATGACAATAAGGAAACCACAAAAACGACATTATGGAATGCCCACAAGGCATTTATTAGAGGAGTAGTTATCAAAAAAGCTCTATCCTCAAAAAGAAAAAGAAAGAGAATACTGATAGAATATTAGAAGAAATCAAAACTTTAGAAAAAAGCAATTTTTGTAGATAAAAAAAAAAAAAAATCAGATTTGATCCCACAATTAGAGTCATACAGATAAGAACTCACAGAGATACTATACTCACAATATGACAAGTGGCACACTATTCTGAAAGAAAATTGGCATACTGATAAAAATAAAGCAGGGAAAATAATGGCCCAAAAAAATAAAAGGACGTAGGATAATCCAAACGATTTATAAATTAAAACATCCCCAAACAAACATTATCACACATCATCCTGTGGAGATTGTCAATGCTTTGGCAAGCTACTATGAGTCATTATACAATTTGGAAAAATGCCCAGAAACATATAAGCCTACATTAACAGAAATTGAAAATTATTTAGAAAGTGTTGACCTCCCATCACTGGATGAATTGAAAGAAAACAGATTAATACATCTTTCCAAAGACGGGAAGTAGAACATGTAATCAAACCTCTTAAAAAGACAAAGCTCAGGGACCGGATGGATTTATTGGAGATTACCATGTTTGTTAAATACATGAACATCTTGGCACAACCCCTAACAGATATGTTTAACGAAACTGCAACATCAGGCATATTTCCCAAAGAATCCCTTGCAGCAATCATACTGACCATCCCCAAAGAAGGGAAAGATTTATCTGACCCTAGTAGCTATAGGCCTATATCCCTACTGAATAATGACAAAGATATATTCAAAAATTATTGCAAATAGCTTAGCCCCCTTAATTCCCCAATTAATCCATATAGACTAGGTAGTATTTGTCAGAGGAAGAGTGACCAATGACGCAACAAGGAAGGTTTTGGCTCTTTTACACGGGACTGACACCTGTCGAACGCCTTCTCTGTTTGTCTCCTTGGACGCGGAGAAGACGTTTGACAGGGTCAACTGGGATTATTTGTCAAAGGTTTTGGATAAGTTTGGATGCACTGGTTATTTGCATAAGGCCATAATGGCTTTGTACACTCAGCCCTCAGCCATGGTTTTATCCCCGGGAACGCTATCCAATCCATTCAGTATAACCAATGGAACTCGTCAGGGGTGCCCACTATCTCCCTTAATCTTTATTCTAACTCTCGAACCACTAGCACAGAAAATTAGGAATAATCAAATGATACATGGGATTAAATTTGGAGATATGGAAACAAAGATGGGATTATACGCAGATGATATCCTTTAAGGCTGGGTCCACACTAGACACAGTTGCAGGACGGACACTGCAGTCCGGATCCGGGGAAGATTAGGGGAAGTACCCACCGTACTGCAAACTGATGAAAGTGCATCAGTTTTGCATCAGTTTCCGTTCAGTTTTTCCCTGACAGAAAACATCTCTATCATTCGGAAGGAGTGGGAGGATTTTTTTGGGCCAATCAGAAAGCTCAGGCTATCCGTTTTCACATCCGTTTTTCGCCTGTGGAGCTGGAGATGCGTTTTCTCATTGCTTTTCACTACCCCTGCGTGTATCCGTGGTCCTGATCCGTTGCGTGAAAATGCAGCAGGTCCGGACCTTCCGTTCAGGTTTTGAAAACGGGTCCCCGCAAACGCAGACGGATCCGTTTTTTACTTAGGTGAGGCTGGCTGCTATTTTAAACATTAGTACTATCCGGGACTCCGTTTTTCATCAGGTTTGAAAAACGCAGCCACGGATACGTTTCCGGACCTAGTGTGGACCAGCTCTTATATCTACAAGAACCAAATGTATAATTTCCAAATTTAGAAATAGAGCTCAATAACTTCTCCAAGATTTCGTATTACAAATTAAAAAAAAAACAAAACTATGGTATTACCCCTTAATCTAAACCCAGACACAGTCAATTCATTAAAAAACATATGCCCATATTCTTGATCTGATAATTCGATTAAATATTTAGGAATATATATTGCCGCTACTATTTCCCAGATTTACAAGATAAATTATGAAACATGGAATACTAGATTGAAATCACAACTGGGAGGCTCTGTCGAAGCAGGAATTCTCCTGGTTGGGCAAAGTCGCAGCTTTTAAAATGATGATACTCCCGCAATTTTTATATTTGTTTAGAAACATCCCTATTAACCACTTCACCACTGAGGGGTTTTACCCCTGAAACACCAGAGCAATTTTTACCTTTCAGCGCTCCTTCCATTCATTAGACTATAACTTTATAATTACTTATCGCAATGAAATGAACTATATCTTGTTTTTTTCTGCCACCAATTAGGCTTTCTTTAGTTGGGACATTATGCCAAGAATTATTTTATTCTAAATGTGTTTTAATGGGAAAATAGGAAAAAATGTGGGAAAAAAATCATTATGTTTCAGTTTTCGGGCCACTATAGTTTTTAAATAATGCATGCTACTGTAATTAACCCCCATGAAATGTATTTGCCCATTTGTCCTGGTTAGAAAACCGTTTAAATTATGTCCCTATCGCAATGTTTGGCGCCAATATTTTATTTGGAAATAAAGGTGTCTTTTTTTCAGTTTTGCATCCATCCCTAATCACAAGCTCATAGTTTATAAAGTAACAGTGTTATACCCTCTTGACATAAATATTTAAAAAGTTCAGTCCTTAAGGTAACTATTTATGGTTTTTTTATTGTAATTTTTTTTAATTACAAAAAAAAAAAAAAAAACCTGTGCCAGGATTTATAATATATTATTATTGTCAACTTTATCAAGTGTTATTTACCAGGACGAGTCAGTGTCAATTATAATTGGCATGCTCCAGGAGGAGGCTTGTATTTTTTAATTGTTTTTATGAAAATTGCTTGTTCACTAATAAAGAATGTACCGTATATACTCGGCTATAAGTCGAGAAATTTAGGTCTGATCTACTTTTGTGAAGTAGGGGGGTCGACTTGTACTCGCATCAGACCTAAATTTCTGACTTGCAGCCGAGTATCAAGAGTCCTTCCTACTCTGCATCTGCTGCATTCTGCCCCCCTAGTGCTGCCAGCCAGCCAGATTGTGTCCCTCTGGACTTCTAAGATTGCTAGATGCCAAAATTCCGCTCCCCCCTCCACGCAGGAGAATGGACAAACCCCCGCTCATTACATATGCAGGCAGCGGCTGAAAATGCTGATCCCCCACTCAGCACTGATCCTCCTTAGCTGCGGGGGTAGGAGCTGCTCACTGGAGCTGCTCACTATGCCTCACTCGTACCTGATAGCTGACTACAGGGCTCTCTCCCCAGCGCTGTTTCTCCCCAGCACTTGCTCTATAAACAGCGCTGGGCGGCTGGCACTTCAGGGGGAGACAGTAGCTATTAGATTGGTTATGCTTGAAAGTGATGTGGGGGTGGAGCTTAAATCGCGGGGGGCGGAGCTTAAATCGCCGATGTCTAGTTAACAAAAAGCTGCTTGCATCAGGGACAGCTGGTGAGGGCAATGATCGGTGGCATGGAGGGATTTAGAGCGGCTCCTACCCCCTTTGCGGAGGTAAGAGTCGCTCTAATCTCTCCGTTCCAGCCACCGATCATTGCCCTCACCAGCTGTCCCTGATGCAAGCAGCTTTTTGTTAACTAGACATCGGCGATTTAAGCTCCGCCCCCCGCGATTTAAGCTCCGCCCCCACATCACTGTCAAGCACAACCAATCTAATAGCTACTGTCTCCCCCTGAAGTGCCAGTGCTGTTCATACAGTATCATAACGTCACTGTGCAGCGCCAGGGAGAGAGCAGCTTATAGATCTCAGCCAGCAGGTACATATCGTAGCCAGATCTGAGGCAAGATACCTGAAACAATTAACCTTCATGATATACAAGCATGTTTCCAACACTGTGCTGTTGTTGGTGTTCTGTATTACCACATTAACAGTAGCACAGTGTGGGGAAAATGCATGGAGATCATGCAGGGCCATTTGTTTCAGGTATCTTGTCTCATACATGTGAAAACAGCACACAAAAAAGTACGATAACCTCCTCAAGGTGAACCTAAATCAAACGGTTTACCGTACCTTGCGCTTCTACCAGCTACCTGCAAACATCCTACGCCCAGCGCAGTCACTCAACAATCCTTCAATACCCCGCAGCGGGTGTTTCATTTTCCACTGACTGGCAGGTCAACGGCCACTGCGCTGCCCTGGCCGCATGCATCCTTGATCACGCTTCTATCACCGAAAGCGTCCTGCGCAGGCGCAGTACAAGATTTTCAAGTACTGCGCCTGCACAAGACGCTCCCGGCAACGAGCATGATCAAGGACATGCATGGCCAGAGCAGCACTGGTGCAGTGGCTGATGACTTTCGAGTAGGTAACTTAGCTACTGTGGGGGACCGGAGGATCGTTGCATGTTTAAAAGTTCATGGTTTCACTGTATGCATTCTGTAGTTAGCATGAATAAAATCCTTTATGGCACACTTTCCTGGGTCGACTTGTACTTGAGTCATCAAAAAATTCCATCTTAAGAGGGTCAAATATTTGGGTCGACTTATACACGGGGTCGACTTATATTCGAGTATATACGGTATATATTTTTTCACCAGAAATCTGGTTTTGTCTGAGATATATTCATACTATTTGTAAGCCCAGATAGGCTTCTCTTTTTCCTTTTTTTTGTATATATGGTGTCTCATGGAAGACTAATGGGCGTATCTTTTGATATGTTGGTTATATATGTATGTATGTATGTATGTATGTATAGATGTATGTATGTATAGATATATATATATATATATATATATATATATATATATATATATATATATATATATATATATATATATAAATACAGAGGGTGCTGCAGCACACAACAGGAAAACAGTGACAGGGGCTCTTGGTTACGCTTTAACGCGTTTAAGCTCACCAACTGCGCCAAAGTGTCCCCGATCTGGTGAGACCTACTCTAACCAGGCAAAAAAATGCTAGTTCAGTTAGTAGCTAGTAGAAGGTGAGGTGTTTTTTATTTCATTTCTCCCATTTAGCTGACCCCGGGCTTTTGGCATGGTTCCCAGTATAACGCTGATAAAAACTAGCATTTTTTGCCTGGTTAGAGTAGGACTCACCAGATCGGGGACACTTTGGCACAGTTCGTGAGCTTAAACGCGTTAAAGCGTAACCAAGAGCCCCTGTCACTGTTTTCCTGTTGTGTGCTGCAGCACCCTCTGTATTTATATATTTCTTATGGAGATTGGGGTTCTCCAGTGCTGCGTGCATGCTTTGCATAGTATTGCATAAAATTTGGTTTGTGCTGCTCATCCCTTGGCTTATATATATATATATATATATATATATATATATATATATATATATATATATATATATATAGGTGTTGGATTACACTTGGGGGATGGTGTGACAGGTGGAGTATAAATGCACGGGCACATAAAAAATTTGGAAGGACAGTGGCAGGGGGCTTCCTTCACATTTATCATTCACGATAATCGCAACAGCATTCCCACCATGCGCCTAATCGACCATGTGGGCTGAGATTTCCCAGCATGTTCAGACGATAGATTCAACCAGAAATATCAGCAGTACTGCCAGGCAACTGGTATTGATTAAAATGAAATAAATATCCTCCATATCATTCTCACTTTAGTTTCCCTTTAAAGCCACCGGATGGGTAGGGTAGACGTAACCTTCACTATCTGTCCTTAGATGAGGAGCAGCCCGATTACATTATGGTGATGGTAGCCAATAAAAAGACACAGGATCAGATGACGGATGATCTGTCGCTCTTCCTCAGGAATAACACATCGCGCTTCACCACATGGTAATCCGTTTGTGTATCTGAGCTTCTTCCTGCGACGCCTGCTGTGGAGTAAGTTATGAGGGGGTGGGGGCTTGAGCGGTAATGAGGGCGTTATGTTACTGTAAATTTCTTTACTCACCGACATTCTTTTCCTCTCTGCAGGCTGCAGGGGGTTCTGGACAAGCTGCGCGCCGTCACTCCAAGTCGGTTATATTTCATGCACTGTATTTTGCTGCAATCAGGAAACTACAGATTCACTATATCTGTGTTGTGAAAAATGTTTTGAATTCCATTTACCCACTGCTCTGTGTTTATTATGTAGTCTACAACGCGACCCTGCATTGCAAGGATTCCATACCATGTGCCAGTACACGTCGTTTAAGGATTGAAATGTCCGTGCGGCATGATGTACGTAGGCATGACCACACGGGCAGTAAAAGTACGCATTCAAGAACATAAGTGCTGCATTGGCAAGTTCTTGGAGGGAGATTCGAGTTATGAAACGTCTGTAGCGAGGCATTTCAGAGAGACTAGACATGAAGCTCCGCAATTACGTTGGTTGGTACTTGATGCTCTAGATCTTAAAGCAAGAGGGGGAAATAAAGAGAAAATGTTGCTTCAAAAAGAAGCCCGCTGGATCAACTTTTTGGATGTGATACATCCTAGAGGAATGAATGAGCATACACAGTGGAAGTGCTTTTTATGACTATGTATACTATTGGAGATGCATTGTAATATTTTACATATGTCTAGAAAATTGAAAATATCTCTGAATGTAAGAGGACTTAACTCTCACAGGAAGAGATACCTGTTGCAGAAGTTGGTTAAGGAGGAAGGTATGGATATAGTCTGTATTCAAGAGACTCACCTAAACAATGAAGGAGCATCAAAATTCAGTCTATACCATTTATCCTCAATATACCACTCTAATTTGACAAAGAAAAAAGAGTGGTGTTTGTGTGGCGGTCAGGGATTCCTCTGGAGTTGACATAAAAGACTTTTATAATAGTAATGATGGAAGACTAGTTGTAATAACAGGCAAAATTGACAAACAAGAATTTACTATTGCAAATGTATGCTCCCAACAAAAACCAAATTTGTTTTTTACACAAAAAACTAAAAAGAATTGAGAAATTAATTAAAGGACACCTTATCATTTTGGAGACCTTAATTCAGTAGTAGAGCCCACTTTAGACTGTTCTGTTATAAGGAGGAAGCCCCAGGCTACCATTCAACCCACTCTATTAAACCATGAGTTGTATGTTTGGAGGTGTATGCACCCTGGAGAGAAATATTTCACTTATTCTCCAACACACAAATCATACACAAGAATAGATCATTGTTTAGTGGACAGATTTACACTCCCTTTGGTTTCAAAAGTAGTGATAGGCACACGAACCTGGTCGGATCACTCTCCTCTGACAATCACAATTCAGGTAGACTCTCCACCCTCATCCTATATATGGAGAATGAATGAGTCAATACTACACTCACTTTATTCAGCTCCTATTGTTAAAAAGAATTTAGAAGATTATTTTGCCCTAAATTACAAAAAGGAAACCACAAAAACTACATTATGGAATGCCCATAAGGCATTTATTAGAGGAATATTTATCAAGCAAAGCTCTATCCTCAAAAGGAAAAAGAATACTAATAGAATATTAAAATAAAGCAAAAAAACTTTAGAAAAAGCAATTTTTGTAGATAAAAAGAAAATCAGATTTGATCCCACAATTAGAGTCATACAGACAAGAACTCAGAGACACTATACTCACAATATGACAAGTGGCACACTATTCTGAAAGAAAATTGGCATACTGATAAAAATGAAAGCAGGGAAAATCATGGCCTAAAAATAAAAGGACGTAGGTTAATCCAAAGGATTTATAAATTAAAACACCCCCAAACATTATCACACATCACCCTGTGGAGATTGTCAATGCTTTGGCAAGCTACTATGAGTCATTATATAATTTGGAAAAATGCCCAGAAACATATAAGCCTACATTAACAGAAATTGAAAATTATTTAGAAAGTGTTGACCTCCCATCACTGGATGAATTTGAAAGAAAACAGATTAATACACCGTTCCAGAGACGGGAAGTAGAACATGTAGTCCCTTGCAGCAATCATATCGACCATCCCCAAAGAAGGGAAAGATTTACCTGACCCTAGTAGCTATAGGCCTATATCCCTACTGAATAATGACATAAAGATATATTCAAACATTATTGCAAATAGGTTACCCCCTTAATTCCCAAATTAATCCATATAGACCAGGTAGGATTTGTCAGAGGAAGAGTCACCAATGACGCAACAAGGAAGGTTTTGGCTCTTTTACACGGGATTGACACCTGTCGAACGCCTTCTCTGTTTGTCTCCTTGGATGCGGAGAAGGCGTTTGACAGGGTCAACTGGGATTATTTGTCAAAGGTTTTGGATAAGTTTGGATGCACTGGTTATTTGCATAAGGCCATAATGGCTTTGTACACTCAGCCCTCAGCCATGGTTTTATCCCCGGGAACGCTATCCAATCCATTCAGTGTAACCAATGGAACTCGTCAGGGGTGCCCACTATCTCCCTTAATCTTTATTCTAACTCTCGAACCACTAGCACAGAAAATTAGGAATAATCACATGATACATGGGATTAAATTTGGAGATTTGGAAACAAAGATGGGATTATACGCAGATGATATCCTTTTATATCTACAAGAACCAAATATATAATTTCCAAATTTAGAAATAGAGCTCAATAATTTCTCCAAGATTTCGTATTACAAATTAAATAAAAACAAAACTATGGTATTACCCCCTTAATCTAAACCCAGACACGGTCAATTCATTAAAAAAACATATGCCCATATTCTTGGTCTGATAATTCGATTAAATATTTAGGAATATATATTGCCGCTACTATTTCCCAGATATACAAGATAAATTATGAAACATGGAATACTAGATTGAAATCACAACTGGGAGGCTCTGTCGAAGCAGGAATTCTCCTGGTGGGCAAAGTCGCAGCTTTTAAAATGATGATACTCCCACAATTTTTATATTTGTTTAGAAACATCCCTATTAACCACTTCACCACTGAGGGGTTTTACCCCTGAAACACCAGAGCAATTTTTACCTTTCAGCGCTCCTTCCATTCATTAGTCTATAACTTTATAATTACTTATCGCAATGAAATGAACTATATCTTGTTTTTTTTTGCCACCAATTAGGCTTTCTTTAGGTGGGACATTATGCCAAGAATTATTTTATTCTAAATGTGTTTTAATGGGAAAATAGGAAAAAATGTGGTGAAAAAAATTATTATGTTTCAGTTTTCGGCCACTATAGTTTTTAAATAATGCATGCTACTGTAATTAAAACCCATGAAATTTGCCCATTTGTCCCGGTTATAAAACCGTTTAAATTATGTCCCTATCGCAATGTTTGGCGCCAATATTTTATTTGGAAATAAAGGTGTCTTTTTCAGTTTTGCATCCATCCCTAATCACAAGCTCATAGTTTATAAAGTAACAGTGTTATACCCTCTTGACATAAATATTTAAAAAGTTCAGTCGGTAAGGTAACTATTTATGTTTTTTTTTTATTGTAAATTTTTTTTTAAATTACAAAAAAAAATAAAATTGGGGAGCGTGGGAGGTAATGAGTTCATTTATTGTATAAAACTAATGTATGGGTATATGAAAAATGCTTTAGGGTGTCGTTTTACTATTTGGCCACAAGATGGGCACAGTGATTTTTTGTTCATGCGACCTGCAAGCATCCGGAAGTACGCTTGCAGGAAGCACAAAGAGGCTGAGAAAATCACAATGATCGCGCTGCTTCTCATAGAAGCAGCCGATCATTGGGAGGGCTTAGATCAACGAACGGGAACGTTTTTTCCTGTTCATTGATCTCCGTGCGAGCGGGCGGCGGCGTGCACGAGCGAGCGGGAGCGCGGACAGCGGTGGTAGCGTGGGAGGTGCGGAAATCTTCCTCCCTGGGGGTGAAAGGATGGAAAAAGGGACGGAGATATCTGCACCAGTGGGGGTAAAGTGGTTAAAGTTCCCAAGAAATGTTTTACCTCTTTACAAAAACAAATCAACAGATTTGTACATAGCAAAGAAATGAACAGCGCTACTTAAAAACAGATGAGTGCCTACCTGCAAAAGAGTGCAAGCCCATCTTATGGGATAAAATACACACTGAGCATACACAGGACCTGTCTACCACTTGGAGGATGTTGGTTTCCTGTAACAGCTTGCATGCAACTTGTTAAGCACTCGTCCCTCCCACTGTCAAAGAAGTCTTTCCTCCATGGGAGGGGACCTGACACTAACTAAATCATACCTATGCATATGCATAGCCAGTTTTTAAGTAGCGCTGTTCATTTCTTTGCTATGTACTAATTTAATTTATTTTTGGTCAGCTGCTCCCACTTAACAGCTTTGCTTTTGGTGTATATGCAGAGCCTCTGTTTGGGTTCAAAATCAACAGATTTATTCTAATAAACAGACCCTCCAGATTCTCAAATAGGATATTGACCCTACACTCCTCTAATTTAGGTCTTGGAGTTCCTGATATTGAACTATACTACAAGACCACAATTTTGGAGCAGTCTAGGCAAATCTGGATAAATAATATAACAAAACAATGGATGAATGTAGAGGAAACTCAAATTCCATATTTTACTTATAAAAGCTTATTAGAAACAGAAGTGTATAAAGTGGATCAGCACCAATGGATAAATGACGTGCAGTGATCGCCCCTGGAGTGCACAGGGATATCCAAGCAAATAAGTTCTCAGGATCCGCACCGTCTAAAATCTTCTTTTATTTCAGCTTTTTAAAATTCCATAGCAGGCATAAATATGTGTATCACACAGCCATGACGCACAGCGTTTCAGAATAGCTCTTTCTTCAGATGGCGTCAGACACACACTCAATCAACAGACAAAAAAGCCTTGCTTAAATAGTTCCAAAGAGAGTGAGTAGGAAAGGACAGAAGGGTAGTTTGAATCACAGAATCCCGTGTGTCACCACGTACAATGTGCTATCTGAGAAAATTGCAGGGGTTATCAATAGATTTTGGCCTATGCTGCGAGAGGGTTTACCATATGTACGTGAATTTCACGAATTTCCTTTGATGTCTTATAAAAGGGCACCCTCCCTAAGAGACATAATTGTTAAAGGCGATATAGGTTCAGAAAAAAAGAATTTGATTACACGGAATGGAACATATCCTTGTTTACAGTGTCATTTATGTAGCTACATTGTGAAGGGTGACACATTTACCCATCCCTGCAGGGGCACTAAATTTAAGATCAGGGGTCACTTTAGTTGTGACTCCAGATGCTCCAAAAGCTGAAATAAAAGAAGATTTTAGACGGTGCGGATCCTGAGAACTTATTTATTAGAAACAGAAGTAACATGGAAAACAAAAAAATAAAGTGTCCAATATATTAATAGTTAACACTATAAAAATATGGAAAGAATTCATTAAGATTTGCTCCAAAAATCCATTAGCTACTAATATACGGATTCCCCTGATAAACATGACTAATGTAATAAAAAAAATATCACTGGATAATTGGGTTGAATTGGGACTGGATACACTAGATAAACTATATCAATAACAAAACTGGGTTTGTATTGTGTTAGCTATAGCCAATAGTATTGAAGCAGTGAGCAGTGGCCTATGTCTAGTGAGCCCCAACCACGCCCCCTTGGTAAGGGGTGTGGTCATAGGATTATAAATGGAGGTTGTAAAGTGTGGTGGAGAGAATCTGCAATTGGAGCAAGGAGAACAGGCTGGTGCTGAACACCGCAAAGACCGTGGAGTTAATAATCGACTTCAGGAAGGCAGCTCCCACCCCACCCCCAATTTACATTGATGGCAAGGAGGTAACCAGAGTGCCCTGCGCCCGGCTTCTAGGTACTACCATCTCCAGTGGCCTCAGCTGGAAGCCCAACATCACTGCCACCCAACGTAAAGCTCAGCAGAGACTCTTCTTCCTCCGCCAGCTGAGAAAGTTCGGCATGACTCAAGAAATTCTAACCAACTTTTACTCCGCCACCATTGAGTCGATCCTCTGCTCTTCCATCTTGGTGTGGTATGCTGGCGCCACTGTCAATGATAGGGACAAACTACAGAGGGTCATCAGGTCAGCAGAGAGGATCATTGGGTGCCCCCTCCCCTCACTTGCCCTACTACACAGCAAAAGACTAAAAACCAGGGCACTGAAGATTGCAAATGACTCCTCACACCCTGGCCACCGCTACTTCAGCATTCTGCCCTTGGGACGGAGACTACGAGCCATCTCCACTAAAACCACGAGACATAGGAACTCGTTCTTCCCCTCGGCAGTCAATCTTCTAAACTCCCTTCACGTTCTACCATCAAAGCGAGCGTCAACGAGCGGCGAGGCCGGCAGCGCTACGGCTGCACAGCCAACCAGCCCACAAGACTAACTGACTATGGACATTGGAGGGACACACTGGGACTGTGATTTGTTGTGTTAATCTGATTTTGCCTTCCATGCACTCTCTCTCTCTCTTTCCTTCCTTCTCTTTCTATGCACTCTTCCGGAGCCACTGTACTGTATTGTATTGTATTGTGCCAAAAACAATTCCGGGCATGTCCCCTCATGCTTGGCGAAATAAATTCTGATTCTGATTCTGATTCTGGTGCATAATACACCTGATGAAGAGCAGTGATGGCTTGTAACATGTAGTGTTTTCCGCTGTAATACATGTTTGAAAGAGCAAAGCCTGTTGTGCGCCGCCTCACCACTTTTTGTATGGACGTTTCTCAGGGGGGTGACCTGAGCGAGGTGTAGCACCAGCAGTTCTAGGGATATTATTCCTGTGAGGGTTCCAGGACCGTGGTTTCGCTCACTTATATGATTTTGTTTGTTTTTGGAGCCTGGACCTTTAAATAAACGCTGCCCGTCTAGGATGTGTCAAGAAAGCGTTGCAGATAAAATGTTTGAATTCTCCTTGTGTTGTGAGTGACTGCTGGAGTCTTGCGGACCTCAGAAGTTTGGGATGTGGTCTCCATTGGAGATATTTATTACTAGCTGCCGCAGGGAAATGGGTGGCTTATTCTAAGACAAGGGCATGATGTGTTATTCACTACAATCCCATTTTTGGTGTTATTTTCCATCCTGCTCTAGTGGCAGCGCAGCTGAAGCTGGCTGGTGTTGCCTTCATAACATCAGTCACATGTCACCTGTCAGAGGTGCTGCTGGGAGCTCCACTGTGATATGTCTACTGTCGCTGGGGCAGAGCCTCTCTCCCAGAATCCTCTCTGCTTTGGCTCTTCAGGGGTGGCATGCTGCTGTTGAATAGAATGGCTTCTGAAGCCTTCAGGCTGTTAGATCCTGTGTGAGAAAGAATAATAATTCTATAATTATCACATTGTAGTATTGATGAAACCCACATAGCAAGGCTAGCTCACTGTAGACGTACGGCAAACACCTATTTAAAGCAGCAGGGACAACCATACTACCCCAGAAAGAAAACACATATATAAGTAGATAAAATACTTGTACAGGCAAACAGAGGCACCAAAAGGATTAAAGTTGATAAAAAATCTAAAAGTCGGTGGAGGCCAAGGTGGGTTTCCCTCCTCCAAGTAGAAACAACAAACTGTTGATAGAGTTCAACCAAATATTTATTCACATCCTCCAGAAAGTGCAACGCGTTTCGCAGGCATATCCCGCTTCCTCAGGCTATGAACGGCGGAAGTGGGATACGCTTGGGAAACGCGTTGCACTTTCTGGAGGATGTGAATAAATATTTGGTTGAACTCTATCAACAGTGTGTTGTGTCTACTTGGAGGAGGGAAATCCACCTCGGCCTCCCCCGACGTTTAAAAGTTTTATCGACTTTTATCCTTTTGGCGCCTCTGTTAGCCTGTACAGGTTCTAAGTCCACCCTTGGTGGAGGGGTGTTGCCCCCCTTTTTTCCGATCTACAGAGAGCGACTTCTTAATCCTAAATGGGGACAGGTCTAATCTCCCCACCTGCCTCTACAGTGGTTGCCTGGAAGGAAACCCTCGTTTGTGAGTATTAATATCATATACTTACTTTGTCACACCCATATTACCAGTACATACTACACTATATTGGGCTTTCGGTGTCTCTTACTGTATAGATAAAATACTTGTTCTACTTACATAACATATGTATTGTACTGTCCACATTTTGATTTTATATAGTAAAGAGAAAACCATTTCAGGCATTTTCCATTTTTAGGATCAGCATCAAAAAGAGAAAAAACAGTTGAATCAGGCACTGCAGTGAATTCTGTTTTAATGGTGTTTTCAAATGTGGATAAAATCACCATTTGTATAAAAAATTGTAACATTCAGAGAGGTAGGTACAAAAAAACATCATCTGTGAAAAATCATCATGTGCAAACATCTTGTGCATTCAAACAGTTGCATGAGGAGGATGTCGTACCATATCAGAGGGTAGCGGTGGTGGGTGCAGGGTGAAAACGATAGCCTAACGGCCGTTCCTCATGCAACTGTTTGAATGCACAAGATGATTTTTCACAGATGATGATTTTTTGTACCTACCGTATTTTTCGGACTATAAGACGCACTTTTTCTCCCCCAAAAGTGGGGAGAAAAAGTTACTGCGTCTTATAGTCCGAATGTAACAATAACTCCCTTCCTTAGTGGTTGTTTCCTTAGGTGGTAAACCCTAAGCAGCATAGGAGAAGCCGCTCTAATTATTCACAATGCTCTTTCTTTGATCTTTAATCCTCCCAAGCCTGCCCCGCAGCAGTGCGATCCACATTGCATTGTAATTATCCACTATGCTCCTTTGATCTTTAATCCCTCCAGCGTGCCCTGCAGCAGCGCAATCCACATTGCATTGTATTATTATCAGTGCTCGTTCTTTTATCCGGAATACCCCCCAGCGACACGTGACCGTCACGTGATGACACAAGTAACAATGCAAGTACGGAAGCCTCTGAGGACTGCCGCTATGGCGGCTGAAGTGTATCTGTTATTTGTCAGCTGGGATCGAGCTGCGGGGCTGACGCTGGGCAAGTTCAAAGAAGTAACATTGTGATGATGACAGCGGCTTTTCCTATGCGCATAGAGACATTGTGGATCACGTGCTGCTGGGGGACACGCTGGGGGGTATTCCGGATAAAAGAACGAGCACTGTGAATAATTACAATGCAATGTGGATTGCGCTGCTGCGGGGCACGCTGGAGGGATTAAAGATCAAAGGAGCATAGTGGATAATTACAACGCAATGTGGATCGCACTGCTGCGGGGCAGGCTGGGGAGGATTAAAGATCAAAGAACGAGCATTGAAGTTGATTACAGCAGCTGCTTCTATGCTGCTTAGGAACACTGGATCATGTTGGTGCTGCTGAAGCCATCCTACCGTGCACCTCTTAGGACTGCATGGACACCCTGACCAGACCCTACTACTGGCACCCAGGCTGGTGAGATTATGTTTAATGTAATTGTATTGCTTAGTTTCTAGGGAGGGGGGGGGGAGGTTGTGTAGTGCAGTGTAGCTGGGGGGAGGGAGCATCAGGGGTTAGTAGGGGTTAGTGAAGTGTAGTTTAGTATCGTTTGTAATGGCAGCAGGGGTTAGTAGTAGGGGTTAGTAATGGCAGCAGGGGTTAATGTAGCTTGGCAATGTGACAGAGACATTGTGGGTGAGGAAAGGTCCATAGGACACTCCTGGACCATGGATGCACCCAGGTTTAGTGTATTTTTTTTTCCACGGATTTTGCCCTTTAAACCTAGGTGCGTCTTATAGTCCGGAGCGTCTTATAGTCCGAAAAATACGGTACCTCTCTGAATGTTACAATTTTTTATACAAATGGTGATTTTATCCACATATGAAAACACCATTAAAACAGAATTCACTGCAGTGCCTGATTTAACTGTTTTTTCTCTTTTTGATGCTGATCCTTTATGTATATTTTGCAATTTATTATGAGCACGCAGTATCTGTAATATTATCAAGGTGGCTTTTTGAATACCGGTCTATCCTCACTCCCAGTGACACGGCTATAGATCCCGCAGTGCCGGCAACCCTCTTTCTACACTTGATCCATTTTCCATTTTTACTGCCTCTGACTGAAGCTAATGCTGATGTCGTTTCCCCCTTACTCTTTTTTTGGTCCTAGAAACTGCACTGTCATATCTAGCTTGCTTTGTGAGCAAAGCACATATCATATTTCAGCAGCTTCTGCAGAGGGGTGAGGTGTATTTCCCTTCTCAGCCTTCTGTCACACCGAACTGCCAATCAATAAGGAGAAGGAATGTGAGAGGGGAGATGACAAGCTTCCCTCTACCCGGCAATGTACCAGAATAGAGCCAGGCTGACTGAGATAAGGTTCACTACAGCAGACACATTTATGATTAGAATGGAATGCTTGCAATGCAGGGTCGGGTTGTAGACTACATAATAAACACAGAGCAGTGGGTAAATGGAATTCAAAACATTTTTCACAAACACAGATATAGTGAATCTGTAGTTTCCTGATTGCAGCAAAATACAGCGCATGAAATATAACAGACTTGGAGTGACGGCGCGCCGCTTGTCCAGAATCCCCTGCAGCCTGCAGAGAGGAAAATAACGTCGGTGAGTAAAGACACTAATTACTTACGGTAACGTCTTTTCCAGTAGTCCGAAGGACAGCACCCCTGAGACTTGTCTCCCTCCCCACAAATGATGGACAGGAACTAGATTAGCATAAAAGATTTGCATTAATTAGGCAGACATATAAAGCAGGGTGAAACCAGACCTCGTCAGTAATAAAAAAGACAACACCATTATGTAATGCTTCACAAAATATATTTTAATAGAATACAGGGTGGGTCGCAAGGGTGCTGTCCTTTGGACTACTGGAAAAGACGTTACCGTAAGCAATTAGTGTCTTTCCAGGAACGTCCTTGGACAGCACCCCTGAGACGATAGACAAGACCGTATAATTTAGGGGGGGGGGGGGGAACAACTGCTTGTAACACTTTTCTACCGAATGTCAAGTCTGAACTTGCTAAGATATCTAGTCTGTAGTGTTTTACGAACGTATTTTGACTAGACCAGGTAGCCGCTCTACAGATCTGTTCAATCGTGGCTCCTGCCTTCTCTGCCCAAGATGCTGATACTGCTCTTGTAGAATGCGCTTTTACAGATGAGGATAGGATCTTCCCCTGGCGAGAATAGGCTAAAGCAATAGTTTGTCTTATCCATCTGGCGATAGAGTTCTTTGAAGCCTGTTTCCCTTTGAATTTTCCTCCAAATAAGACAAACAGAGCATCCGTTTTTCTCCATAAACTGGATCTTTTAATGTATGTTAACACAGTCCTTCTTACATCGAGGCAATGCAGTGTAATGATCGCTGCTGCAGCAGGTGTTGCTGGAAGTAGTAGTGCTGCAGCTCAGGCAGTTCTGATCTCTTTCCATGCAAGCTGCATAGCTTTGTCTGCCTTTCCCTGCTGTCAGCTTGTGACTGATTATTATTCACCTGTGTGGGAATCTGCATGTCTGCTCCCATTGGATGACCTCAGTATAAAGATCTGCTTCCTGCAGGACTCCTCGGGTTTTCATAGCTTCAGTTTAAGCCTGCCTTGCTGTCGCTTCGGCCCCCGTTCGTGTTTCTTGTTCTAAAGATACTTTGCTGGTCTTTGCATCATATATTGGTTCATTGCCAATATATATGCATACCAGCACGTTTATTATTTTCCTTGTATTCGTGTTACGTTGATACATCAGTGTCGCTGATATATATGTACACGAACTGTTTATATCCTGTGTTCAGTTAGTCAGTTTTCCAGCACGTTTTGGTAGTTTGCGCGTACCGTGATCACCCGTGCTGAGGTAGTTACCCTGCTCCTGGTTCTGTTTGTGGATTGCGTTCATCTCTGCGAAGAGATATCGAATCCTTCTGAATCCTGTTCTGTTACCATTTGTGGATTGCGTTCATCTCTGCGAAGAGATAGCGAATCCTTCAGAGTCCTGTTCCCTGTATTACTCCTGTCCTAGTCAGAGTTCCTGCTTATGTCATATATCGGTTCATTGCCGATATATACATATGTTAGTTAGACGTTACAAATAGTTTCATTGATAGCTGTAATTATAATGCGCTAGGAAAACATACTTATTGTATATTTGTCTGTGTTACGTTCATCTATCTTGATCCTGCTATTTCCTGACTATCCTGTCCTGTCTTTGTGAGGCACGCCATCGCTGCAATCGCATTGGCTGCCTCATTCCAGTCTGTCTTGTTTTGGACGCTTGCTGTCGCTAAGTAGCCGCTAGCTAGCAAGCGTTCATTCTGTCTACCTGTCCTGATCTCCTCAGTTCTGGTTTATGCGCTCAGCGCTACTTTGCGCTGAGACGTTTGTGGCTGTCAGATCTGCACCGGCTCTGTGCGCCACAATCTCCTATTGGAGTCAGTCCTCCCCTCCACTATACTAGGGATAGCCTGTTTCCTTGTGCTAGTGTGTGTACCTCCTCCACGCCAGCTCATGCGCTGCATGCTGACTGTGGAGAATACACCACCAAGCCTTACATTATGAAAACCCCATTACCAATCCCCATTGTGGGGGGGATTCCCAGAAAGTATGACACTGTTAATTATGGTTCCTGTTCCTTTAAGAAATTTGAAGAACTTAGCTCTGAAACAGAAAATGAGTTTTTCTTTGAATGTGCCAGGTTCCTGGCCAATCCTGATCTCCAAGCGACTCCTGTTTCAACCTGGGCACTCCAACTAAGTTATATTTTGTTTAAAGGGGAATTATTCCAGTGGGCATTTGATGTTCTCAATCATTCCGATTTGAAAGAGAGACCGCTGGAATTTCTAGCGTTTGTGATCCATAACTGGTTGCGCATAGATCCATTGCCTTTTCCTCTTAATGAACTCCTGGCAGCAGGCCAATCAGCTACTCCTTCAATTGCTTGCAAAAATGTTCAGCAAGCAGAAAGTGTTACTGATAATTTTCCTGCAGCCTAGAATAAATCACCAAAAACAGCAGGGTCTAAGGCAAAACGCAAACGTTCTAAGAAACGTGTCCGATCTGCAGAGTCGTTATCCTTAGCGACTAAGACCTATAATGAGATTCTGCCATTAACAGATAATGAAATGCAATTGTCTTTCAGGGGAGTTAAATGGACTTATGAAACTACTAATGAACTTTCCTCCCTGGCTAGGGAAAATAAAGATTTTTGTTTAAAAGAATTATCTGAGTATGATTATGAGGAGATATTACAGAGTATTGAACAAATCAACTTATTTGTGAAGCAAGGAAAGTTTGCATACACTACAGTTCAGCACTTGCTACAGGTATTGGAGATTCTTAGGAATAAGGAATCTGCCAATCACCTGCTAATTAACCCAATATATGTCCCTGCTACAATCATATCTGCAAACCATGATCTGCCTGTTAAGTATGCTTGGAATCCTCCATTTGAGAAAGGAGAGATGGAAGCTCTGGTCAATGAATGGAAGAATGATTCAAGTTCATTTTGTCAATTTTACAGTGCAAAAAGAGAATTAGTATTGAATGCATGCATTAAGTCTGCCTATAACCTAATAAAAACTGGTGTGTGTGGGTATGACTTTGTGGCTCCATTGATTGATGTGTGGGAACTGATTTTGGATGATTTTTATGTGACTCCGAATTCGCAAATTTGGCGTTCTGACCCGCCTGCTTCAGCACCTTTGGCTGATTCAGCAGGTGATTCGGAGCTCTTTTTGTGTGAAATTGAAGTTCCTGCAATTCCACCCTGTACCATGGATAACTCAGTGTTACTTACCAGTAAAACAGAAGCCACTGATACATTCTTAACCTTGCCCTGCGCAAATTTCTCAGCAGAGAATCCAGAGGTCCTGCTGACTTCCGAGTCCAGCCTAGCCAGTACTCATGACTCTTTGTTCAGTGAAACAGACACCAGAAAAATCTTGCCTGCCTCTGCAAACACTTCTGCAGAAATTACCTGTGTTAATAAAGTTCAACTCCTGTCTGATCCAGCAGATGCCAATAGATGCACTACATCAGTTTCCGAGTCCCAGCAATCCTGTCTAGAAACCTCAGAACCCCAGCATCTGAATTTTCCAATTTTACAAATGAATGGTGATTCAGATGCGCAAACATTGTGTCTTGATCTTCCTGTTTCTACACCTCGCTCTAGTATCGTGAATAGCTCAGAGCATCTGCTATGTGAACCTGAAATCGCAGAATTAATACCTTGTTCAGAAAATGTTCCAGTAAATTTGCCCTGTACCATGAATTGTGCAGTAGATCTCTCCAATGAAACTCAGGTCACAGAATCATTATGCTGTCCAGCAGGTGCTTCCATGGTTTTGCCCTGCAATATGGACTGTTCAGTGATCCTGTCCAGTGAAGCTGTGGTCGCAGAGTCTTATACTTCACCCAGTACTTTGGATACTTCAAACCCTCTAGCAGAGGAGTCTGAGGCACTGCTTACCTCAGTTGGTGTTGCAGTAATATTCACTTGTCTAGCAGCTGTTTTGGAATTACCGTCTGCTCTAATAAAACTTGATGAATTTCTGCCCAGCAAAGCAGAAGCCATTGAAATATTGTCCTCGTCAGCAAGTGTGTTAGATACCTTGCCCTGTACACAGTCTGATTTAACCAATGTTGTTGAGTCCCTCTCCAGTGTTGTAACAGCCGAGGAACTCCAGCCCTGTCCTCTGAATGTTTCAGAAGTCTTGCCCTGTAACATGGATAATTCTGATTCTCTGGTCAAAATAATAGAAATCTCAGAATTTCAGTCCGGTCTGATGAGTGTTCCTGAAACCCAGCCCTGTATCCTGAAAGATTCTGGTTCTCTGGCCGCTGTGGCAGAGGTTCCAGAGTCCCCTTCCTGTCCAGGGAATTCCTCAGTTTTGCCTAGTCCAGTGGGGGCTGCTGCAATACTGACTTGTTCTGCAGCGCCTCATGAGCTCCAATCCAGTGTATTAGATGAGTCTCTGTCCAGTCCAGAGGTAGTTGTGGAGTCCCTATCTGGTTCAGTGCATACATCAGAAGATTTGTCCTGTCTTGTTAGTGCCCCTGAATCTGATTTGTTACTGACTTTGCTGGAATCAACGACATCTAAGTCTGATCCTGCATTCTCGTGTAAAAGTCCAGTAGTTGCGAAGTCTAGTCATGATGATTTTTTTTTGGCCAGTCCTGGTTTTGGTCCTGTCTTGGCTGACCCTGAGGCTCACAGTTCCTTGACATGCCCAGAGGTTTCTCTTGTGCCAGTGTGCCCAGATGTTCTTTGTGTGCCAGAACGCCCAAGTGTGTCTAAGGTGTTAGCGTGCTCTGATGCTTCCTTAGTGGGAACATGTTCTGATGTTGCCAGTCTGCCTGCATGCCCAGAGATGGTTCTGGTCCCTGAAAGCCCTGATCTTGATGTTTGTCCTTGTGGCCCTGACTCGGGAATTGCCCTAGGTTCCATAGGGGTTCTTGATAGTTCTCCATGTGAGCCTAAGGGGCGTTCTGACCTATGGGGATCTCTTTGGAGCTTCAAGGTGTTCTGGGAGGTCTCTGAGAAAACTTGTCCTGGTGCGTTGGACTGGTTCAACAGTGGGTTTTGTGTTGGTAAAGACAGTCCCGGTGGGCATTGCAAAGGCTTTGGCGTTTTTGAACGGTTCCTGGAAGGCGGTGGGTATCGCTCAGGGAGTTTCGGAGGGCTTTCTTCTGGAAATCATGGTTCTGATGGGTGTCACACTGGGGCTTGTAATACTGATGGGCATGGTTCTGTAGGTTCTGGTTCTGATGGGTCCAGTCTTGTGGGGACTGATTCTGGAATTCGGTCTTGCCGGGCTGTCCCGGTCATCATGAATTATCAGTCAGACTGTTTTGTTGGGAATTTCAGTTTTGAAAAGCGTCTGGAATCCGCTTTTAAGGGCGGGGGTACTGTAATGATCGCTGCTGCAGCAGGTGTTGCTGGAAGTAGTAGTGCTGCAGCTCAGGCAGTTCTGATCTCTTTCCATGCAAGCTGCATAGCTTTGTCTGCCTTTCCCTGCTGTCAGCTTGTGACTGATTATTATTCACCTGTGTGGGAATCTGCATGTCTGCTCCCATTGGATGACCTCAGTATAAAGATCTGCTTCCTGCAGGACTCCTCGGGTTTTCATAGCTTCAGTTTAAGCCTGCCTTGCTGTCGCTTCGGCCCCCGATCGTGTTTCTTGTTCTAAAGATACTTTGCTGGTCTTTGCATCATATATTGGTTCATTGCCAATATATATGCATACCAGCACGTTTATTATTTTCCTTGTATTCGTGTTACGTTGATACATCAGTGTCGCTGATATATACGTACACGAACTGTTTATATCCTGTGTTCAGTTAGTCAGTTTTCCAGCACGTTTTGGTAGTTTGCGCGTACCGTGATCACCCGTGCTGAGGTAGTTACCCTGCTCCTGGTTCTGTTTGTGGATTGCGTTCATCTCTGCGAAGAGATAATGAATCCTTCAGAATCCTGTTCTGTTTGTGGATTGCGTTCATCTCTGCGCAGAGATATCGAATCCTTCTGAATTCTGTTCTGTTACCATTTGTGGATTGCGTTCATCTCTGCGAAGAGATAGCGAATCCTTCAGAGTCCTGTTCCCTGTATTACTCCTGTCCTAGTCAGAGTTCCTGCTTATGTCATATATCGGTTCATTGCCGATATATACATATGTTAGTTAGACGTTAAAAATAGTTTCATTGATAGCTGTAATTGTAATACGCTAGGAAAACATACTTATTGTATATTTGTCTGTGTTACGTTCATCTATCTTGATCCTGCTATTTCCTGACTATCCTGTCCTGTCTTTGTGAGGCACGCCATCGCTGCAATCGCATTGGCTGCCTCATTCCAGTCTGTCTTGTTTTGGACGCTTGCTGTCGCTAAGTAGCCGCTAGCTAGCAAGCGTTCATTCTGTCTACCTGTCCTGATCTCCTCAGTTCTGGTTTATGCGCTCAGCGCTACTTTGCGCTGAGACGTTATAACGAAAGCATTGTTTGTGGCTGTCAGATCTGCACCGGCTCTGTGCGCCACAATCTCCTATTGGAGTCAGTCCTCCCCTCCACTATACTAGGGATAGCCTGTTTCCTTGTGCTAGTGTGTGTACCTCCTCCACGCCAGCTCATGCGTTGCATGCTGACTGTGGAGAATACACCACCAAGCCTTACATGCAGTCTTTGTTCCTTACTGTTCGAAGGGTTACTACAAAAGGATGGCAGGAATATTTCTTGAGATCTATGAAATCTCGAGACTACCTTAGGCAGAAAAGAGGTGTCCAGACGCAAAGTTATTCTGTCTCCTGAGATTATACAATATGGTTCTTTCACTGAAAGGGCCTGAAGCTCACAAATCCTCCTGGCAGAAGTGATTGCTATTAGGAAGGCAGTCTTAAGGGTTAATATCTTGTCTGAGACCTCCTCTAGAGGCTCGAAGGGAGCTTCACACAAGGCCTGTAGTACCGTGTTGAGGTCCCAAGATGGCATCTTACATTGAACAAACGGTCTGAGACGTTTCAGGGCTCTGAAAAAACGAACGAAATATTCTTCTTCTGCTAGTCTTCTTTCTAGAAACACACTAAGGGCAGACGTGTGAACCTTCAAAGTGCTTGTGCTGAGACCCATCTCATAACCATCTTGAAGGAACTCAAGAACCGAAAGGGAAGAAGTCACATCTCTTGAATTCTGAAGACACCATCTATTGTACACATTCCAAACCTTCCCATAGATCTGTCTTGTGACTTTCTTCCTACTTTGTAACAAAGTCTCAGAAAGTCTGTTTGAAAAACCTCTGTTCTTTAACAACCTCCATTCAGGCTCCAAGCAGAAAGTTGAAGCATCCGCAGATTGGGATGAAATGCAGTGGTGGCTCCAGCTTCAGATTTTTGGGGGGGCTCAAAGGGGGCACAAGGGCTGGCAGGCCGGGCTTGGCGGGGGGGGGGGGGTGTCAACTTGTGCCGTGCGGCGAAAAATTGGGCGTGGTCATGACGTCATGTGGGCGGGGCTAACTGTAATGTAGTTGTACCAGCTAACGTAGTTACATTAAAAAAATGAAGTAAACGCACATAATGACAGATAGCCTTTCACCAGTAAATGCACATAAGAGTCAGCTTTTCACCAGTAAATGCACATGACAGACAGCGTTTCCCCAGTAAATGCACATAAGAGACAACTTTTCACCAGTAAATGCACGTAATGACAGACTGCATTTCCGCAGTAAATGCACATAAGAGACAACTTTTCACCAGTAAATGCACATAATGACAGACAGCATTTCCCCAGTAAATGCACATAAGAGACAGACAGCATTTCCCCAGTAAATGCACATAAGAGACAAATTTTCACCAGTAAATGCACATAATGACAGACAGCGTTTCCCCAGTAAATGCACATAAGAGACAACTTTTCACCAGTTAATGCATGTAATGACAGACAGCATTTCCCCAGTAAATGCACATAATGACAGACAGCCAGTGTCCCCAGCATAGGTAGTCAGGTGTATAGCTGTCCCCAGTATATGTAGCCAGGCTGGTGGTGGTGGGCTGGGGGCCCCAGGGCAGCTAAGGCCTGGCTGGTGGTGGTGGGATGGGGGGCGCCAGGGCAGCTCAGGCTTGACTGTTGGTGGGCTGAGCTGAAGGTCACAGGCCTGGATGGTGGTGGTGAGCTGGGGGCCCTAGGGCAGCTCAGGCCTGACTGGTGGTGGGCTGGGGGCCCCCCAGGGCAGCTCAGGCCTGGTTGGTGGTGGTGGGCTGGGGGCCCCAGGGCAGCTCAGGCCTGGTTGGTGGTGGTGGTGGGCTGGGGGCCCCCAGGGCAGCTTAGGCCTGGTTGGTGGTGGTGGGCTGGGGGCCCCAGGGGAGCTCAGGCCTGGATGGTGGTGGGGTAGGGCCCTAGGGAAGCTCAGGCCAGGCTGGTGGTGGTAGGCTGGGGGTCCCCCAGGACAGCTCAGGCCTGGTTGGTGGTGGTGGGCTGGGGGCCCCAGGGCACCTCTGGCCTGGCTGGTGCGAAAAAAAATTGCCAGCTGTCCACCCACCTTCAGTCTTCCTCCCTCCAATCCTGCTGCTGCTGCTGCTGAGCTGCCTCCAGTCCGACTATACCGAGTCCTTGGAGAGTTGGAGGCTCGGACTTTGTGCATGCTGCCTGTCTGCTGTGCTGTCCGTGGGGGGTGTGAGTGCTGGCTCTGGCTGCCAGCCAGTCACTCACAGTAACGCAGGCCTGCTCCCTATTCGGCCGTTGGCGGCAACTGAAGCTGCCTAGGCGGGCGAGGCAAGCGCGCTGCACGTGTCACGTGACGCCAGACGTCGTCACGTGACACAAATGTATACGCCAGCAGCCCACCATGAACGTACCCTTGCGGGCTGCTCTGCGTGTCTGCCAGCATCTATGACCCGAGCGGGCCGGAGCGGAGACTGATCACTGTCAGTCAGCCAGGCCCTCCTCTAGACAGTCCTCCTCCTCCTTATTTTGCCTGTCTGTGTGAACAGCAAAATAGGAACTTGCAGTGCCCGCTGGGGGGGCTTTAGGTGGGGCTGATAGGTCGCCAGCTGGGGCTGAAGCCTGGGTAAGCCCCAGTGTGGCGCCGCCACTGGCTGGACCCTGAAGAAGAAGGTCTGGCCGCATTTGAAGAAGAATTGGATCTGCTGTAGCTAAGCTCCTTAGAAGAGTAAACCAGGGTCTCTTTGGCCAATATGGAACTACTACTATTGCTTGTGCTTGATCCTGGCATATCCTGCTGAGAACCCGAGGTATTAGACATAGAGGAGGAAAAACATACATCAGTCCTGGACTCCAACTTATTGAGAATGCGTCCACCGCCAAAGGCTTGTCTTGTGGACACAGGGAGCAAAACATCGGGCACTTCGTGTTGTTCCTTCGTGCAGAGATCCAGGACTAGATGACCCCAATGGTCTGTGATCTCTTGAAATACCTCCTCGTTTAGAGACCATTCGTCCTGGTGAAGAGGGGATCGACTCAGGAAGTCTGCCAGCTGATTTAAAGTTCCCTTAAGATGTAGAGCTTTTAGGGACTTCAAATTCATCTCGGACCATCTCAAAATCTGATCTGCTTGTAAGTAAAGGGATCGGCTCCTTGTTCCTCCTTGCCTGTTCAGATATGCCACAACTGTGTTGTTGTCCGTTCGTATCGTGACATGTGATTGTCTTATCTGGTCCTGGAAGTGTTGCAATGCTTCCCACACTGCCTGAAGTTCTCTGTTGTTTGATGATCCTAACTGTTCTGACCAAGTCCCTTGAGCTGGGGATGTGCCTAGATGGGCTCCCCATCCCCAAGCGCTCGCGTCTGTTATAACAGTCTCTGAGGGAAAATTCCAAAGATTTCCTTTTGAGAGATGAGGAGGACTCAACCACCAATTCAGCGACTTCTTGACTCTTTGAGGAATGATGACAGACTTGTCTAAAGATTCCTTTTTCCGATTCCAACTCCTTAAAATCCAATGTTGAAGAGTCCTGGCGTGCAGCTGTCCCCACTGAACCGCGGGAAATGAAGAGGTTAGTAATCCCAGTACTGCCATAGCCTTCCTTAGTGTGACTGATTTCATCTCCTGGAAAGAAAGAACACATTTTAGAATGGCAGATATTTTCCTTTCGGGCAGAATCACCAGGTTAGTAAGAGAGGATATAGTGAAACCCAAATATTCCATAGATTGAGAGGGAGTAAGAGAGGACTTCTCCCAATTAATCAACCATCCCAAGGATTGAAGAAAGTCTAGGCAGAAATACACTTGAGCATGCATAGACTCATAGGACGGACCCCAGATCAGAAGATCATCTAAATAGGCGATAATGTGAATAGATTGTAGTCTAAGAACCGC